>NC_081556.1:135130090-135475090 GCF_963082655.1 Stomoxys calcitrans | reverse complement strand
CATTTTGCCTAATTAGCAATTTTCCAAAGATCTCATTTTTCAATTAAAACTTTTTATTTATTCGGCCAGGCAAAAGAGCAAAGCCAGTAATTGATTAATATTAAATTTCTTGTTAAAATAAACACAAACATCTGTAGTTAATCCATTGAATGGATACAACATTACATGCCTCTCTCTCTCCATTACTTGCTTACATCCTTGGCAAGTTTTCTTTTCATCAAACAAAGGCACATCATTCTCTCTCACTAACTGCAGCAAGTGTAAGTAAATGGAGAAGGCGAAACTCATTTGTATGCCCTCCATTTGTTTTCCTTTCAATAACATTTTTTGTTGGCAAATTCCTACATGGATAGGCTAACTTTCATTAATTTTGAGGACAAATTGTTTTTACTTCATGGGTTTATGGATAGTAAGCAGATTTTTCTAGATTTTGCAATGCCAGCATTATGAAGACGTAACGATATGCAGCAAGGATATGCAGCAATTCATTGCATAGACATCTTTTGCATTCACTACCATGATGATGATGATGCCAATGAGTAGCAGTGTGATGTTGTAGCCTAGTTCTGCTTAAATGACCTAAATTAACTCAAGTAAAACTGTATGGTAAAACTACAGCATCCGTTATGGCCTTTAATATTTTTGTGTCATACTCGTATGTGTATGCATATCCGGCCTATGCTTGATCTTCTTCAGCTTTTTCTCCATCGCCATAGTTATTTTCATTGAAGGATATCGGTAACTTGTCACAGCAACTTTGCTGTGATATACCATATTTAGCTTTTCAGAAAAATTGCATATGCATATGGGGTACTCCAAGAAAGAATAAAAAATTCATATAAATGGGATTTTTTTTTTTAATTTTAAGTTTTAAAATTTCTAAAGGCGAAAGTCAAAAAAGTTTTATTCATGGCTAAATTTCGATGAAGTTTTTTCTCAAGACGATCCCTCGGACCCTCCTGCATACCCCCTCTGACTCTCCTTCATACCCCCTCTGACCCTCCTCCATACCCCCTCTGACCCTCTTCCATACCCCCCATATTCAAACACACCAGATCTCGGAGATGAGATCCCCAATTTAAACAAAATTTTGAATGCCACCTTATGGTACCCCAAAAACACGAAATTGATTTAAAATGTTGGGGTCCAATAACCTGAGGGGATGTCCCCCAAAACCCACCCGAACGGGCATTTTTATCGATTGAGACAATATGGGTATCAAATGAAAGGTATTTAAGAGTAGAGTATGAACTTGGCGTCAAAATGCTATAAAAAAGGTCCCTTATCATTGAGTTTAAACTTGAATCAGAAAGCACTTATTGATGGGAATTTCCCCCTTCTCGATTCCTGGTGGTAATGTTCTTCCTTAGGGTAATGTTCTGACACCTCAGACATTTCGACTCAAATATGGATATCAAATTCGTGTTGCACTTCCAAATCGCTTTAATTTGAGCCCCATATTGCCATGGTCGGTATATGAACCGTTTGGAGGGTGTTTTTGGGGCTGGGGCGCCAACCGGCACTTTGCACTGAAAATAGATATCAAATTTTATTCCCAACGGCAATGAAGTTCAGTTTAGGAGGTGCTTTAGGGCGTACCCCAAAACACTTGGCTCCAAAATTGGATATCAAATTCGTTTTCTAATCTCAAATACTTTTTATTTGAGTCCCATGTTGTCACAATGGGTCAAATAACCCATTTGACGTATCTTTGGGAAGAAAAACGCCATCTAGACTCAATTCGTAATCTACTCCATTATACCTTTCATTTGAGACCCATATAGCCATGGTCGGCTAATATGCCCATTGGGGGGTATTTGGGGGTGGGCAACCTCCCATTACTTGGACCTTATGTTTTATGCCATATTTGTATTCTAATACTTTTCATTTAAGTCCCATATTGACATGAACTTCGAATGTATCTGTTTAGAGGAGTTTTTGGGTTGGGGGCCCGCTTTTCTGGTCCCCCATATCTTTCATTTGATACCCTTATTATTTGATACCCTTATTGTGCCCATTGGACCATTTTTTGATATGGCTAGCGTTTTTGGTGTAAGGGGGACGGTCCGCCTCCACCCGATATCTAAAAATTTTATTGCCTATGTTTCCTTCCAGTCAAACGTACACAACCTATAAACATTTAAAAAAAATCGGTTCAACCAAGTATCATTTAGTCATAATGGGTCTAATGGCGTTTTTGAGGGGTGGCGTGACCCCCTATACTTCGATCTGATTTTGTATGCCAAATTCGAAATCTACCTTTCATTTGAGCCCCATATTGAAATGAACGTCCAATATGTCTGTTTGGGGGAGCTTTGGGGTTGGGGCGGCCCGATGGGTACTTGGACTAAAATTTTAATACCATATTCAGATTTTACTCTACAATACCTTTCATTTGATACCTATATTGTCCCGATCGGTCCACTTTTGATTTTGGGTTGTGTTTTTGGCATAAGGGGGAGGGTCCGTCCCCCTTCATATACCGAAAAATTATATGGCCTTTGTTTCCTTCCAGACCAACCTACACAATATGCGAGAATTTCGAGAAAATCAATTCTGCCGTTTTTCAGCCTATGCGGAACAAACAAACCGAGTGCCATATATCCGTGCCCATTTTGGTTGCTTTTGTGGGTGTGGGGTGACCCTCTATACTTTGACATGAATTTGTATGCCGAATTCGTTATCTACTACCGCATACTTTTCATTTGATACCCATATTGTCCCGATCGGTCCACTTTTGATTTTGGGTGGTGTTTTTGTGGTAACGGTGGAGGGTCCGCCCCCTTCCGTTATCAATAAATTGTAAAGGCTATTCCTACTTCCTGGTCATATTCGTAGTATACTCCCGACTACCTTTTATTTGAGTCCCATATTGTCATGATCGTTAAATAAACCTTTTTTTTTGGGATTTTGGGTCTGGGGCGGCCCCCCAGATACTTGGACCCAACTTTTATTATGAAATTCGTACTCTAATCTTGAATACCTTTCAGTTGAATCCCATATTGTCCCGATCGGTCCACTTTTATTTTTGGGTAGTACTTTTGGGGTAAGGGGGAGGGTCCGCCCCCCTCCCGATATCAAAAAATTTTATAGCCTATGTTTCATTCACGACCAACCTACACAATCTGTGAAAATTTCAAGGTAATCGGTTCGGCCGTTTTTGAGTCTATAGGGAGCAAACAAACAAACCGACAAACAAACACAAATTGAATTATTGGGTTGCCCAAAAAGTAATTGCGGATTTTTTAAAAGAAAGTAAATGCATTTTTAATAAAACTTAGAATGAACTTTAATCAAATACACTTTTTTTACACTTTTTTTCTAAAGCAAGCTAAAAGTAACAGCTGATAACTGACAGAAGAAAGAATGCAATTACAGAGTCACAAGCTGTGAAAAAATTTGTCAATGCCGACTATATGAAAAATCCGCAATTACTTTTTGGGCAACCCAATACATATAAATTAGTGCAGTCCGATTCAAGTTTTAAGTCCAATGATCAGGGGCCTCCTTCTTGTAGCCGAGTCCGAACGGCGACACCTTTTTGGAGAGAAGTTTTACATGGCATAGTACCTCACAAATGTTGCCAGCATTAGCAGGGGAAAACCACCGTTGAAAAATTTTCTAATGGTCTCGCCAGGATTCGAACCCAGGCGTTTAGCGTCATGGGCGGACATGCTAACCTCTGCGTTATTGTGGCCTCCTCCTCCTATGAAAACCGATATGACCAGTAGAAAATTGCCATTAACAACCAAAACTTTTGATCAGAATTGTTATGGAATAACCCATATGTTGCTACTATTTCATGTACATATACATGCCTACACATATACATGCCTACACATTTACTGCCTTTCATTCACTGTATATGTATATGCACTTACTTTCACATATTTACTGCCTTACATTCATTTTAGACATACACCGCGATTTGCATTTTTCTCAAATTCACAAATTATCCTTTTGCCATTTCATTTCCTGTTGATGCAGCTATTGCTGTTGATGCTTTTATTGCTACAACCATGTTATGAAAGTGGAAACTCAAACAAATTGCCCTGATGTAGGCTGTAAACATTATGATGTTATGATGCTAAAAAGTAATTAGGAGAAACTGGAAAATATATATCAACATTGGGGACAATTTTTGACGATGGAAAAAATTTAATAAATTGAAATTAAAGTGAATGGAGGCTATTTAAATAATCAGGACATAAAATTGTGCCACACAAAAATGAATAAAATTTCATTTCAATAAGCAATTCAAACGAAATTTGTATTGAAAGCTTGTGTGAAATTCAACTTTGCATTGAATTAAAATGAAAATCCTGTTTCGTGGATGATTGAAATTTGTTTTTCGCTGAATTGAAAGTAGAGAATATGTTATAACTCCAACATGTGTACTGTTAACCAGTAAGGAAAGGTAAAAGTTGGACGGAGCCGACTATGTAGTACCCTACAACCCCCTACTGCTTTAAGTGCATAGAACCTATGTCGAAATATAGACAGACTTTCCTTTTATATACCTACTAGCTGGACAGGACCCACTGCGCTGCACCTTCTTTCACTCTCTTATTTTATCTGAGCCCTATACAGGCACGGTCAGAAAAGTCCTGTTTGGGGGTACTGGTACGCCCTTTCAGTTATTTCATCATTTCATGTGGATGTCATGCATTTTTAATAAAACTTAGGATGAACTTTAATCAAATATACTTTTTTTACACTTTTTTTCTAAAGCAAGCTAAAAGTAAGAGCTGATAACTGACAGAAGAAAGAATGCAATTACAGAGTCACAAGCTGTGAAAAAAATTGTCAACGCCGACTATATGAAAAATCCGCAATTACTTTTTGGGCAATCCAATATGTACTCTATGTGGGGTGTTTTCGGGAAGGGGCGGCGAATACGTTTAATTAAGCCCTGTTTATTTTGAGGGGTTGTTATCGGAGGTGGGACGTCGTCTAGACAGTTGGCCCCGAATGTTGACTTCAGATTCGTGGTCTACTCCCAAATACCTTTCACTTGAGCCCTATATTTCCATAGTCGGCAGACATGTTCGGTTTGGTGGGTGTTTTTGGGCGATGGGGCGGCACTCAGTGACTTGGTTCTGAAAATATCTATCAAATTCGTGTTCTGCTCTAAAATACCTCTTTATTGAGCCCCATATTTTAACTGCTAGCAAATACGTCCCATTTAGGTTGTCTTTTGGGTGTGGGTTAGCCCCATAGACACTATTTCCCGAATATTGATGTCAGATTCGGGTTTTTTTTCTTTGTTTTTCACGTAACCAACCCGCGGGGGATGCCCCCTATATATGCAGTGCATTGCGTTGGCAATAAGGAAAGTTAAGGGTTGGAGGGGGAAAAGAGGGAGTAGTGTTTTGTTGATATTAGTCTTAAATTTCTGAACGTCAATTTTGGAGGGAAAGACATTAGCCGGAAGTTGATTCTACATACGAATGGTTCGGGAGAAAAATGAATTTTCTCGGTAATGCATGGTTCGGTCGACTGGCCAATAAATTACAAACGGGTGAGAGGTCCTGGCAAGTCATGTGTTACTGGTCAACATCCTAACGTCAGGGATAAGAAGACGAATATCCCTGGAACAAACGTCATGAAAATAACGATAGAGCAATACAACGCTACCCACATTCCGACGATGTTCAAGAGAAGCAATAGAGTTGGATACCCTACTGTCCCCAATTAACACCATTGCTCTCCGTTGAACCCGGTCTAGTAGCTCCAAGGATGATTTTGGAGCTCCTGCCCATATATGAGAGTTATTTTCCATCTCCGGCCTGATGTAGGTAGTATAGATATTGTGAAGATCAAGAGGTGAAATACTTCCTGCACCGCTTAAGAAAGCCCAAACACTTGAATGCTTCTTTCGACACTTCGAATAGGTGTTTTGACCAACGGACATGACATTGTATCTTCATGCCCAGAACATCAAGAGCATCTGACTGCTCAATAGCTATACCGTCGATGGATATCGACGATTGAAGTGAATCAGTGAATCGCTTGTGAGACAAAAAACAGCACTGCGTCTTCTGTGCGTTAAAGTCTACTCTGTTTATTCTACCCTACTCGGAAATGTGGCCAACAAATCCTGGGAGAGCGTCTCATCCATAATGCGCCTTCTGTCCATAATTTCTTGAGGACTGGGCCTATGGTCGAATGAATAAGAATGACACAGACTACTTTCATCGGCAAATGAGTAGACTGGATTCGAAGTCTGACCCAATAGATCGTCAATGAAAATAAGAAAATGGGAAGGGGAAAGGACAGAGCCTTGTGACATACCTAAGGTCAATGTATACTCATTGGATGAGAACCCATCTACAACAACTCGTATAGTGCGATCTCTGAGAAAGCTCGATATAAATCGAACAAAGTTATTACCGACACCAAAAGCGACAAGCTTTGATAAAAGTGCACCGTGCCAGACCCTATCAAATGCCTTGGAGATAGCCAGAGCCACGACCTTACTCTCACCAAACTGGTGGATAGAGCGACTCCATCGGTCAAAAATGCCATTAGGCCTCCCGTAGAGCGATTTCTGCGGAACCCATACTGTCTGTCGCCAAAAAGGCCGTTGGGCTATGGTCATAAATTTGTCCAGTTTGGGGGTTATTTTGGGAGAGGGGCGCCCCTCAAACCACTTGTCTTTACATTTGGATATTAGATTTGTATTTTACACTCAAATACCTTCTACTTGAGGCCCCTATTGCCATGGTCAGTAAATAAGTCCTACGTGGGGGTCGTTTTGGGGAAGGGGAGGACCCCTAGAAACTTGGTCCCACATTTGAATATCTAATTCGCATTCCACTCGCAAATACCTTTAAGTTGAGTCCCATTTTGGCATGGTCGGTAAATAAGTCCGATTTAGGGGTGTTTTTTTTGGGGTTGGGTTGGTCCCCCAAACTCTTTGTCCGGTAATTGAATATCAGATGAGATTTTTAATCTTAAATATCTTTCATTTGAGTCCCATATTGTCGTGATTGGTCTTTTTATATATTTGGTAGGTTTTGGGGGTGGGGTGGCCCCCTAGGTACCCCATCCGAAATTTTGATACCAAATATTTGTTTTTATTTAACTGTAAGACGGTACATACAATTTTCGCTTAAATCGAACTACCACACTCCCAGATCTGGCGTTTTTGAAAATTATGTTAAGGGGGAGGGTCCGTCTCCATCGATTCAGCCGGTTTTGAGTCTATACGGAACAGCCAGAAAATCAAACACAAATTCATTTTTATACCCTTTACCATAGGGTGGGGGTATACTTAGCCCCAGAGCCATATTAGTCGTGGTTTCTCATCGCCACACCTATGCTGGGTTCTTCACTGAACCAGTTGCAAGGTCCTTACATTACCAACCCAATTACCGAGGCTTAAGATATTTTCGGTGGACTTTCCACGAATTGAGGCCCTTTTCGAGCCTGCGGCCCTCCTCCATGCAAACGCAACTTTGCCCATGAACATTCCATTATGTTAGGTTAGGATGATAAGAGGGTGCAGATATTAATCCGCCCCATGTCACTATGGACACGCCCCATGGACACCTAAGCCAGTAAACGGCTTGTTGTTCGCTTTAAAAACTATGAAGTAACCTCTAAAAAGAAAATTTTAAGTTAGGAATTCCGTGGCACTTACAAAATCCTTAATTGTTTTCAATACCACTCCCCTAAGTTGGTTCAGTTCTGGTTTTGTGTCCCCACCTAAGTACCGGTATCTGTTGGACGCGAAAGCCGGGCAATGACGAAGGAAATGCTCCAACGTCTCATCATCTTCCCCGCATGCCCTACACATGCTATCACTTGCCGCACCGATTTTACATAAGTGAGCTTGTAGTCCTATGTGTCCCGTTATGATACCAAAAGCTATACTGACCTCCTTCTTTCTTCCTTTCAGTAGTAGCCTCGTCTTTTCACGTTCTGGATCCCCCCACAAGATTTTTGCCGTCCTACCGACCGTTTCGCTGTTCCAAGACTGTGCCGATGGCAGCAGTGCCTCGCACTCCGGATCTCCGCCTGCAGTACCGTATTATGGTCAGGCAGTCTAAAACAGATCTCAGTCTCTGGGTTCTCAACGTAGACCCCCACTCTATCCTCTAGCTTTGATCTATCCGTGTAACAAAATCTTCCAGAAGGCAATGCTAGGCTTTCGTCAATCCAAGACTGTGCCGATGGCAGCAGTGCCTCGCACTCAACTTCCAGGTTCATCTCAGGTATCCGATCGGAAATCTTTTCCCTTCCTTCCAGGTTTCCTATCGTCGCCTCGATTATACCGCGATGGTATGAGCTGTTCCCATCCTCAATCCATTCTCCCATCGCCTTAAGTCTCATAGCCGCAGTAGCTGCCTCACACTTAATTTGTATGTCAATGGGTCGGATATCTAGAGTAGACTCCAGTGCCTTAATGGACGTGGTCCTCATAGCTCCGCCTATGCCAAGACAACATGTTCTCTGAACCTGTTGTATGGTCCTTATGTTGCACTTTTTCTCCATAGCAGTTCTCCAAACTACTGAGGCGTAAGTAAGTATTGGTCTAATCACACGTCTGTAGAGCCAGTGGACTATTCTAGGATTCAGGTCCCATTTCGTGCCCAACATCTGTGAGCCTTCTCAGTACGCTCCTGAATGTGATACTTCCAATTCAGTTTCCTGTCCAAGATCACATCTAAGTATTTGACCTTGTCAGATATCGAAATCCTCTTATTGAGGAAATGAGGTGCCTTAAATTGGCCCACCTTCGTTTTCCTCGTGAACAGAACATTCCATTAAGGAACAGGGACAAACACCTCGCATATCAATGAGTGCTGTACGATTCAAGTTGCTTGGTGATAAAGGACCTCCTGTTTATAGCCAAGTGCCACATCTCTTTGAGGAGAAGTTTATACATGGCTGCCATACCAAAAGGTACAGTAACTCCCAAATATCGCCAGCATTAGGAAGGGATAACCACCGCTGAACATTTTTTCTGATGTTCTCCGAAGGATTCGAATCTAGGCGTTCTACATCATAGGAGGACATGCTAACCTATGCGCTACGGTAGCCTTCACGGCCCTCCTCCATAGTGCTCAAAATCAGTGAGCCTTCTCATTTCGTTCGGTTATGTGCCAATTGCAGTTCAGTTTCCAAAAACACTCCCAAGTTGTTGAACTCTTTGAATATCGAAATAGTGTTGTTAATGGACCTTGCCATCTGGAATTGCCACAAACTTGTCTCCAACCTAAACAGACATATTTTAGTCTTGTCTGGGTTAAGGTTTCGATTCTTAGGTCTATCTCATCTATACCATCTTCAGACTCTTTCGTGTTTTTAAACGTAACTGATTCGAACCCATGTCCTTTAAAGGTATGATAGCATGGTCTGCATAGCAGACAGGTTTAGGTCAGATAGTAAAATGGAAGGTACTCGAGAGTAGGGTGGATATCAAACATTGAAATGTCATTCTTATTTTTCGAAGGGATTTTATAAAAGCCATCATAATTTTGACTTAGCCATGAGTACTTTACAAATATTTACCTGTTCACTAATCCATGAATATCCAATAGAATGAAAGCTTGAGGATGAGGATGACATATACAGAACAGTGTTACTCTCAATATTGTATCTTTTAAACTTTTTAATTTTCTACCTTTAAATCAAAAACTCGAAAAATCATTGTTCCCATTTTGAGCTTGTCTTCTTCTTTCCTGTAAGCTCCACTAAAGTCAATGACTTTTCTTTTTCACTCCCTGTAGTATCATAATCTAAATCACCTAAATTTACTTTCAAAAATTTCCAATTGACCATTTAAAACTGCATGTCCTTGCACATAACAATCCAATTTGGTCCATATCCTTTGCTTTTATGCTCTGCAGAAAAAACTCGTTTTTCTTTTTCACCAATCCCCAAAACACCAAATGTCCATTTTGCTTTCTAAGCAATAAATCATTTGCACCGAAAAGAAAAACAAAATACTCCCAGACCATAGACAAAAGAGAACAATGAATGTATGGTCGAAGTGCAACAAAAGGACCAAACCCAAACCTTGATATGCTCAGCAGGAAGTTGGACTGTTCAGGTGCAATGCTCAGAAATAAGGAAAAAGTAAAAAAAAAATCTACAGATAAAATGGAAACAATTCCCAAATAGATGCAACCAGCAAGGTTTTTAAGGCAACACCCGAAAAAAAGAACAAAAATCAAAGGGGAAAAGTGTTAAATTCCTCATTAAGTAACCGCCACACACCTGGAGAGAAGCAAGGTAGACAGACGGTAGCAAAATGAACTGAAAAGAACGAAAGCGAACAGATTTTGGGATAACACCATTGGTAAGGTCAGCAAAGAGATTGCAAGCAAGTGCGCCAAAATAGAGGATAGTGTGTGGAGAGAACATTTTTTTACAAATTGTTAATTAAATAAAATGAAATAGAATGAAATAAAAAAAATAAAACAAAATGAAATAAAATAAAATAAAATAAAATAAAATAAAATAAAATAATATAAAATAAAATAAAATAAAATAAAATAAAATAAAATAAAATAAAATAAAATAAAATAAAATAAAATAAAATAAAATAAAATAAAATAAAATAAAATAAAACAAAAATAATAAAATAAAATAAAATAAAATAAAATAGAATAGAATAAAATAAAATAAAATAAAATAAAATAAAATAAAATAAAATAAAATAAAATAAAATAAAATAAAATAAAATAAAATAAAATAAAATAAAATAAAATAAAATAAAATAAAATAAAATAAAATAAAATAAAATAAAATAAAATAAAATAAAATAAAATAAAATAAAATAAAATAAAATAAAATAAAAATAAAATAAAAATAAAATAAAATAAAATAAAATAAAATAAAATAAAATAAAATAAAATAAAATAAAATAAAATAAAATAAAATAAAATAGAATAAAATAAAATAAAATAAAATAATATAAAATAAAATAAAATAAAATAAAATAAAATAAAATAAAATAAAATGAAATAAAATGAAATAAAATAAAATAAAATAAAATAAAATAAAATAAAATAAAATAAAATAAAATAAAATAAAATAAAATAAAATAAAATAAAATAAAATAAAATAAAATAAAATAAAATAAAATAAAATAAAATAAAATAAAATAAAATAAAATAAAATAAAATAAAACAAAATCAAAACAAAATAAAATAAAATAAAATTAAAACAAAAACAAAATAACATAAGAAAAAAAAAAAAATAAAAAATTAAAATAAACTAAAATAAAATTAAAAAAATATTTAGAAATTAAAAAAAGAGAACAGAAATATATATAAGAAAACAAAATAATCTTATATATAAAAATCAATTTGTGTTTGTTTTGTTTTGAAAATAGGGTACTACATTTTTTGATATCTGAAAGGGGGGCGGTTCCTCCCCCTTACCCTAATTTTCAGAAACGCCAGATCTCGGAGATGGGCAGTGCGATTTAAGCGAAATTTTGTGTGCTCTCATATTGTACCCTAAAAATAAAAATTTGGTATCCAAATTTCGGATCGGGTACCTAGGGGGGCCGCCCCACCCTAAAACCTACCAAACATATATTTAGACCAATCACGACAATATGGGACTCAAATGAGCGGTATTTAGGATAAGAAAACGTATCTGAAATCCATTTGTCGAACCAAGTGCTAGGGGACCACCCCAACCCCCAAACACCTCTAAATCGGACATATTTACCGACCATGGCAATATAGGGCTTCAACAAAAGGTATTTGAGTGTAGAATTAGAATCTGATATCCAAATATGGGACCAAGTGTTTGGGGGACGCCTCTCACCAAAAACCTCCCCCAAAGGGACACATTTACGACCATAGCCACATGGGGCTCAAATGAAAGGTCTTTGGGAGTTAAGCACAAATCTGATATCAATATTCGGGAAAGTGTCTATGGGGCCACCCCACCCCCACAACACCACCCAAATAGTAAGTATTTGCTGACTTTTGGAATATGAGGCTCAAATAAGAGGGTTTTTAGAATGAACACGAATCCGATATATATTTTCAAGGCCAACTCACTGAGTTGTCTCCCATCCCCAAAAACACCCCCAAAGCCGGTCACGTTTGCCGACTATTGAAATATGGGGCTCAAATTGAAGGTATTTGGTAGTAGACCACGTATCTGATATCAACATTAGGGACCAACTGTCTAGGGGACGTCCCACCACCATAACAACCCTCAAAATGGGTCGTAAAGAGAGTGGAACTAAATATATATATATATATATATATATATATATATATATATATATATATATATATATATATATATATATATATATATATATATATATATATATATATATATATATATATATATATATATATATATATATAGATATATGAGAATAGAGCACGTTGCTGACATACTTTGGGGGACCTCCCTAATCCCCAAAACACCCCTAAATAGGCCATATTTACCGACCATGTCAATGTGGAGATTAAATGAAAGGTATTGGGGGGTAAAGCAAGAATTGATACCCACTTTCGGGACCAATTTTCTGGGGGTCAACCCCTTTCCCAAAATTCCCCACAAACAGCAATTTTTTAGTGGCCATCGCAAAATGGGGCTCAAATAAAGGTATTTGGGAGTAGAATACGAATTTTATATCCAAATGTAGGACCATGTATTTAGGAAATCACTCCTTCGACAAAACACCCCGCAAAGGGTAAAAATTTTTCGACCATGCCAATATGTGGCTCAAATGAAAGGTATTTGAGATTATAAAACGAATTTGATAACCTATTTTGGGGTCACTGGTTGGGGGGACGCCTCATCCTGTAAACTCTTCTTAAGCCAATGGCAATGTGGGGTTTAAATGAATGGAATTTGAGAGTATAAGTATGGTGCTAATCGGTACATAACCTGATATAGCTGCCATATAAACCGATCTGGGATCTTGACTTCTTGAGCTTCTAGAGGGCGAAATTTTCATCCGATTTGGCAAAAATTTTGTACAACGACTTCTTTCATGACCTTCAATATGCCGGCCGGCCGAACTTAGTACGCTCTTACCTGTTTGATATACAGTGGTGGCCACATAATTAGGGACACCTAATTAGGTTTCGAAAAATCTACTTTTTATTGAAATAAAATGATAAAAATATTATTCGGACACCAAGGAATAAATTTTTATGTCATATTTGTACTCTTCTTTTAAATACCTTTCATTTGATACCCATTTTGCCCAAAGCGGTAAATGTGTCCTGTTGGGTGGTGTTTTTGGGGGTGGGGACCTCCCCTTGACACTTAGGGTGGCATATTTGAGCCAATTTCGTACTCTACTCGTAAATACCTTTCATTTGATACCCATATTGTGCCAATCGGTAAGCATGTCCGTTCGGGTGGGTTTTAGGATGGGGCGCCCCACCATATTATTTCACCCCAAAATGCTATGCCACCATAAGGTGGCAAAGAAACCAGATCTATCTCCGAGATCTGGTTTTTTGAAAATGGGGATATGGGGGAGAATATAAAGATATCAGCTTTAAATTTCGCACATTTACTAATTGTTTATGTATGCCGTTGGGGATTGCAATTGGCCCAAAGCAATTAATATTTCGATATAGCTCCCATTTAAATTGGTCCTTCGATTGATTCTGGCGCCCCTGGAAACCTCTACTTGTTTCCTATTGGGCTGAAATTTTGCACGGCGTATTCTGTTACGACTTCCAACCTTCCTGACGAGTACAAATCTAACAAATCTTTGTTGGAAACACTGAGTAGTTTAAGGCCTCCCGACATCTGACCCAAATATGGTTCATATCGAGCTATATTTAGGTATAGCTGCCATATAGACCGATCCCCAGATAGAGGGTCTAATGCCCATAAAAGCTTTATTTTTTAATAGATTTCGCTGAAATTTTATACATTGAGTAGTTTTACGCCTCTTAATATAGGACCCACATATGGGTCAGATCGTACTATATTTAGATATAGCTGCCGTATAGACCGATCCCCAGATAAAGGGTCTAATGCTCATAAATGCTTTATTTTTCATTCGATTTCGCTGAAATTTGAAACAGTGAGTAGTTTAAGGCCTCCCGACATCTGACCCAAGTATGGTTCAGATTGGACTTTATTTAGATATAGCTGCCATATAGACCGATCGGTCGACAAAGGGTCTAATACCCATAAAAGCTTTATATATTATCCAATTTCGCTAAAATTTGAAACAGAGGGTTATCTTTAGCCTCCTGGTATCGGTACTAAATATGGATCAAATCGGCCTACATTTAGGTATAGCTGCCATATAGACCGATCCCCAGATAAAGGGTCTAAAGCCCATAAAAGCTTTATTTTTTAACCGATTTCGCTGAAATTTGAAACATTGAATAGTTTTACGCCTCTTAACATAGGACCCGAATACGGTTCAGATCGGACTATATTTAGATATAGCTGCCATATAGATCGATCTCCCCATTAAGGGTCTGAAGCCCATTAGAGCACTATTTATTATCCGATTTCGATGAAATTTGAAACAGTAAGTAGTTTTACACCTCCTAACACAGTGCCCAAATATGGTTCAGATCGGACTATATTTAAGTATAGCTGCCATATAGACCGATCCCCAGATAAAGGGTCTAAAGCCCATAAAAGCTTTATTTTTTAACCGATTTTACTGAAATTTGGAACAGTAAGTAGTTTTAGTTCTCCCGACATCCGTCCCAAGTATGGTTCAGATCGGACTATATTTGGATATAGCTGCCATATAGACCGATCTGCCGATAAAGGGTCTGAAGCCCATAAAAGCTCTATTTATTATCCGATTTCGCTGAAATTTTAAACAGTTGGTAGTCTTAGTTCCAAATATGGTTTGAATCGGACTATATTTAGATATAGCTGCCATATAGACCGATCGGCCGATATAGGGTCTGAAGCCCATAAAAGCTTTATTTATTATCCTATTTCGCTGAAATTTGAAACAGTGGGTAGTCTTTAGTCTTAGTTTTCCCGACATCCATCCCAAATATGGTCCAGATCGGACTATAGTTAGATATAGCTGTCATATAGACCGATATGCCGATTAAGGGTTTGAAGCTCATAATTTTTCACCGGATTGTGACGAAAGGGGGTTTCCAAATATACCCGAGGTGGTGGGTATCCAAAGTTCGGCCCGGCCGAACTTAATGCCTTTTTACTTGTTTGATTTCATCTCTGTTCTTTCAGCGAGCCCTAAATTATTGTTGCGTTCTTTTGCATTTCATCAGCGCTCTATATTTCTTCATATTTCTCACTTTATCCTAATACAAATAAAAGTTTACAAGTCTTGCAACACACTATTCGTATATGTATCTATACAAAGTACATACACAGAAACGTAATTCCTTATTTCATTTTTTAATGCCAATTTCTCCGGCTTTGTTGTCGCGAGTTTGTATGCCTTGCTGTCTTAGTATCTACGTTGTCGCCATCGCAGTCGTCGCATTCTATGCTCAACAATATATCTGATTTTTTTTCGTCATTTCTCCATAGTTTAGAATGCAACACAAATTAACAATCAACATTATTTTGTCACCTGTCAGGCTAAATTCATTCATTCATTTGCAACACATGCCCCGCCAAGGCGGAACATTGAAGCGAGGGAGAGACTTCATTGCATGAAGGTGATATGAGAGAGAGGAGTGAGAGGGCTATGACTTTTGGCTCCCAGAGCCTGGCAGCATCCTACAAATCCACCTTATGGCTTGCTCTTACATTCAGACGAATTCGACAATGTTGGCTGTTTAGCTAGCTGGCTGCCTCACTGACTATGGGTCCAGGGTATCATGCAGCATGCAGAGTTGTTGCCAAAGTTGTTGTTGCTGCTGTTGCGGCTTATGTTGACTTAGCTTTGGCTTTTATTGCTGGCTGCTGTTTTTTGTGAGAGTTTTTTTTTTTTTTTTGGAGGAAAATCTTAGACGGGCGGCTACATTGAGATTCCATTACCCATCAGCGCAAGGCAGCAAACAGACAACATTCAACATTGGCCATATCACAGGGTGTCAAAATGAGCATTGGCTGAGGAGGGAGAATTCGGAAGAATCCTAAATAGATGGATTCTCCTTTTTTTTTCCAGCCAAAACAGATCCCTCCTTGCAGCACCTTACAGGTTATTTGTTTCCTAGCTACGAGGTGTTATAATAAGCAAGATAAATTACAAAAGGGTGTAAAGTATGTGGCAGATGGAGGTGGAGTAATGGAGGAATCAGAATTTAATTTAACAAATAAGAGAATATAAAAAATTTTGAAACACAAACAAGGACGTTGTTATGGCAAATAAATTGGAGGATATTTCTACAAAGTAATTGAAGAGGCCAATGAAGGTGTGCATATGAATGAGATATTAAAAGTTGATAATTTACCAAGTGTTGTAAGTCCATAACTTAGTTGACAGAGTTATTACGTAGTATGGCGGAATATTGAAAATTTAAAAGAAATTTCATTGAAAGTTTCATGGCAATTCAAGGAAACCAGTAAGGAAGGGCAAAGATCGGGCGGTGCCGACTGTATAATACTCTACACCTACACTATAAGTACAATGTGGGACCTATATCCAATTTGGATGGACCTTGGCGAGCAAATATGTTCAAGCTGTAAAAACAACCGTTGGTAAATGACAACATTATGGCAAATTACACGAAATGTGACGAACATATATATGGGAGCTATATCTAATTCTGAACCGATTTCGAGCAAACTTCTTAGATAATGTGGTAGTCCTCGGAGAAAGCGTTGTGTAAAATTTTGGCAAGATTGGTCAAAGAATGCGCTTGTAGTGGCTCTTGGGGTGAAAATCTGGCATACATATATATATGACAGCTATATCTAAATCTGGGCCGATTTCTATTAAATTGACCAGTAATATTAAGAGTCATAAGAAAATCCTTCCTGCAAAATTTCGACAGAATCGGTTAACAAATGATCACATTTTCGCAATATTTCTCAAAATCGGACGAACATATATATGAGAGCTATACCTAAATCTGAACCGATTTCGACTAAACTCCTCAGATACTGTGGCAGTCGTCTATGAAAGCGTTTTGCAAAATTTTGACCAGATTGGTCAATAAATGCGCTTGCTGTGACTCTAGAAGTTAAAATTGGGCTATATATATACATGAGTGCTATATCTAAATCTGAACCGATTTCCATGAAATTCACCAGTAATGTCGAGGCTCGTAAAAAAATCCACCCCGCCAAATTTCGAAAGAATCGGTTGACAAAAGACCATTTTATTGCAATATTACTGCTAATCGGACGAACATATGTATATATGGGAGCTATATCTAAATCTGAACCGATTTCGACCAATCTCTATGTATATTGCGGTAATCGTCGAGAAAAGTGTTGTGCAATATTTTGGCAAGATTGGTCTATGAATATGCTTGCTGTGGCTCTAGGAGTGAAAATCGGGCGATATATATATATGAGAGCTATATCTAAATCTGAACCGATTTCCATTATATTCACCAGTAATATTGAGAGTCAAGAGAAAATCCCTCCTGCCAAATATCGAGAAAATCGGTTGACAAAAGACCATTTTATTGCAATATTACTGCAAATCGGACGAACATATACATGGGAGCTATATCTAAATCTGAACCGATTTTGACCAAACTCTATGTACATTGCGGTAGTCGTCGAGGAAAGCGTTGTGCAATAGTTTGGCAAGATTGGTCTATGAATATGCTTGCTGTGGCTCTAGGAGTGAAAATCGGGCGATATATATATATAAGAGCTATATCTATATCTGAACCGATTTCCATGAAATTCACCAGTAATATTGAGAGTCAAGAGAAAATGCCTCCTGCCGAATTTCAAGAAAATCGGTTGACACAAGACCATTTTATTGCAATATTACTGCAAATCGGACGAACATATATATGGGAGCTGTATCTAAATCTGAACCGACTTCGAGCAAACTCCTTAGGTACTGTGGCAGTCGTCGAGGAAAGCGTTTTGCTAAATTTTTGGCCAGATTGGTCAATAAATGCGCTTGCTGTGACTCTAGAAGTTAAAATCGGGAGATATATATATATATGAGAGTTTATATCTAAATCTGAACCGATTTCCATGAAATTCACCAGTCGAGAGCAGTAAAAAAATCCTTCCTGCTAAATTTCGAGAGAATCGTTTCACAAATGACCATTTTATTGCATTATTACTGAAAATCGGGACGAACATATATATGGGAGCTATATCTAAATCTCAACCGACTTCGAGCAAACTCCTCAGATACTGTGGCAGTCGTCGAGGAAAGCGATGTGCAATATATTGGCAAGATTGGTCTATAAATAAGCTTGCTGTGGCTCTAGGAGTGAAAATCGGGCGATATATATATATATATATATGAGAGCTATATCTAAATCTGAACCAATTTCCATGGAATTCGCCAGTATTCCATGGAATTCGAGAGTCAAGAGAAAATCCCTCCTGCCGAATTTCTAGCAAATCGGTTGACAAAAGACCATTTTATTGCAATATTACTGCAAATCGGACGAACATATATATGGGAGCTATATCTAAATCTGAACCGATTTCGACCAAACTTTATATATATTGCGGTAGTCGTAGAGAAAAGCGTTGTGCAATATTTTGGTAAGATTGGTCTAGAAATATGCTGGCTGTGGCTCTAGGAGTGAAAATCAGGCGATATATATATATATATGAGAGCTATATCTAAATCTGAGCTGAGTGTTGTGGTATGGTGGACTGCACTTGAAAAGTCCACCTACTGCTCAATGCTTAACCGGATCCAAAGGATGGCTTGTTTGTGCATCACAGCCGCACTGAGGTCGACATCATCTGATGCGCGGAATTTAATGCTGCACCTGATGCTTCAGGACATTGAGGCAAGACAAATTGCAGCGACCATTGCCGTGAGGTTAAGAGAGTTTTCTCTTTGGTCATATGGCGGCTACGGACAATGTGTATTCCTTGATACAATATTCGATATTCTACCCAGTGTGGATTACACCCTACCTGAGACGATTTTTGATAAAAAGTTCTGTATCACTATTCCTGACAGAACCGATTGGAACTACGATATCCCTGGCAACAGATGTTACATAGACTTGTATACGAGTGGCTCTAAACTAGACGACCAGGTGAGCTTTGGGGTGTACTCTAAAGATCTAGAAATGGTCATATCGAAAAGGTTACCCGACCACTGCAGTGTGTTTCATGCGTAGACCCTTGCAATTAAGGAAGTGGTGGAGTGGCTAAGAGATAATGTCATAACGACGATTGGCATAAATATCTTCTCAGACAGCCGGTCAGCCATTAAATCCCTGGAGAACGTAAAACCCCTGAAGAACAAAAACCGCCATTGACTATCGCAGATCTTTCAACGAAATGCATGAACAGTTCAAAATTCACTTGTTCTGGGTACCGGGCCACAGAGATATCCCAGGGAATACTAAAGCAGACGAGCTTGCGAGACTAAGAACTACCCTACACACTCCAGGGACACCGGAATCTGTGGGTATACCTCTGGCGACATGTAAGCTAAGTTTTCAGGACTAGGCCCGAATGTCAACGAATGATAGATGGTCACAAAGAGGGAGCTGTGAACATTCCATTCTGGGTGCCGGGCCACAGAGATATCCCAGGGAATTCTAAAGCAGACGAGCTTGCGAGACTAGGGACACTGAAATCTGTTGGTATACCTCTAGCGACATGTAAGCTAAGTTTTCAGGACCATGCCCGAAGAACTACGAATGATAGATGGTTACAAAGAGCATTCCAAAACTACGTGAACTAATCTAGACTTGAAAGGTCTGCCTCTAGCTGTCACTGCCTAGAACAGGCGTCTCAGTCATTGTGTGTGTCATGGCAGGTCTCTGTGTAATCGGAAAACATGCTGACAGACTGAAAGTTGCCAGCAATGACAGAAGCTGTGAGGACATCGAAGTAGAAGAGACTATAGAATACATTCTGTGGGTGTGTCCCGCACTAGCAGTCAGAAGGAGTTTCACTTTAGGTTCTCATTTCTTTGAGAACCTGTCTGATTAAGCGGATGTGAACATTCGCCAGTTATTGGGCTTTTTAAAGCAATCTGGGTGGTTCAACGGTAGGAACTAGAAGGCATCCTCCTTCTTCTGTTCCTGTGGTATCACAATGGACGAAAACGTCTAAGAGAGTCTGATGGCAGACTGCCACTTAAACCCAACCTAGTAAAGAGACAAAATTTTTTAATTAAAATTTTGTTTTAAGATAATTTTTTTAACAAATTTTGTATTTAAAGAAAAATTTCTTTGAAATTTAGTTTTAGTGGTGTGAGGTTCTTAAATTTTCCCCATTTTAGTGATTCATTATACCGCCCCCTTACTGGTCCTTCTGCTTTAATTTGTTCTATACCATTTGCCAGTGAAAGCCATACTCGACAGCATTGTATTGCAAGGCCTTGGCTGTTGTTGGCTCGCGCGAGAAATGCATCCGTGAGGAATGGTCGAACATTTCATACATAACTCATGTGCAATCGTTTTGTGTGTATGCGAACATTTTTGTACATTAGAAGCGTTTGAGTTCTGTGTTGGTTGCTTACTTGCTTCCTGTCATGTACACTGGCCAAATGTCCCCCTGGCGACCGTGCGCTTGCCCCAAAATCATTGCAGCTATATTGTGAGAGCTTTGGCTACCAATAGTGCTGGCATTCTAACTGACATTTGACTATCCTATCCTGCTTGCCTGTAAGGTAAACATTTTTATGTGTTTTTTTTTTTTGTTTTTGGCTCATGATGTGTTGTTTTCTACATTGCATTCTCAAACATCAACGGCGTGCTCTGGTGTCTGTTTGTCGCTTGAATGTTTATTCAGCGAAGCTGTCTAACAATTGTGATGTTTGTTCGCCACTTTATTGCAGTGGCGAATTGCAAGTGTATGACTGCTTGGTCTGAATATGGTACACTAAGAAAAGTTTGGTGAAAATAGTGAAACATTTTCATGAAAATAAAAAATGATTGAAAATATTTTGAAAACATATGAAATTTCATTTCGTTGAAAATTTTCATAAAAAAAAAACTAGTAAGGATACCCTACACCGACCCTACAATTATAAATTCGGCCAATAGATGCATGTGTATGAGAGCTATATTGAAATCGTTCGATCGTTTGAAAAGTGCAAGTACCGGCGATAAATATTGGGTTGCCCAAAAAGTAATTGCGTATTTTTTAAAAGAAAGTAAATGCATTTTTAATAAAACTTAGAATGAACTTTAATCAAATATACTTTTTTTACTCTTTTTTTCTAAAGCAAGCTAAAAGTAACAGCTGATAACTGACAGAAGAAAGAATGCAATTACAGAGTCACAAGCTGTGAAAAAATTTGTCAACGCCGACTATATGAAAAATCCGCAATTACTTTTTGGGCAACCCAATATATATGGGAGCTATATCCAAATCTGAACCGATTTTGATGAAATCTTGCAGATATGTTAAGATCAATAACAAAACAATACGTGCCAAATTTTGAACAGATCGGTGGAAAATTGTAGTAACTACGACCATTTAGGTGAAAATCGGGCGATAGAAATATATGGGAGCTATAGCGAAATCTGAACCGATTTTGATGAAATCTTGCAGATATGTTAAAATCAATATCAAAACAAGCCGTGCCAAATTTTGAACAGATCGGTGGACAATTGTAGTAACTACGGCCTTTTAAGTGGAAATCGGGCGATACATATATATGGGAGCTATATCTATATCTGAACCGATTTTGAGTAAATCTTGGTAATATGTTAAGATCAGTATCGAAACAATCTGTGCCAAATTTTGTGCAGATCGGTTGAAAATTTTAGTTACTATGGCCATTTAAGTACAAATCGGGCGATACATATATATGGGAGCTATATCTAAATCTGAACCGATTTTGAGTAAATCTTGGTACTATGTTAAGATCAGTATCGAAACAATCTGTGCCATATTCTGTGTAGATCGGTCGAAAATTGTGGTTACTACGGCCATTTAAGTGCAAATCGGGCGATACATATATATGGGAGCTATATCTAAATCTGAACCGATTTTGATGAAATTTTGCAGATATTTTAGGATCAGTAAAAAAACAATCTGTGGCAAATTTTGTGCAGATCGGTTGAAAATAGTAGCAACTACGGCTATTTAAGTAGAAATCTGGCTATACATATATATAGGAGCTATATCTAAATCTGAACCGATTTTGATGAAATCATGTTAATATCAGTATCGAAACAATCTGTGCCATATTCTGTGTAGATCGGTCGAAAATTGTGGTTACTACGGCCATTTAAGTGGAAATCGGGCGATACATATATATGGGAGCTATATCCAAATCTGAACCGATTTTGATGAAATCTTGCAGACATATTGAAATCAGTAACAAAACAATCCTTGCCAAATTTTGTGGAGATCGGTTTAAAATTGTTGTTACTACGGCCATTTCAGTTCAAATCGGACGATACATATATATGGGAGCTATATCTAAATCTGAAACGATTTTTACCAAAATCAAAAGCTTTCGTCCTTGAGTCAAAAAAGTGACATGTACACAATTTCGTCATGATTGAACAACAAATACGACCTGCACCTTGATTTCAAGAGTATGGGGACTCAAATCCTCATAGACGGACAGACGGACATGGCTAAATCGAATCAGAAAGCTATTCTGAATCCATCGGTATACATATCAATGGGTCTAGCTCTTCTCCTTCTTAGCGTCGCAAAGAAATGCACAAACTTATGATACCCCCTTCCAAAGTGGTGGTTTAGGGTAAAAGAACGGACCGTACTTATCATGGCTGTTAGAAGTCAGAGAAAATACCACCTCCAAAATGTCAGGCATATCGATTAAAAATTGCGCCGTCCAGTGGCTCAGAGTGTCGAATTGGGAGATCGCATTATATGGCAGTTATATCAGGTTATCAACCGATTTAGACCATACTTGGCACAGTGGTTAGAAGTCATACCAAAACGACCTGTAAAAAATTTCAACCAAATTGGTTAAGAATTGCGCCCTCTAGAAGCCCAAGAAGTCTAATCCGGTGATTGGTTTATATGGCGGCTATATCAGGTTATCAACCGATTTAGACCGTACTTGGCACAGTGGTTGGAAGTCATACCAAAACGACCTGTACAAAATTTCAACCAAATCGGATAAGAATTGCGCCCTCTAGAATCTCAACAAGTCTAACCATGAGATCGGTTTGTATGGGAGCTATATCAGGTTATGAACCGATGTGAACCCTACTTAGCATAGTCATTGCAAGTGATATCAGAACTCCACGTGCAAAATTTCAGTCAAATCGGACGAGAATTACGCTCTCTAGGGGCTGAAGAAGTCAAGACCCAACATCGGTTTATATGGCACAGATGTTTAAAGTCATAACAAAACACTGCGGACTCAGTTTCAGCCCAATCGTACAAAAATTCCGGCTTGAAAGGGCTCAAGAAGTTAAATCGGTTTATATGGTAGGTATATCAGGTTATAGACCGATTTAGACTATACTCGATACAGTAGTGGGAAGTCATAACGCTTTCAGGTGCTCAAAAAGTCAAATCGGGATATCGGCTTATATGGAAGCTATATCAGGTTCATGACCGATTTAGACCGTATCTGGGACAGTTGTTGGAAGTCATAATGGAACACTATGTGCAACATTTCAGCCCAATCGGATGAAAATTGAGGCTTCCAGGGGCTCAAGAAGTCAAATCGGGAGATCGGTTTATATGGGAGCTATGTAAGGTTCGTGACAGATTTAGACCGTACTTGGTACAGTTGTTGAAAGTCATTATAGAACGCTATGTGCAAAATTTCAGCCAAATCGGACAAAAATTGGGGCTTGTAAGGGCTCCAGAAGTCAAATCGGGAAATCGGTTTATATGGGAGCTATGTCTAATTCTGAACCGATATGGCCCATTTGCAATCCCCAACGACCTACATCAATATAAAGTATCTGTGCAAAATTTTAAGCGGTTAGCTTTAGGCGTTCGACCGCTGTCGTGATTTCGACAGACGGATGGACTGGCATGGCTAGATCGACTCAGGGCGTCGAGACGGTCAAAAATATATATACTTCATGGGGTCTTTGAGGAATATTTCGAGGTATTACAAACGGAATTAGTTACAAACAAGATTAGTTTACCCCCATCCTGTGATGGTGGGTATAATGAAATTGTTGCGCTTTGTTTGTTTGTTTGTCTGTTCCTATAGACTCAAAAACGGCTGAACCGATTTTCATGAAAGTTTCACAGGTGGTAGAAGTTGAGGCCCCAGTGAAAATAGGGTACTATATATTTTGATATCCAAAGGGGTGGCGGATCTTACCCCAATTTAAAAAAACGTCAGATCTCAGAGATGGGTGTACCGATATTTTGTATGTCTCCTCATGGGTACCTAAAAGAACACGAAATTGGTATACAATTTTGGGGCCAAATAACCTGGGGGGACGCCCCATCCCAAAACCCACTCGAGCGGGCATGTTTACCGATTGGGCCAATATGGGTATCATATGAAAGGTATTTAAGAGTGAAGTAAGAACTTAGCAGAAAAATGTCACCTTTTTGTGTGATGGACCTATCCACCCCCTCAATACCCCCTAAAACCCCCCAGCAGGACATATATACCTATGGGGACAATATGGATATCAAATGAAAGGTATTTAAAATTAGAGTAAAAAACTGATATAAAAATTTATTCTTTGGTATCTGAGGCGCTGTGGTATCTCAAGTGATAACTTTAAAATATAATTGTGACCAAAAAAAAGAAAATTTTTGTGTATCTCATAGAGACCCGTAGCCCTGACTATCTTGATCGCCAACGTCAAAATTCTCAAACAAATAAAAAATGGTCTAGCGCGATACTGATTTCCCTTCAAACAGGCCATGTTCGCCTACTATGGTAATAAATAATTGGTATTTGATGGTAGAAAACGAATTTGTTTTGTTTCAGGGATAAACTCCTCATAAACTCCACATATATACCGACTATAGCAATATGAAACTCAAATTTGGTTTTTGAGAGTAGAATATGATGATCTGATATCCCCTTTCGGTTCAAAGGGTTTAGCTACTCCAATCCACCAACAAAACCAAGAGATTGAAGAAGATTTGACATCACAACTTTAATCGACGGACACTCCCCTTACCCTATTTTCCAAGACGCCAGATCTCGGAGATAGGTGGGGCGATTTAAGCGAAATTTAGTTTGTTTATAATAACTCAAAGACAGATTTTCGTATTCTCAAAGACAGAATTTGGTATTCTTATTTAAGGTGGGATATTTAGGAGGGCCGCGCAACCTCCAAAGTCCGCCAAATGGAACTATAAACCAATAATGAAAATATGTGGCTCAAATGAAAGGTATTAGAGACTATATATTGGTCCATCTCGAATACCCCTAAACCGGACATATATACCGACCATAGCAATATTAGGCCGGAAGCCACCGTGGCGCAGAGGTTACCACGTCCGCCTACAACGC
Source organism: Stomoxys calcitrans (assembly GCF_963082655.1). Taxonomy (NCBI): domain Eukaryota; kingdom Metazoa; phylum Arthropoda; class Insecta; order Diptera; family Muscidae; genus Stomoxys; species Stomoxys calcitrans. Next base: position 135,449,640 of record NC_081556.1, on the reverse strand, counting down.
CGAACTCCCGGTTTCCGGGAGTTACATTAGAAAAGTTTTTCAGCGGTGGTTTTCCCATTACTTATGCGTGCTACATTTGTGAGGTATGCTGCCATGTTAAAACTCCTCGGTGTCGTTATGCGGCACGCCGTTCAGACTCGGCAATAAAAAGGAGCCCCCTTGTCATTGAGCTTAATCAGTAATCGATCTGCCCTCATTGATATGAGAGATGTATCCCCATGTTCATTAATAGAATGTTCATGGCTCAAATGAAAGATATTTGGGAGTAGAGCACCAATGATATCCACATTGGGGCGAAATATCTGAAAGTCCGTACCAGCAGCCCCAAGCAAGACTTATTTCCTCACCGTGCCAGTATAGGGCTCAGATAAAATAAGAGAGTGAAAGAAGGTGCAGCGGAGCGGGTCCTGTCCAGCTAGTGTACTTTATAAAATGGCCTTTAGATGATCCAAACATAATTTCTCTAACTGTGGCGATATCAAATGTGTATGGATTGCTTGTTCTGTTCAGGTGATCTCGTTGCCTTTATCTATGCAGCCAAATGCTTGCTGGGATGTTATCTTGTATTTGCCTCTGTATTTACTTTGGATTGCAGCATAAAATGCCGATGCAATTATCTCTGCTTGTTCTCCCCATCATGAGACTACTGCCCGATTTTTTCATTCAGCACTTAATATTTGCCTTATTTTAAATTTATTTGCACATGACTTGTAGTCGTTGTAGGACTTTCATTAGCTTAAATCACATTACTCCATTTATTTATGCACTGCTGCTCCAAAATTGGATACAAGTCAATCTTCTGCTAATTCCAGCCAATGTAAACTTGTAAACTGCCTTGGATATCTGTTTGCTGAATCCTTGTGAATGCCATGTTCAACACTCGTGCTTCATTATGCGACATGGCACTATAAATAAATTTCTTATTTTATATCCTATCAATGTTGGAAGCTATCATGACATGTGAAAAGTCAACAGCAGTCTTGCTTTGATTTGATGTAATTCAATGAAGATATGAAGAAAAGAAATACTGAATGATGTCTTTGAAGAATATTTTATTGAACTTCTAAAGTGAATGAAATTTTCACTTAAATCAAAAATTCAATAAAATTTTCTCTAAAGAAAATATTTGAGTGAAAGTTTCTCCAAAGACAAATTTCAATGAATTTTTCTGTAGAAAAAAAATTTTATTTACAAAGTTTAAAAATTTTCCCAATAGACAAATTTGTAATGAAATTTTTTTTCAAAAATAAAATTTCAGTAAAAATTTTGTAGAAAAAAATTAAGGGAATTTTTCAAAAAAAAAAAAAAAAAATGCCTAAAGACGTATTAGGTTGCTTTAGAAAAAAGTGTAAAAAAAGTATATTTGATTACAGTTCATTCTAAGTTTTATTAAAAATGCATTTACTTTCTTTAAAAAAATCCGCAATTACTTTTTGGGCAACCCAATAAAATGAAGTTTTCTCTATATACAACATTTCAATAAAAGTTTGCAATAAAATTTTACCAAGAACAGAGTTTTAATGAAATTTTCCCCAATGACAGGGAATTTTTCTCTAAAAAACTGTTTTTTTTTTTTTTTAATTTAGGTTAGGAAAGGTTAGGTTAGGTTAAGTGAGTTGCCCACCAAAGGTGAGTTCACTCGGAGAAAGAAGATGTGAGGCCTCGGACTAGATTTTATAACGAATAAAAGAACGACAGGAGGAATAGAGAACCCGAGCGGGGGTGAAGAAACGCCTATCCCCACGCATGCGCGGATCCATCTACGCTGGAGCTTATGGCACCCCCGTCGGAGCCATCCTGCTCCTTCAACAATTCTTAGGAGACCTACCACAAGTACGTTCACAAGTTCACCTAGATCACAGAAGAAACGGCTCCCTAGAAAGGAGAGCCTACGTCCCTGCAGACCCTGATAAGAACACAGCAATTGCTCAATAGTCTCCTCTTCATCCTCATCGTGGCAACTCCTACAGAAGTCATTGTGCGGTGTCCCCATGCGCGCCGCCATGGCATAGTATCTGGACCCCTATCAAGGTTATGACCCCTATCACTCATTCACCTCGTATCGAACGCCAGCAACTCCCTCGTCCTCCTCCGGTCGATGACCGGCAGGAGGACGAGGCAACCATCCACCGAGTCCGGCAACCATCCACCGAGTCCGGCAATCATCCACCGAGTCCGGCAACCATCCACCGAGTCCGGCAACCATCCACCGAGTCCGGCAACCATCCACCGACGCCGCCCTGGCCATCCCCTCTACTGTGTTCAGTAGCTTGACAAATGGCACATAGGCAAGACCGATGACCCCCCGGCGCAGACGAACCCCTTCTTGCGCTCTCTTCCGCCCTCTCATTCCCTGGAATCCCCTCATGCCCAGCGTCACATCGTGGACCCGGAGCCTATCCAGGGACTCTCGCCCTCTCATTCCCTGGAATCCCCTCATGCCCAGCGTCACATCGTGGACCCGGAGCCTATCCAGGGACTCCAAACAATCCGCCACGCATCTCTACCTCCTCGAACCTAAGGCCTTGAGCGCCGCCTTACTGTTCACATTAATTCTGAGTTTCGAGGGCGGGAAATCTCTTGCCAGAATTTATCTTGCGGCCACTGCAATGGTAAAGATCTCTGTCTGAAAGACTGTACACTCGTCCGTAAGTCCCATGGTAAAGTGGCTCCTGTGTCTAAGAGAAAATGAGTGAACAATGGCTAAGCTTATCACCGAGATATGACTCAATCACGGTGAACACCCGCTGCTCAGTAACAAATGCAAGTTCACTGAGTCGAGGATATAGACGGTGGGGACGACCGCACAGTAGCTCCTTTGTTAGTCGAACATTGGGCGAAACGCTGAATAGGGTAATAACGAGACATGTTTTACTCATGAAGTGAACGTGGCTCCAGGTCACCGGAACTCGAGATTAACCGGTTTTAAGGAACTCATAGATAGGTTAATGTAAAGTGGCTTCTGTATATAAGAGAAAAGGGCTGAACAAAGCTACACCAATCACCGAGACGTGATTCGATCACCACATGAACACCCACGACTCAGTGAACAAGTGCAATTTCAGTGCAGTCGAGGGTGTAGGCGGTGGGACGAACGCACAATGGCTCCTGCGTTAGTCGAACATTGGGCGAATTGCTGGATAGGGTGATTAGCGAGACATGTTTTACTCATGAAATGAACGTGGCACTAGATCAACGGATCGTGACCGGCTCAGTGGCCCCTATATCTGCGGAACACTGGGCGAAACGCTGATAAGGCTAATCACCGAGACATGATTTACTCATGGAGTGAACCTGGCACCAGTTCACTAGAAGGCGAGAGTCACACTGATTTACTCATAGCTTGTATGTGGCACTATGTCACCAGAATGTGGGAGTAGGCGGCTGGGACGAAGGCGTGGTCAGTTTCTCAGTGGCTTCTATGTCTGAGGGACAAGGACATAACGCTGGGTAGGTGCTAATAACCGATACATAATTCAATCACGGCGTGAACGTTAGGCGGTTGGGACGAACGCATGACTAAATGGCTCCTGTGTTTATGCGTAGGACTAGGACAAGTATCCTTACCCTAAGCTGCGCTTTGTGATAAAATGGACTATGTGCGTTTCTAACAAACAAATTCAAATGTGCAGGCAGCACGGCCATCTGGTTGTTAAAACGTTTATCCTCACGTTCCTTTTTAAATGACTTCGTTGCTGGGGCTTCCTCATTCAACCTAATTACATGTCTTTCCAAAGAAATCATCGTATTTTGATACGTTTAACTATGCCAATGTCGTCATCCAGCTTGTGTTTCACACAACGCCAAAATTTTTCCATAAATTTCACAAAGAATCTTTTTTTCAAACACTCCAAGTACTACCTTGTCTGCTTTCGTAACAAGGTAATGATCCGAATCGATGTTCGAACTTTGGAGAATTGTTGCCCTAGTTTCCCTTCGTACAATTCGTCGATTGCTGCTAACTCATATGTTTTCTTATCGCGGTGATATCGATGAGCCCCAATTCATTGTAGAAGGCTTTCTTGTGGAGTCTTCCATCCTTTCTTGGTCATGTACGGGGGCAGCGTTTATCCATTTTCTCTATGCGCCCTTCTAATATAACACAAGTCTGTTAGTCTCTTCAGCTCAGAACCATTTCTCGGCCCACTACGTCTGCTTTTCCACAAACACAAAATTTCGAAGCTCTGAAAATTTTGCGAATTTGGCCTCGCCTAACCTTTTTATTTTGTCATTGTTTTATTTTCCCATTTCTTTACATTGCTTTTACGAAAATTTAAATTTTCTGGATCTGGAAGGAAACATAGGTTATATAATTTTTTGATATCGTGAGGGGGGGCGGACTCTCCCCCTTACCCCAAAGGTACTACCCAAAAATAAAAGTGGACCGATCGGGACAATATGGGATTCAAATGAAAGGTATTCAAGAGTAGAGTATGAATTTCATAAAAAAGTAGGGTCCAAGTACCTGGAGGGCCGCACCAGCCCCAAAACACCTTAAAATAGGTTTATTTGACTGTGGGACTCAAATGAAAGGTATTCGCGAGTAGATTACGAATATGGGCAGGAAGTTGGAATAGGATTTATAATTTATTGGTAATGGAAGGGGCGGACCCTACACAGTTACCCCAGAAACACCACCCAAAATCAAAAGTAGACCGATAAGGACAATATGGGTATCAAATGAAAAGTATGCGGGAGTAGATAACGAATTCGGCATACAAATTCATGTCGAAGTATAGGGGTCACACCACACCCACAAAAGCGACCAAAATGGACACGGATATATGGCACTCGGTTTGTTTGTTCCGTATAGACTGAAAAACGGCAGAATCGACTTTCTCAAAATTTTCGCATATTGTGTAGGTTGGTCTGGTAGGAAAGATAGGCTATAAAATATTTCGATATCGGAAGGGGGACGGACCCACCCCCTTATGCCAGAAACCCAACCCAAAATCAAAAGTGGACCGATCGGCACAATATAGGTATCAAATGAAAGGTATTGGAGAGTTGAATACGAATATAGCATTCAAATTTGAGTCTTAGTACCCATTGGGCCGCTCCAATCCCAAAACTCCACCCAAAACAGACATATGGGACGTTCATTTCAATATGATGCTCAAATGAAAGGTATTCGGGAGTAGATTTCGAATCTGGCATACAAAATCAGATCGAAGTCGAGATGGTCACGTCACTCCTCAAAAACGTCATTAGACCCACTATGACTATATGATACTTGGCTGCACCGGTTTTCTTAAAATTTTCAAAGATTGTGTATGTTTGTCGTGAAGGAAACATAGGCTATATAATTTTTAGATATCGGGTGGAGGCGGGAGATAAGGCGCACCGGAGCGGGCCCGGTTCGGCTAGTCTTCTATAGTATAACAAAATAAACTTTTGTCCATTTGCAATGCTGAAATTGAAACTGGGTCATTGTTCAATTAAATCCTGTTTCCTTTATCATCACTGCTACAATATTTTAGTTTAGAGACTTTTGCCCAACTACAAATTTACCAAAAAAAATTTACTTACATAAATTGCTTATAAAAGATTTTTATGACACGATAAACGTTTTAACAATTTCTTCTTCGTTTGTTGGCAATAGAGACATGATGAACACAAACAATGACGAATGACACGAGATGAGATGAACAAACTGTAAATGTCAAATGGGAAAATTAAATGCAGCAGTTGGAGTGGCAGCATCATCATCGTCATTGTCATTGTCCATCTGATATACGATGTCACATTTGTTTGAAATGCATCAGCAATGACAAATAAACAAAATATGGAAAATTTGAAAAAAAAAAACACGAATCCACAAAAAAATAAATAAAAGGAAAATGCTGACAAATTACTTCCTCCGTCTCCTCTCGCCTTGCTCAGCATCGAATGCTATGCACCTTGCCCATTGTGTTGCTATTGGTCTTATTTGAGGTTTCCATCACTGTTTACTCACACAACATTCAGAGTTGATGGTAATGTTGATTGCTTTATATGGCCATTTCCTTTTGGAATGGATATGCAAATGTCATTTTTTTTTTCTTTTTTTTGAAAAATTCCATTTATTTTTAATTTCTGTTCTGAACACAATTTTAAATGAAGTATAAATGGGAAAAAGAATATTTTTTTCACCCTCCCGGAAATTTAAAAGGTGTTAAGACAAGGTGTTTCTTGTTGCTGCCTCATATACGAGGCTAATAGGAAAAGTTTAGGAGGCAACCGTAGCGCAGAGGTTAGCAAGTCCGCGTATAACGCTGAACGACTGGGTTCGAATGTTGGCGAGACCATCAGAAAAAATTTTCAGCGGTGGTTTTCCCCTCCTTATGCTGGAAATGCTCCAACGTCCCCCACAAGCCCTACACATGTTAACACTTGCCGCACCGATTTTTGCTCGTAGCCTTATGTGTTCCGTTATGACATCAAAATATAAACTGACCTTCTTCTTACTTCTTTTCAGTAACACACTCGTCCTCTCACGATCCAGATCACGCCATAAGATTTTCGCCGTCCTACCGACTGTTTTGCTGTTCCACAGTGGGCGTTTGTCGCCCACGCGCTTAAGCCGGGCTGCATCGACCCAAAAGGCTTCGGGTTAACCAAGTTAATTGACGGCAGTCATCTGGCCTTCGTTGCCAAATCGTCTGCCTTTTAATTCCCCCTTACTCCGTTATGGCCCGGCACCCAAGCGATGCGGATTGTGCCATCTTCAGAGAAGGATTTAATCTCCTTCTTACACTCATTGGTGACTGTAAGAGTGCAAAAAAATTTCGAACGAACCGCATCATCAATCTCCGAGATCTGGTGTTTTTGAAAATTAGGTAATGGGAAGTGTTTTTTAGGGGAGCGATTGCAGCTCAGACATTTCGACTCAAATATGGATATCAAATTCGTGCAACACTCCCAAATACCTTTAATTTGAGCCCCATATTGCCATGGTCGGCAAATATGAACCGTTTGGAGGGCCACCGGTACTTTGACCTGAAAATAGATATCAAATACGTTCTTTACCCTCAAATATCGTTGATTTGAGAACTAATTTGCCATAGTCGTATATGAAGTTCATTTTAGGGGGTGACGCCCTAAACTGATCTGATTTGAGCACTAATTTGCCATAGTCGTATATGAAGTTCATTTTAGGGGGTAAAGCACCGCCTAATCGGAACTTCATACCCCCCAAACCCTTGGCTGCAAAATTGGATATCAAATTCGTTATCTACTCTCCAATACCTTTCATTTGAGTCCCATATTGTTATAATGGGTTAATCAACCTATTTTACGTATTATTAGGAGGAAAAGCGCCATCTGGACTTGAACACAAATTTTAATGCCATATTGTAATCTACTCCCAAATAACTTTCATTTGAGTCTCATATAGCCATGGTCGGCTAATATGCCCATTTGGGGGTATTTGGGGGTGGGACGACCTCCCATTACTTGGACCTAATTTTTTATGCCATATTTGTAATCTAATGCTGAATACTTTTCATTTGAGTCCCATATTGATAGGAACTCCGAATATATCTGTTTAGAGTAGTTTTGGGGTTGGGGCGGCCCGCTGGATACTTGGACCAAAATTTTAATACCATATTCGTTTTCTGGTCTCCAAAACCTTTCATTTGATACCCAATCGTACTATTTTCGGATATGCGTGGCGTTTTTGGGATAAGGGGGAGGGTCCGCCTCCACCTGATATCTAAAAATTATATGTTTTCTTCACGACAAACGTACACAATCTTTGAAAATTTTAAGAAAATCGGTGCAGCCAAGTATCATATAGTCATAGTGGGTCTAATGACGTTTTTGAGGAGTGACGTGACCCCCTATACTTCGTTCTGATTTTGTATGCCAGATTCGAAATCTACTCCAAAATACTTTTCAATGAGCCCCATATTGAAATGACCCTTCAATATGTCTGTTTGGGGGAGTTTTGGGATTGGAGCGGCCCAATGGGTACTAAGACCCAAATTTTAATGCTATATTCGTATTCAACTCTCCAATACCTTTCATTTGATACCTATATTGTGCCGATCGGTCCACTTTTGATTTTGGGTTGGGTTTCTGGCATAAGGGGGAGGGTCCGTCCCCCCTCCGATACCGAAAATAGCCTATTTTATAGCCTATCTTTCCTTGCAGACCAACATACACAATATGCGAAAATTTCGAGAAAATCGATTCTGCCGTGTATCAGCCTATACGGAATAAACAAACCGAGTGTCATATATCCGTGCCTATTTTGGTCGCTTTTGACTGTTTGTGACCTTACCGTCCTGGTTGTTATTGGCCTCATGGCCATTTTACTTTCCGTGAAGATGTTTAAAACTCGCCATACTCGTATTAGTCCCACATCACCTCACGCATTCCGTGATAGCCCCGATCTCCACCTGCAGGACCGTATTATGATCAGGCGGTCTAAAACGGTTCTCAGTCCCTGGGTTCTCAATGTAGACCCTCAGGCCCACTCTATCCTCCAGCTTTGATCCATCCGTGTAACATGATCTTCCAGATGGCAATAATGGCAGCAGAGCCTCTCACTCGACCTCAAGTGTCGTCTCAGGAATCCGAACGGAAACCTCTTCCTTTCCTTCCAGGTTTCCTATCGTCGCCTTGATTATACCGCTGCTCCCATCCTCAATACATTCTCCCATCGTTTCAAGTCTCATAACCACAGAGGCTGCCTCTCACTTAATCTGTATGTCAATAGGTCGGATATCTGGAGTAGACTCCAGGGCCCTAGAGGGCGCAGTCCTCATCGCTCCGCCTATGCCAAGACATCATGTTCTCTGAAACTGTCATATGATCCTTATGTTGCACTTTTTCTCCACAGCAGTCCACCAAACTACTGAGGCATAAGTAAATATTGGTCTAATCACACGACTGTAGAGTCAGTGGACTATCCTCGGATTCCGGCACCATTTCGAGCCCACCGCACGTCTACATAGTACCCAACATCTATGAGCCTTCTCAGTACGCTCCTGAATGTGACATTTCCAATTAAGTTTCCTATCCAAGATCACTCCTGAGCATTCGACCTTGTCAGATATCGAAATCGTCTTATTGAGTAAACGTGGTGCCTCAAATTGGCCCATCTTCGTTTTCCTCGTGAACAGGCATATGTCAGTTTTCTCTGGGTTAACATTGAGACCCCTCGATCTAGCCCGGTTAGATGCCATATGCTAGACCTTTTCGGCCCTGGCATAGCTGGTTCCAATTATTACCCCTAAGAAGCATTATAACATTGTCTGCATAGCTGTCGGGTTCAAATCCCTCCTCAGTCAGCATCCGTAATAGGTCATTTATGGTGGTCACCCATAGGAGTGGCGATGAAATGCTCCCCTGTGGCGTGCCCTGTGCCACTTTCTTCCTTATATTTATGCAGTGGGACCCGCAATTCATCCACCTGTTCCTTAGCATACGGTTTATCCAGTCTCTATGGAGCCGGTCCACCCGGTGCCACCCATTTTGTGCCTCAAATTGGCCCACCTTCGTCTTCCTCGTGAAGAGGCATATTTCAGTCTTCTCTGGGTTAACATTAAGACTCCTGGGTCTAGCCCGGTCAAATGCCATATGTAAGACCATTTCGGCCCTTCTGCGTAACTGGTTCGGATCCTTATCCCTTAGAAGTCTGCGTAGCAGACGGGTTCAAATCCCTCCTCAGTCAGCATCCGTAATAGGTCATTTATGGTGGTCACCCATAGGAGTGGCGATAAAGTGTCCCCCTATGGCGTGCCATTTTTAATTTCAAAGATTTATCTTTATCCGTTCTCACATGGAATATTTATTACTAGCAGACGGGTTCATATCACTCCTCAGTCACCATCCGTAATAGGTCATTTATGGTGATCACCCATAGGAGTGGCGATAAAATACCCCCCTGTGGCATGCCATTTTAAATTTCAAGGAGTTATCTCTATCCGTTCTCACATGGCATATTTATTACTAGCAGACGTGCTCAAACTCCTTCTCAGTTAGAGAAGGATTGGCGATAAAATGCTCCCCTGTGTCGTGCCCTGTTCCTCCTTTTTTATATATGTCATGGGACCCACAATTTATCCACCTGTTCTTTAGCAAATGGTTAATCCGGTCTCTACGGACTCGGTCTACCCGGTACTGGTCTAAGGATTGGATCAATGTGTCGGTCCGCTCATTGTTAAACGCCCCCTCGATATCAATGCAAACCGCCAGTGTATACGTCTTGGCATCGAAGGATTCTTCTACCTTATGCACAATTTCGTACAAGGCAGTCTCTACGGACCTTCCCCTGACATAGGCATGCTGTTTGTTTTGGAACAGTTAGCTAGATGTCCTACTCTTTTTCTTGGTATCCACCATACGTTCCATGTTTTTGAGTAGAAAGGAGGTATGGCTTATAAGTCTGTCGTTCTTTGGTGTCGCATAACTTGCCTTGTCTGGCTTGGGTATAAATACCACTCTTGCTTGAGCTGGCAAACTATCGATAATCGCAACATTCGATATTTTCGATAGTTGTAATAAAATATATCGATAGTATCGATACAATCGTGAATTTCCCATCACCGAAATGAGAAGTAAAAATCATTAGACCGATTTATATGGAAGCAAATCCATGCACAGACCAAATAAAACCAAGGTTTATAAAGTCAGTTGGAAGTCATAAGAGAAATGAAAATTGCGCCCTCTATAGGTGCAATGCAAATAAAACCAAGGTTTATAAAGTCAGTTGGAGGGGAAATGAAAATTGTGCAATGTATCTTAAAAAATACATTCAGTGTCGGATTGCCTATTTTTGTTGAATATTGCAAAAATTTAACTTTTGCGATAGTATCCATCGGAAAAAAATTTATCGATAATCTGTCAAAAAATTAAATATCGATAGTGCCATCGATATTTTGCCAGCTCTAACCCTTGCCTTTTGCCAGGCTTTCGCAGTATATGCAAGTCCTAGGCACGCTGCGAAAATAGTGGCCAGATGAGGCGCCAGATAATCGGCCTCCTTTTGTAGTAACGCTGGAAATATGAAGCTGCTCAATGTTTCCTTAACTATAAATTCCGTTATGATAAGCCTTCGATCAATCTCATTATTCCAAGATTCCGGTGTCTCCGTGACTACCGTCTTATCTTTTGGAAAATAGGTTTTCATCAAAAGCCTCAACAGGTCCTCTCCGTTGTCTCTGCTCTCACTCCCATATAGTCTACTAACTTAAAATTTTATTACAAACTTTTGTGCACCAGTGTTTATTGATGAAGTCTAACTTCCCTTCCCTTTGTTGAAGAAGGTGTTAAGCAAAGGTGGTGGAAGGCTTCTAAAGAAATTTCCCTTAACGGTTCATTATCTACTTGTTGACAGCTCACTAAGTTATGGTCATTCGCTTGACTTAATGCTGAGGGTAATCCACTAACTCCCGGTTTCCCATGAAATGAGTCATTGACATTACCATTCTCAGCCCTTTTTGTTTGAATGTTGTGGTCGTTCCCCATTATTTATTTCCATACAAATGCATTTTCATGATTACCTTTAATTTTTTCCATACTAAATGGCCATAATGAACTTACCGTTTAAACTACCGTTTCCTGCTCAGACTGAGCAGTAAAAACTGAGTTTAAGGTTTTTTGCCTTATTTTCCTTTCTACCATTTGAAGACTTGTCTTTGGGTTTTTTTGTTTTCGGTTCTTGATGATGTGGTTAAAGATGAACAACTCCCCTGCAAAAGGTATTTCCAAAAAACAAAAAAGACAAAAGAGCTGGTACAGCACAGCCATCATACATTTGACAAAGAAATTTCAAACCGTAAATGCCACAAACACACAAAAAATGATGTCATTAACAAGACCAAGGAAGCAGTAATCCCCAAAACGTTGGTATCTTTGGCATGTGTAAGGCATTGGTCAAGGAGAATTTTCGTATACTCTTCAAGGCAAACGGGAGCCATAAAGGTGAGCTTTTGCCACAATATAGGATCAATTAAATTTAAATTATGTAGCTGCAAATAAATGAATGGCTTCTCAGGTATGTTATCTGAAAAATGTCCATTAATCAAAGATTTGAAGGTATTTGAAGTAAATTTTTGCAAATTTTAAATGAAGATGAGATATAGGGGGATAAGAAATTTTTCTTGTGGTTTCAAGAAAAATTGGCCTTGAAATTGTTATATTTTTGGGAGAAAGGTTAGGTAAAGTAGAACCAGTAAGATGGAGGTCTTGTATAATAGTTTTGGTCTGTTGTGATAGTGAGAGGAATGAAGATTTAAGCAAAAAAAAGTAAAAGCGTGCTAGATTTGGAAGGGCCAAATCTTGGGAACCCATCACCATGACTTCTGCTAAAATATGGGAGCTATATCTAGTTATAGACCGAATTGGACCGTACTTGGCGCATTTATTGAGAGTCATAATAGGACACTATATGCAAAATTTCAGCTGAATCCGATAACAATCTCGGCTTGTAAGGGCTCAAGAAATCAAATCGGGAGATCGGTTTATATGGGAGCTATATCAGGTAATAGACCGATTTGGACCGTGCTTGGCTCCGTTATTGGGAGTCGAAACAGAATACCATGCACAAAATTTCAGCCAAATCACAGGAAAATTGAGGCTTCCCGGGGCTTAAGAAGTCAAATCGGGAGATCGGTTTATATGGGAGCTATATCAGGTTCCTGACCGATTTAGAACGTACTTGGCTCCATTGTTGGGAGTCATAACAGAACACTATGTGCAAAATTTCAGCCAAATCAGATGAAAATTGAGGATTCCAGCGGCTCAAGAAGTCAAATCGGGAGATCGGTTTACATGGGAGCTATATCAGGTTATCGACCGATTTGGACCGTACTTGGCACAGCTGTTGGAAATCATAACAGAACACCATGTGCCGATTTTCAGCCAAATCGGATGAAAATTGAGTCCTCCAGGGGCTCAAAAAGTCTAATCGGTAGATCGGTTTATATGGGAGCTATATCAGGTTATAGACCGATTTAGACCGTGCTTTGCTCCGTTGTTGTAAGTCATAACAGAACACCATGTGCCAAATTTCAACCAAATCAGGCAAAAATTGCGGTTTCCAGGGCCTCAAGAAGTCAAATCGGGAGATCGGTTTATATGGGAGCTATATCAGGCTATCGACCGATTTAGACCGTTCTTAGCACAGTTGTTGAAAGTCATAAAAGAACACTATGTGCAAAATTTCAACCAAATCGAATGAAAATTGAGGCTTCCAGGGCCTCAGGAAGTCAAATCAGGAGATCGGTTTATATGGGAGCTATATCAGGTTATATACCGATTTGGACCGTACTTGGCACAGTTGTTGGAAGTCATAACAGAACACTATGTGCAAAATTTTAGCCAAACTGGATGTAAATTGAGGCTTCCAGGGGCTCAAGAAGTCAAATCAGGAGATCGGTTTATATGGGAGCTATATCAGGTTATATACCGATTTGGAACGTGCTTGGCTCCGTTATTGAAAGTCATAACAGAACACCATGTGCCAAATTTCAACCAAATCAGGCAAAAATTGCGGTTTCCGGGGCCTCAAGAAGTCAAATCGGGAGATCGGTTTATATGGGAGCTATATCAGGTTATATACCGATTTAGACCGTGCTTGGCTCCGTTGTTGGAAGTCATAACAGAACACTATGTGCAAAATTTTAGCCAAACTGGATGTAAATTGAGGCTTCCAGGGGCTCAAGAAGTCAAATCAGGAGATCGGTTTATATGGGAGCTATATCAGGTTATATACCGATTTGGAACGTGCTTGGCTCCGTTATTGAAAGTCATAACAGAACACCATGTGCCAAATTTCAACCAAATCAGGCAAAAATTGCGGTTTCCGGGGCCTCAAGAAGTCAAATCGGGAGATCGGTTTATATGGGAGCTATATCAGGTTATATACCGATTTAGACCGTGCTTGGCTCCGTTGTTGGAAGTCATAACAGAACACCATGTGCAAAATTTCAGCCAAATCAGATGAAAATTAAGGCTTCCAGGGGCTTAAGAAGTCAAATCGGGAGATCGGTTAATATGGGAGCTATATCCAAATCTCAACCGATATGGCCCATTTGCAATCCCCAACGACCTACATCAATATAAAGTATCTTGGCAAAATTTCAAGCGGTTAGCTCTGCGCGTTCGACCGCTATCGTGATTTCGACAGACGGACGGACGGACATGGCCAGTTCGATTCAGAATTTCGAGAAGATCAAGAATATATGTGCTTTATGGGATCCTAGATCAATATTTCGAGGTGTTACAAGCGGAATGACTAAATTAGTAGACCCCCATCCTATGGTGGTGAATAACTTCCACCCTCAAGTCCCCTTGAATGTTAGAGCGAAGATCATTTTAATTTAAAAATTTCCGAAAATTCAGAAAGAAACAGCTAGAAGAGAGGGACGTCGAGCGTGGGTTAGGTTAGGTTGAAAAGAGGGTGCAGATATTAATCCGCCCCATGCCACTATAGACATACACCTTCTAAAAAGAAATTTTTAAGTTAGGAATACGTCGAACTTACAAAATCCTTAATTGTTTTCATTACCACTCCCCTAAGTTGGTTCATGTCTGATATTGTATCTCCACCTAAGTAGCGGTATCTGTTAGACGCGAAAGCCGGGCAATGACAAAGGAAATGCTCCAACGTCTCATCATCTTCCTCGCATGTCCTACACATGCTATCACTTGCCGCACCGATTTTACATAAGTGGGCTAGAAGTCCTATGTGTTCCGTTATGATACCAAAAGCTATACTGACCTCCTTCTTGCTTCCATTCAGTAATAGCCTCGCCTTCTCAAGATCTGGATTCCCCCATAGTATTTACGCCGTCCTACCGACCGTTTCGCTGTTCCACAATGTTGCATGCGCATTCGTCGCCCACTTCCTTAACTTGGACTGCGTCAACCCGAAAGGCTTCGGGCTAACCAAGTTTATTGACGGCAGTCCTCTGGCCTTCACCGACAAATAGTCTGCCCTTTCATTTCCCCTTACTTCGTTATGGCCCGGCGCCCAAACGATGCGGATTTTTCCATCCTTAGAGAAGGCGTTAATCTCCTTTTTACACTGCAAGACTATTCGTGACCTTATCGTCCTGGTTGTTATTGCTCTTATGGCCTGTTTACTGTCCGTAAAGATGTTCAGAATTGACGTCCTCGCGTTAGCACCACTCCACTTCACGCATTCCGTGATCGCAGGGATCTCCGCCTGTAGCACCGTATTATGGCCAGGCAGTCTAAACCTGATTTCAGTCCCTGGGTTCTCAATGTGAACCCCCAGGTCCACTTTGTCCTCTAGCTTTGATCCATTCGCGTAACATGATCTTCCAGATGGCAATACTAGGGTTCCAAGACTGTGCCGATGGCAGCAGTGCCTCGCACTTGACTTCAAGGTTCACCTGAGGTATCCGATTGGAAACCTCTCCCTTCCTTCCAGATTTCCTCTCCTCGCCTTGATTATACCGCGATGGTATGAGCTGCTCTCATCCTCAATCCATTCTCCCATCCCCTTAAGTCTCATAGCCGCAGTGGCTGCCTTACACTTAATGTGTATGTCAATGGATCGGATATCTAGAAAAGTCTCCAGTGCCCTAGTGGGCGTGGTCCTCATCGCTCCACCTATGCCAAGACCTCATCGCTCCACCTATGCCAAGACAACATGTTCTCTGAACCTGTTGTATGATCCTTATGTTGCATTTTTTCTCCATAGCAGTCCAACAAACTACTGAGGCGTATGTAAGTATTGGTCTCATCACGCTCCTGTAGAGCCAGTGGACTATCCTAGGATTCAGGTCCCATTTCGAGCCTACGGCCCGTCTACATAGTGCCCAGCATCTGTGAGCCTTCTCAGTACGCTTCTGAATGTGACACTTCCAATTCAGTTTTCTGTCCAAGATCAAGATTATTGAGGAAACGTGGTGCGTTATTTTGGCCAACCTTCGTCTTCCTCGTGAACAGGCATATTTCAGTCTTCTTTGGGTTAACATTGAGACCTTTGGGTCTAGGGCAGTCATATACCATATGCAAGACCCTTTCTGCTTTTCTGCATAGGTCGTTCGGATTCATACCCCTTAGATGTATTATAACATCGTCTGCGTAGCGGACGGGTTCATATCACTCCTCAGTCACCATCCGTAATAGGTCATTTATGATGATCACCCATAGGAGTGGCGATAAAATGCCCCCCCTGTGGCATGCCATTTTAAATTTCAAGGAGTTATCTATATCCGTTCTCACATGGCATATTTATTACTAGCAGACGGGTTCAAATCCCTACTCAGTCAGCATCCGTAATAGGTCATTTATGGTGGTCACCCATAGGAGTGGCGATTAAATGCCCCCCCTGTGGCGTGACCTGTGCCACTTTCTCCCTTATATTTATGCCATGGGACACACAATTTATCCACCTGTTCCGTAGCATGTGGTTTATGCAGCTCTAAGGACCGGGTCCACCCGGTTCTGGTCTAAGGATTG
Source organism: Stomoxys calcitrans (assembly GCF_963082655.1). Classification (NCBI taxonomy): domain Eukaryota; kingdom Metazoa; phylum Arthropoda; class Insecta; order Diptera; family Muscidae; genus Stomoxys; species Stomoxys calcitrans. The sequence goes on along the minus strand of NC_081556.1, from coordinate 135,433,218 downwards.
GATCAGATTGTCGCCCCGCACATTGTTAAAAGCCCCCTCGATGTTAATGCGTACCGCCAGTATGAACGTTTTGGCAGCGTGGGTAATATGGATTTTATAACATAGAGGCGTTTTTGCAATAAATACGACATACCAAGGTGCGGCCCTTGAAGTCTTCATGTCTAATATGGCCGATGAGTTATTCTAACCAAATGACGTAACGCGTCCCATAGTTTCTGGTGTTTGTGGTTATCTTTGGCCTATTTTATGCCATTGCAAAAAATCCTCCGATCATTGGGCTCATCGCGTAAGATAACCCCTCTCTTCTAGCTGTTGTTTCCCTTTCGAGACCAGCTCGATGACCGGAGATTTTCTTTGCGTATGGAAAAGTTAAGCCAGAGATCACCACACACACCAACCACTATGGGACGCGTTTCGTCATTTGGTTAGAACAACTCAGTAGCCATATTAGGTGTGAAGGCTTCAAGAGCCGCACGTTGGTATGTTGTATTTATATCGTATTTATTGCGAAAACGCCTCTATGATATAAATACCACATTAACCACGCTCGACAACCCTGTCTTCTAGCTTTTCCTTTCCCAATGCATGTGTATATGTAATGACAGATTTTATGTCTACACAATTACACTACACCCATGGTATACACATGATTCCGTGCATCTGTGGGAAGTTGATTTGATGGCTTGGAACGCTAGACAACGTCTCTGGCCGTTGCCCAGTGTGCCCAGGTTAGAATCCTGGCTATACTCTGCTTTCACCCTCAAGTCCCTTTGCCTGTTAGGGCGACGATCATTTTAATTTTCCGATTTTCGTTTGTTTCTCTTTCGAGGCGAGCTCAATGATCGCAATTTCTTGGTTAAACATCAAGCGACGAAATGAGAACACAACTTTTCTTCAAATCTTCTTTTAACGATTTCGTTCGTGTTTCAAAATCTACAATCAACCAAACACTCCTATGGTATTTTATGCACAACTCCTTATGTAGATTGAATAACCCCATGACCAAATTTCTATGCCTGCCAAATACTTCACCACAAAAAGAGAGAAGAAACAAATAAAAAACAAAAATTAAAAAATCCCAAATGTAAAAATGCCAGATTAGGCTCTTGGTTTTTTACTGGACCTGAACTCTTGAAAAATGTCTACAGTTTTTCTGCCAAAGATACAGAGAAATAAGCCATTCATTCATTGTGACATTTGCCTTCGATGTTATGGTAAGCCAGGAATATTCTACTCAAAAGCTGAAAAAGGGATGTAGGGAAAAAAAATCTCTTTGGGAATTGCTCATTCAACACAGAATGTCTCCTTAAATAAATCATGTCATGGTGAGTGTGTATTTTGCAAAAATAAAATGAAAATAAACATAAATTGAGGCAAAATACCGGAAAAAGGTAAAGCATCTTCATTGCACAATAACCACTTAAATGACACACGCATACGCACTCTCTCTCTCTCTCAGCTAACACATCTACACCCACAACTACTTGGCTCAGAAGTGTTGTCAGGGTGACAACATGCTTGCCAATAATCGCCTGCCATGAACCATTAAAGACTTATAACATATAGCAACTTACTTTTTAAGATCAAAGGCGTAGGAAATGATTGTGAAGAGGGGGGTTCAGAAATATTAAAGGAAACTTGAATAGTGTCAAGGCTGTAATGCTGGGGATGTTGGGGAGGCCAATATGGTGCATAGGTTAGCATCTCTGCCTTTGACGCTAAATTTCTGGGTTCGAATCAGGGTTGCCGAGTCGAGCAATTTTTACTTGACTCCGACTCCAGGAAGATTGCTCAACTCCGGAGACGACTCCAAATACCTAACTTTTGAAAAAAAATTTTGACATTTTTTTTCATCGTTGGATTCTTTGTCCCGTTGAAAACATTAAAACCCCGTTTACACTGATCTTTAAATCCGGATTTAACGGCTCGGTCATTTGTTTTCCCTTTATAAAATCAGCTGACGAGAGCCTTAAATCCGGATTTAATGAGCAGTGTAAACGTGGTCTAAGGTTTGCTTTTTTTCTATTTAGAAAAGAAAGCATACCGACTATCTGGCGCTCCATCTGACCACTATTTTCACAGCGTGCCTAAAACTTGCATATACTCCGAAAGCCCGACAGCAGACAAGGTTGGTATTTATAACCAAGCCCAGCAAGGCGAATTATGCGACACCAAAGGCCTACAGACCTATAAGCCTTGCGTCCTTTCTACGCAAAACCATGGAACGTATTGTGGATATCATGATAAAGAGCGGGACATCCAGCGAACTGCTCAAATAGAAACAGCATGCCTGTGTCAAAGGAAGGTCTATGAAGACTGCCCTACACGAGGTCTTGCATAAAGTAGAAGAATCCTTCGATGCCAAGGCGAATACATTGGCGGTTTGCATTGACATCGAGGGGGCGTTTAACAATGTGCGGAAAGACACATTGATCCAAGCCTTAGACCAGTACCGGGTGGACCAGGTCTTTAGAGACTGAATAAACCATATGCTAAGAAATAGATGGATAAATTGTGGATCCCATGGCAAATTTGACGCACCACGTTTGCTCAATAAAACGACTTGGAATTGTGGATCCCATGACATAAATATAAGGGAGAAAGTGGCACAGGGTACACCACAGGGGGGCATTTATGGCTACTTCTTTGGGTGACCATCATAAGTGACCTTTTATGGATGCTGACTGAGGAGGGATTTGAACCCGTCTGCTATGCATCCTTACTTCGGATCCCTACTTCTTAGTGGTAAGGATCTGAACCAGCTTTGCAAAAGGGCCGAAAAGGTCTTGCATATGGCATCTGACTGGGCTAGACTTAGGGGTCTAAATGTTAACCCAGAGAAGACTGAAATAGGCCTGTTCACGAGGTAGACGAGATGGGCCAATTTGAGGCACCACGTATCCTCAATGAAACGATTTGGATATCTGACAAGGTCAAATATTTAGGACTGATCTTGGATAGGAAACTTAATTGGAAGCGTCACATTCAACAGCGTAATGAGAATGCTCACAGATACTGGGCACTATGTAGACGACCATAGGCTCGAAATGGGTCCTGAATCCGAGGACAGTCCACTGGCTCTGCAGGAGCGTGATTAGACCAACACCTACTTACGCCTCAGTAGTTTGGTGAACTGCTATGGAGAAAAGTGCAACATAAGGACCATACAATAGGTTCAGAGAACATGACATCTTGGCATAGGCGGAGCAATGGGGACCACGCCCCCACTGGAGACTACTGTAGACATTCGTTCGATTGACATACAGATTAAGTGTGAGGCAGCCACTGCGTCTATGAGTCTAAAGGTGATGGGAGAATGGATTAAGGATGGCAGCTGCTCAGACCATCGCGGTATAATCGAGGCGACGATTGGAAACCTGGAAGGAAGGGAAAAGCTTTGCCATAGGATACCTGAGACGACACTTGAGGTCGAGTGCAAGACACAGCTACCAGTGGCACAGTCTTGAATTGACGAAACGTTTGTATTGCCATCTGGAATTTCATGCTACACAGAGAACAGAGTGGGCCTGGGAGTTTACATTGAGTACCCTGGGACTAAGATCTGATTTAGACTGCCTAACCACAAAAGGGACCTGCAGGCGGGGATTTGGGCGATCACGAAATGTGTGAGGTGGTGCGGTGGTAAGGCTAAGACGTCGAGTATGAACATCTTTATGGACAGTAAACTGGACATAAGGGCAATAACAACCAGGACTGTAAGGTCACGAACAGTCTTACAGTATAAGAAGGAGATTAACTCCTTCTCTGAGGATGGCACAATCCGCATCGTTTGGGTGCCGGGCCACAACGGAGTAAGGGGGAATGAAAGGGCAGACGATTTGGCAGTGAAGCCCGGACGACTGCCATCAATAAACTTGGGGAAGTCGAAGCCTTGCGGGTCGACGTAGTCCGAGTTAAGGGAGTGGAAATTCATGCTACACAGATGGATCAAAGCAAGAGAACAGAGTGGGCCTGGGTGTCTAGATTGAGAACCCAGGGACTGAGATTTAATATAGACTGCCTTACCATAACAAGGGCCTACAGGCGGAGATCTGGGCGATCATGGAATGCGTGAGGTGGTGTGGTGTAAAGACGAGGACGTCGAGTATGAATATCTTAACGGACAGTTAACAGGCCATAAGGGCAATAACAACCAGGACGGTAAGATCACGAACAGTCTTGGAGTATAAGAAGGAGATTAATGGCTTCTCTGAGGATGGCACGATCCACATCGTTTGGGTGCCGGACCATAGTGAAGTAAGGGGCAATAAGAAAGCAGACAATTTGGAGGCCCACCGTAGCGCCTATGACGCTGAACGCCTGGGTTCAAATCCTGGCGAGACCATTAGAAATAATTTCCAACTGTGTTTTTCTCCACCTATTGTTGGCGACATTTGTGAGGTACTATGTCATGTAAAACTTCTCTCCAAAGAGGTGCAACACCTCTTTGTGTTGCAATGCGGCACGCCGTTCGGACTCGGCTATAAAAATAGGCCCCGTATCATTGAGCTTAAACTTGAATCGGACTGCACTCATTGATATGTGAGAAGTTTGCCCCTGTTCCTTAGTGGAATGTTCATGGGCAAAATTTGCAATCTGGGTTAACCCTAAGCCTTTCGGATTTACGCAAGCCGAGTTAAGGATGTGGGCAACAAATGCGCATGTAATCCTATGGAAACGCGAAACGGTCGGTAGGACGGCGAAGATTCTAGGGAAAGATCCAGATCGTGAGAAGACGAAGCTTTAATTGAAAGGAAGTATAAAGGAGGTCAGTATAGCTCTCGGTATCATAAAGGGACAGATAGAACAACGAGCTCACTTATGCAAAATCGGTGCGACAAGTGATAGCATGTGTAGGGCATGTGGGAATGATGATGAGATGTTGGGGGATTTCCTATGTCATTGCCTGGCTTTCGCGGCTAAAAGACTCTGGTATTTAGGTTGTGACACAATGCCAGACGTGAACCAACTTAGGGGAATATTATGGAAGAAAATTAAGGATTGTGTAAGTAGCACGAAATTCCTGACTTAAATTTTCTTTGTCGCCCCCATATATACTGATCCGCCGATTTAATTTCTTGAGCCCCTAGGAGCCTCAATTTTCATTCGATTTGGCTGAACCTTGGAACAAATTTTTCTGTTATGACTTCCAGCGTCTGTGCTAAATATGATCTGATTTAACTCCCATATAAACCGATCTCAGGGTTTGACTTCTGGATGCCCTAGAAGACTCAACTCTGATCCGATTTGGCTAAAATTTGGAACAAAGACTTCTATTATGACTTCCAATATCCGTGCCAAGTTCGACCCTAGTCGGTTCATAAACTGATATAGCCCCCATATAATCCTCAATTCTCGTCCGATTTGGAAAAAACGACTTCTGTCATGACTTTCAACATCCTTGCCAAGTACGATCCTAGTCGGTCCATGAACTTATATAGCCCCCATATAAACCGATTCCAGGATTTGTCTTCTTGAGCCCCTATAAGACTCAATTTTCATCCGATTTGGCTGAAACTTGGAACAAGGACTTGTATTATGACTTGCAATATCCGTGCCAAGTACGATCCTAGTCGGTCCGTGAATTGATATACCTCCCATATAGACCGATCCCAGGATTTGACTTCTTAAGCCCCTATAAGACTCAATTTTCATCCGATTTGGCTGAAACTTGGAAAAAAGACTTATATTATGACTTCCAATATCAGTGCCAAGTACGATCCTAGTCGGTTCATAAAGTGATATAGCCCCCATATAGACCGATCCCAGAATTTAACTTCTTGAGCCACTAGAAGCCTCAATTCTCTTCCGATTTGGCTGAAATTTGGAAAAAAGACTTGTGTTATGACTTTCAACATCCATGTCAAGTACGATCCTAGTCGGTCCATAAACTGATATAGCCCCCATATAGACCGATCCAGGATTTAACATCTTGAGCCACTAGAAGCCTCAATTCTCTTCCGATTTGGCTGAAATTTGAAACAAAGACTTGTGTTATGATTTTCAACATCCACGCCAAGTACGATCTTAGTCGGTCCATAAACTGATATAGGCCCCATACAGACCGATCCCAGGATTTGACTTCTTGAGCCCCTAGAAGACTACATTTTCATCCGATTTGGCTGAAACTTGGAACAAAGGCTTGTATTATGACTTGCAATATTCGTGCCAAGTACGATCCTAGTCGGTCCATGAATTGATATACCCCCCATATAGACCGATCCCAGGATTTGACTTCTTGAGCCCCTAGAATACCCAATTTTCATCCGATTTGGCGAAAAATTGGAACAAAGACTTGTGTTATGACTTTCAACATCCACGCCAAGTACGATCCTAGTCGGTCCATAAACTGATATAGGCCCCATATAAGCCGATCCACGGATTTGATTTTTTGAGCCCTTAGGAGCCTCAATTTTTATCCGATTTGGCTGAATTTTGGAAAAAAGGCTTGTGTCATGACTTTCAACATCCTTGGCAAGTAAGATCGTAGTCGGTCCATAAACTGATATAGCCCCCATGTAAACCGATCGTTAGATTTGACTTCTTGAGCCCCTAGAAGCCTCAATTCTCATCCGATTTGGCTGAAATTTGGAACAACGACTTGTGTAATGAATTTCATCATCCACGCCAAGTACGATCCTAGTCGGTATATAAATTGATATAGCCCCCATATAAACCGATAACCAAATTTGACTTTTTGAACTCTAATGAGTCTAAATTTTTATCCGATTTGTCTGAACTTTGGAACAAGACATGCCAAGTACGATTCTAGTCGGTCCATAAACTGATATAGCCCCCATATAGACCGATCCCAGGATTTAATTTTTGAGCCTTTAGGAGCCTCTTTTGAAACGCCGTCCACCAGACCACAACTCCCTCATTATTGATGTAGGCTTTACATTATTGAAGCCACCTTCAATGTCAAGAAATGCTACCATAATATGGTCCTTGACAGCGAGGGTAGCCTCTATGTAGCCGACTAGGTCGTGTGGTTGAGTATTGAACAGTAGGTGGACTTTTGAAACGCCGTCCACCAGACCACAACTCCCTCATGATTGACGTCGGTTTTACATTATTGAAGCCACCTTTACTGTCAAAAAATGCTACCATTATATGGTCCTTGACTGCGAGAGAAGCCTCTATGTAGCCGACTAGGTCGTGCGGTTGAGTATTGAGCAGTAGGTGATCTTTTGATACGCCGTCCACCAGATCACAATTCCCTCATGATTGACATAGGCTTTACATTATTGAAGGCATCTTCAATGTCAAGAAACGCTGCCATTATATGGTCTTTGACAGCGAGGGAAGCCTCTATGTAGCCGACTAGGTCGTGCGGTTGAGTATTGAGCAGTAGGTAGGTGGTCTTTTGATACGCCGTTCACCAGACCACAACTCCCTCATGATTGACGTAGGCTTTACATTATTGAAGGCATCTTCAATGTCAAGAAATGCTGCCATTATATGGTCCTTGACAGCGAGGGAAGCCTCTATGTAGCCGACTAGGTCGTGAAAGGTTGTTTCAGTGGACTTGCCTTTACTAAATGCCAGCTGCTGCCGCGACAGGCGATCTCCTGGGATCTTTGCCCTAAAATATGTTTCTATCAACCTCTCAGGAGTCTTCAGTATAAAGGATGACAGAGTAATAGGACGAAAATCTTTCGCCTTCGTGTGGTAGGGTTTTCCTGTTATCGGAATGAAAATGACCTTCGTGTCACTCTATCCCACTGATACAAGCAGCGCCTATCTCCCTGGGCCAAGGAACCAGTCTATCAGACACAGCTTGTAATTCAACCGGTGATACATCATCAGGGCCTGGCGACTTAAAGGAGTTGAAACTTCTTATCACCCAAAGGATTTTCGGCTCAGACACTATTTCCCTTATAACCTCCGACAAATGCATACCAGTGACAACACCCTCTGGCGCCACATTGTCGGTTGGAGAATTTCCCGTGAAATGTGTATCAACGAGTAGCTCTAGTGTTTCTTCACTAGACATTGTCCCTACATTCTCTGACTTCTGAATATACCCCAACGTAATAGGTCTCGACGACAGAATCTTTCTTAGCCTAGAGACCTTAGATGTATACTCCACGGAGCAACACAATTTTACCCAGGATTTGTTCTGAGCCTTTCTCACCTCGCCCTAAGAAAATATTTCTTAACTCAGCTTTATAGATGTCCCAATCGTGTGGTGCTGTTGTGGTTTTCGCTCTGTTGAAGAGTTTCCTCCAGTCCTTCCTTAGATCAACAAGTTCTGGGATCCACCATTGCTGTCGCTATTTGCCCCATGGCTTGGCACTAGGACATGCTGCGCAAGCGAGTTTGTTATTCTAAAAATTGTTAGATTTTTTAATTTTTGCTGAAAAATTTGTTGCTACTTTGTCGAGGAGTCGAGATAATTTTTTCGAATCCGACTCCCAGGTTCGAATCCTGTCCAGCTGGGGACATTTGTGAGTCTAAACTTTTTTAAAGGATTTTTTAAACGATGACGCCCAATTTTCGAAGGATTTTTGCTTGATATTAAGGAGTTTTTGCATATAGATCTGCATCTTTCCATAGTGGTATTGAGTATAATTAGAATTTTTTCAATGTTTTGAACTTCCTATCAAAGCACAAAGAAAACGCTGGTCCCCCTTTGGCAATGCGGTATTAGTACGTCTTTCTCCGTCCACTCATCCATATTTTTTTGTCTTCAATTGTTTTTCTTCTGGTTTTTTGCATTTTATCGGAATGCATGCATATTTCCATACAGCCATCCATCTGTGTGGGCTCTCATCATCATCATCATCATTCGACATTGGCTTTGCTTGTGGTGTATCTTATGGCCATAATAATATGCATAATGGCATATTACTGATGCATATTTGGTGCACATTATCCATCGATTGTGTGGCAGCATGGAGGAAACCAAAAAAATGAAAAAAAAAACCCAATATCTTCTCCTTTCTACCACCAATAGCAGCATATGACAATAAAAAGGCAGGCCACAGCCAGCGATACAGTGCTGGCAGGAACATCATAAAGGAGTACAACTCTATCAAGTAGTGTGAGAGCTCAAAGTGGTGGCCATACATGTCTTAACGCTCAGCTGCAATTGACATCAGATGTAGTGTGTGATTTTGATTTTCTTTTCTTCTTTCCTTTCCTTGAACTTTTTTCTTCCTTTCTTTCTGCCAATAAGCTTAAATCTTGGTGTTTCTTCCAGTTATTGTTTTCCTTCGTTATCCTTAAAGGATGCACATGTGCTGTGGCTGGCATGCATGCATGATTCACAGAATTTGCAATATTAGAGATGAGTGAATATCTCGCTCTCAAAGGCATGGAGTAAAAAAAAAAGAGAAAACAAAGGAGGGAGGGGGAAACCCACGCATGCATTCCATTGCCTCCAGATTGTTTATTAATACGCTTAGGAGCCATTCTTGGCATGAATAACAATAACATGCAAGTGGATATTTTCCATAACAAAATTCTAGCAAACTTAGAAATTCTTTGGGGATATTTTGTATGTTATTATAAAGAATATGATCCTATTCATATAGAAATGCCAGAAATAGGGAGCTATTATTAAAATTTTGAACCTTTAAGTGAAGGGCTGGGGATGGTATAAAATGGTATGACCAGCAGTGCCAAGGAGCTATTGAAGCCATGAATGTGTCCTACAAGGCAACCTTACAGTCAGTAGTAACACGCTCGATGAAGGAGAGATATCGGGTGAAATGGGGAGATGAAAAACGTCTCCTCCACAAGAAAAGAAAGGAAATGGAAAGACGTAAGTGTGTGTAAAGCGAGATGTCCGAGAAAGTCCGGAAAATCTACCAAAGAATGAAACATCCAACCGAGGGCTTTGGTACAGGCACATTCTTCTGTAGAGACAAAGAAGGAGCTGATATACATAGAGTGCTGAGGATATGGAAAGAACGCTTTCACCATCTGCTGGTATTCGATGATGATGGGATATTCAATACCATCATCCAATCCCTGATGATGGTATAGAATATTTCCTCCTAGTCAGAATGAGGTCCAAGTAGCAGTGACCCGACTGAAGAACAACAAGGCAGCAGGAGCCGATGGATTTCCCGCTAAACTATTAAAGGCCAGAGGCGACACTCTGATAAGGTGTATGCATCAGCCTGTCTGTGCAAGCTGGCTGGAAGAACGGATCCTCGGTGATTGGAACCTCAGCATGCTATGTCCCGTACACAAGAAAGGAAAAATGACGGAATGTGCCAACTTCAGAGAAGCAAGTGTTCTCCCCATCACATAACAGATATTTTCAATTGTGTGAAAGACCAAAACCCAAAGTCAATGAAAAAATTGGGTCCTTTTAATGCGGCTTTAAGGCTGGTAAATCCATCACAAACCATATATTCTCAATGCGCCAAAATTTGGAAAAAAAACCTGTGCTTTCCACCAGCCCAGGGTAGTTTAAATACCGTTCTCCCAAGGAAAGGATGGTATTAATAACTTTTTCCCATGGCAAGGATAGTTTTAATAACCTTTCCCCAAGAGAAGGGTAGTTTTTATAACCTTTTCCCAAGGCAGAGGTAGTTTAAATGGCCTTTTCCCAAGGAAAGGGTGGGTTTAATATCCTTTTCTCAAGGAAATGGTAGTTTTAGTACCCTTCCCCAACGAAACGCTAGTTTAAGTATACCTTACCCAAGGAAATGGTAATTTTCATACCCTTTCCGTTGGGAAGCGTTAGTTTTATTACACTTTCCCCATGGAAAGGGTGGTTTAACCTTTCCCAAGTGACGGGTAGTTTAATACCCTTTTTCCATGGACAGGGTAGTTTTAATAGCATTTTCCCAAAGAAATTTTAATTTTGTATATCCTTTTCCGAGGAAAATGTTAGTTTTAATACCCTTTTCCTAAAGAAAAGGTAGTCTAAATACCCTTTCCCCACGCTAATGGTGGTTTTAGTACCCTTTCCCCAAGGAAAGGGTAGTTTTAATACCTTTTTGCCAAGAAAAGGGTAGTTTAAATACCCTTTTCTCAAGAATAGGGTAGTTTAAATACCCTTTTCCCAAGAATAGGGTAGTTTAAATACCCTTTGCCCAAGAATAGGGCAGTTTAAATACCCTTTTCCCAAGAATAGGGTAAACTTAATACCCTTTTCCCAAGGAAATTGTAGCATTTTTACCCTTTTCCCAAGGAAAGGGTAGTTTTAGTTGCCTTTTTTTCCAATGAAATTGTAATTTTAATACCCTTTCCCCAAGTGAAGGGCTAGTTTTAATACCCTTTCCCAATAAAGGGTATTCTTAACACCCATTTCCCAAGGAAAGGATTATTTTAATACCCTTTTTCCAAGGCAAAGTTAGTTTAAATATCATTTTCCCAAAGAAAGGGTAGTTCTAATACGCTTTCCCCGAGGAAATTGTAGTTTTAATACCCTTTCTCCAAGGAAAGGGTGGTTTTTATTAAAGGAAGGGTAGTTTAAAAACCACTTTCTCACTCTAAATACCCTTTTAAATAACATTTTGCCAAGGAGAGGGTAGTTTTAGTACCCTTTTGACAAGGAATGGGTAGTTTAAATACCCTTTTCCCAAGAATAGGGTAGTTTTAATTTCCTTCTCCCAAGAGAGGGTAGTTTTAATACCCTTTTCCAAAGGAAATTGTAGTTTTAATACCCTTTGCCCAAGGAAAGGGTAGTTTTGTTGCTCTTTTACAACCTGCTGTAGCGTTCCATTTGTTAAACCACGTTTCTTTATAACGCAGCCGGACCTCGTTACAAATATGTGAGAGAGTCGAGTGAATATGCGTTATCGATATCGTGGGAAGATTCGCACCGTCTTTCGCAAGCAAATCATCCTCCTCGTTACCTGTCACATCCTTGTAAACAGGGGCCCAATACAGGGTCACCCTGTGTGGTATGTAGCTGCTCACGAGAGAGAGACGACATTGATATAGCGCTCTAGATCCTATGCTCGCACCCATAAGAGCCTTAAGTGCTGCCTTACTATCGCTTAATAGGCAAATTTCTGACCCTTTCATGTTCCTTGAAAACGCTACCTCCGTTGACCTGGCAATCGCAAACACCAATAAGGCATATCCAATCCAGTATATTCCAAAACCGGTGCCACTATCCGTCTTCGATCCATCTATAGATATATTGAAATCCCCAAGCCTGACCCCCCCTTTTTTCCCACTCCGCCAAGGTATGTATTATCATTTGCAACCTGCTGCCCACAATATCCACCCTCGTCCTGTAGTCAGTCCGCAGGTCAGCAATAACCCCGTCGAGTATACCCGTGTGTCTGGGCGGCAGACTACGAATTTGACCAAGCTATGACAGCCTTAACAGTGTTCTCACGGACGATTCCCTGACGTAAAGGTCAATCGGCTGTATACCTAGAACCTAACACCTCCAAGGACCTGGTCGCAGTTGTACTCTTAGCCCCGCTTATAAATCTCAAAGCCACCCTATCAACCCTATCCATGTCCCGCACAAACGAAGCGAAGTCAGTCTGCGCCCACCAGACATGGCATCCATATGTCAGAACCGGCCGCACCACCACCGAGTACAGCAAGTGCATCAATCTAGGCCCATCCACTCGGCAGTATAAACTCAGGCACTTTTCTCCTCCTCGTGAACAACACCAACTCCATCTTCCCGACGTGAAACCCTAGACCACAATCCGTAGCCCAAGAAGCCGTGGCCCCAAGAGCAAAATGCAGAACCCCAGCCTGGGTATCCAGGAACTTCCCGGCACATACCTTTACCGCATTCAATTCAAATATATTTTTTTTGAAAGCTTGCCGAACCGGGCCCGCTCCGCTGGGCGTTCTTTAACTCTCTGAGTGGTGTTTTGAGGCTGGGGCGGGCACTGACACTTTGCCCTGAAAATAGATTTGATTTGAGTTACATATCGCTATACTCGGAAATAAAGTGGCGTATCCCAATACATTTGGCTCCAAAATTGGATATCAAATTCGTTTTCTACTCTCAAAATATCTTTCATTTGAGTCCCCTGTTGTCAGGTTGGGCGAATTTATATCTTTGGAGTATTTTTAAGAGGAAAAGCGCCACCTAGACTTGAACGCAAATTTTAATGTAATTTTCCAAATCTACTCCCAAATATCTTTCATTTGAATCCCATATCAGCCATGGTCGGCTGATATAACCCATTCGACGGCATTTGGGGGTGGGGCGACCTCCTAATACTTGCACCAAATTTTTCCTATTCCATATTTGTATTCTACTGTCGAATACTACAATCATTTGAGTCCCATATTGTTAGGATGTTTAGAGAAGTTTTAGGGTTAGAGCTGCCCGCTGGATACTTTGACTCAACATTTTCTAAGAAATTCATTTTCCAATCTCCAATACCTTTCATTTGATATCCATATTGCCTATCAGTCCACTTTTGATATTTGGGGCTAAGGGGAGCGTCCGCCCCCATCCGATATCTTAAAATTATATTACCTATGTTTCCTTCCACAAAAACCTACACAACTAGTGAAAATTGTAAGAAAATCAATTCATCCGTTTTTGATTCTACGGAACAAAGAAACAAACACAACAAACCGAGTCTCATATAGTCATAATGGGTCATATGTCCATTTGCATCGTTTTTGGGGGGTGCGGTGACCCCTAACACTTTGATCTGATTTGGTATGCCAGATTCGAAATCTACTTCCGAATACCTTTCACTTGAGCTACATTTTCATACAGGCGTTCAAATTGTCTGCTTTTAGAAGATTTGGGGTTAGGGCGACTTCCTAGGTACTTGGACCCAAATTTTAATACCATATTCAGATTATACTCTTCAATACCTTTCAATTGATATCCATATTGTCCTTATCGGTTCACTTTTGATTTTGGGTAGTGTTTTTGGGATAACGGGGGAGGGTCCGCCCTTTTCGCTATCAATTACAAATTTATTACCAAGCCTATTCCTTGTTCCTGACTGTATTCGTAATCTTTTCCCGAATACCTTTCATTTGAGACCCATATTGTCATGCTCATCCTTAACTTATTTTAGGGCGTTTTGGTGTTGGGGCGGCCCCCCACTTACTTGGAACCAACTTTTAATATGAAATTCGTACTCTATTCCTGACTAGCTTTCATTTGAGACCCATATTGTCCTGATCGGTACACTTTTATTTTTGGGTAGTACTTTTGTGGAAAGGGGGAGGGTCCGCCCCCCTTCCGATATCAAAAAACTATATAGCCTATGTTTCCTTCCAGACCAAACTACACAATCTGTGAAAATTTCAAGGTAATCGGTACAGCCGTTTTTGAGTCTATAGGGGACAAACAAACACAAATTCATTTTTATATTCACCACCGTAGGATAGGGGGTAAATTCATTTAGTCATTCCACATTGAAATATCAATTTCCGACCCTACAAAGTATATATATTTCGGATCGTCGTAAAATTCTAAGACGATTTAACAATGTCCGTGTATTTGTCCGTCTGTCCGTCCGTCTGTTTTAATCACTCTACAGCCTTCAAAAATTGTGATATTGAGCTGAAATTTGGCACAGATACGTGTTTTTGATGCACGCTGGTTGAGTTCTTGAACGGGCCAAATCGGACCACCTTTGGATATAGCTGCTATATAGACCGATCTGCCAATAAAGGGTCTAATGCCCATAAAAACTTTATTTTTCATCCAATTTTGCCGAAATTGGAAGCAGAGGGTTATCTATAGCCTCCCGACATCTGATCTAAATATGAATTGGATCGGTCCATATTTATATATAGCTGCCATATAGACCAAACTCCCGATAAAGGGTCTGAAGACCATAAAAGCTTCATTTATTACCCGATTTCGCTGAAATTTAAAACCGTAGGTTATTTTAAGCCTCCCAACATCTGATGTGAATATGGTTCAGGACGGACTATATTTAGATATAGCTGTCATACACACCGATCTCCCGATTAAGGGTCTGAAGCCCATAAAAGTTTCACTTATTACCCGATTTCGCTGAAATTTAAAACAGTGAGTTATTTTAAGCCTCCCAACATCTGATGTAAATATGGTTCAGATCGGACTATATTAAGATATAGCTGCCATATAGACCGATCTCCCGATAACGGGTCCGAAGCCCATAAAAGCTTCATTTATTACCCGATTTCGCTGAAATTTGCAACAGTGGATTATTTTAGGCCTCTCAACAACTGACCCAAATATGGTTCAAATCGGACTATATTTAGATATAGCTGCCATATCGATCGATCTCCCGATAAAGGGTCTGAAGGCCCTAAAAGCTTTATTTTTCATCCGATTTCGCTGAAATTTGGAATAGTGCGCAGTTTTAAGCCTCTCAACTTCAGACTCAAATATGGTACAGATAGGGCTATATTTATATATAGCTGCCATATAGACCGATCTCCCGATTAAGGGTCTGAAGCCCATAAAAGTTTCATTTATTAGCCGATTTCGCTGAAATTTAAAACAGTGAGTTATTTTAAGCCTCCCACTATCTGATGTAAATATGGTTCAGATCGGACTATATTAAGATATAGCAGAACATAAAAGCTTTATTTATTACCCGATTTCGCTAAAATTTGCAACAGTGGGTTATTTTCAACCTCTTGACCTATGACCTGAATATGGATTAGATCGATCCATATGTAGATATAGCTACCATATAGACCGATCTCCCGATTTAGGGTCTGAAGCCCATAAAAGTTTTATTTATTGCCCGATTTCGCTGAAACTTGAAACAGTGGGTAGTTTTAGGTCTCCCGATATTCGTCCCAAATATGGTTCAGATCGGACTATATTTAGATAAAGCTGTAATATAGACCGATCTCCCGATTAAGGGTCTGAAGCCTATAAAAGCTTTATTTATTACCCAATTTCGCTGAAATTTGCAACAGTGGGTTATTTTAAGTCTCCCAAGATTTTATGTAAATATGGTTCAAATCGGACTATATATAGATATAGCTGTCATATACACCGATCTCCCGATAAAGGGTCTGAAGCTCATAAAAGCTTTATTTATTACCCGATTTCGCTGAAATTTAAAACAGTGAGTTATTTTAAGCCTCCCACTATCTGATGTAAATATGGTTCAGATCGGACTATATTAAGATATAGCTGACATATAGACCGATCTCCCGAAAAAGGGTCTTAAGAACATAAAAGCTTTATTTATTACCCGATTTCGCTAAAATTTGCAACAGTGGGTTATTTTCAACCTCTTGACCTATGACCTAAATATGGATTAGATCGATCCATATGTAGATATAGCTACCATATAGACCGATCTCCCGATTAAGGGTCTGAAGCCCATAAAAGCTTTATTTATTGCCCGATTTCGCTGCAACTTGAAACAGTGGGTAGTTTTAGGTCTCCCGATATTCGTCCCAAATATGGTTCAAATTGGACTATATATAGATATAGCTGTTATATACACCGATCTCCCGATAAAGGGTCTGAAGCTCATAAAAGCTTTATTTATTACCCGATTTCGCTGAAATTTAAAACAGTGAGTTATTTTAAGCCTCCCAAGATCTTATGTAAATATGGTTCAGATCGGACTTTATTAAGATATAGCTGCCATATAGACCGATCTTCCGATAAAGGTTCTGAAGGCCATAAAAGCTATATTTTTTATCCGATTTCGCTGTTACTTGAAACAGTGGGTTTTTCTGAGCCTCACGATATCCGACCTTAATATGGTTCAGATCGGTTTATAATTGGATATATCTACAAAATAGAATAGCAACATATATATTAGACAACCCAATGTCCGTGCCGAATTTGGGTGGTTAGGTTATCTATTTTTTACCGGATTGTGACGAAATGGGATTTACATATATACCCGAGGTGGTGGGTATCCAAAGTTCGGCCCGGCCGAACATAATGCCTTTTTTACTTGTTATATTGAGTTGCCCAAAAAGTAATTGCGAATTTTTTAAAAGAAAGTAAATGCATTTTTAATAAAACTTAGAATTTACTTTAATCAAATATACTTTTTTTTACACTTTTTTCTAAAGCAAGCTAAAAGTAACAGCTGATAACTGACAGAACAAAGAATGCAATTACAGAGTCACATGCTGTGAAAAAATTTGTCAACGCCGACTATATAAAAAATCCGCAATTACTTTTTGGGCAACCCAATTTAAAAAAAATTAATTCGAAAAAATTTGGCTTCTGAAGCCGGGTCAATTTAAAGTCCTTTCCGTAGTAGCAAATGGCGGAACAAATTTGACAAATGCTTTTCACAGTGAGGGTACATAACTTTTAACCAGGGCATTATTTGTTAGATATATACCAATTTTCTACTTATTTTCATTATATCACATTCGATGTCAAATTTTGTTTGGTTATTTCCTTGGGAAATTATTCATTAATTATCTTTTAAAATCCTTGATTTTGTTTTTACTAGTTTTTATTTACTCAAGCAAAAAGAAATGTAATAAAAAATTTCTTTTTGTTGCTTTCCTGTCTACAAACTGAGCTCCCATTAATGACATACCATGCAATTTGTTCCCATTTTCACATCACATGAAAACCATCAAGTCATTGCTAGCTGAACATAAAGAAGGAAACTATTTTTGACTTGATTCTTGGATTTGTCCTTTCTTGTTATTGGCACAATTATAAAATGAAATCATTTTGATGATGTTAATGTTGCTCTTTGTGTGTGTGTGTGTGAAACTTATACCGACTTTGATGTTATTTTCAATGTAAGTGCGTGTGAGTTGGTTTCCTCTTTTTATTCTTCCATGGTCCTGACAGCATTCTCTTCCTCTTGTTTTTCTGCTGTAGACTTTAAGTGTTGCTGGTGTTGTTTGCTTTTCTTGTTTTTGCACAAAAGTTGTCTCAATTAAATGAAAAACCAACAAGTCTAAAGGACAGACATGAAATGTATTATTTGCCACCGTTATGTTATGTAGTCGATACTGTGTTGCTGTTGCCAGGAGTGTACGATAGTAAGTGGTAGAGTTTATTACTTGGAAAAAGTGATGCAGTGCAACTGGTAGCAGGGAAGGAAATTGTAGGCATCAAAAGCCTTACAAATGGTTATTGGTTATGAAAGGCCTTCCCAGATGTCTTCTTATTTCATGTGGCCGGCCAAATCGGTCTTCAGATTAGACTTCCTATATATCGAAATATGAACACTATTCTATTTTATACTATTCTATTGGGTTGCCCAAAAAGTAATTGCGGATTTTTCAATTTTTTGCATTCTTTCTTCTGTCAGTTATCAGCTGTTACTTTTAGCTTGCTTTAGAAAATAAGTATATTTGATTAAAGTTCATTCTAAGTTTTATAAAAAATGCATTTACTTTCTTTTAAAAAATCCGCAATTACTTTTTGGGCAACCCAATATATGGCTGAAATTTTGCATCTGCTGGCAATCCATGGCTTAATCTTAAAACTTTTTTCAACTCCGCCACTGTGCTATTATGGCCTCTTTAAAGTCTCTGTAGAATATTTACTATACAAGTTACATATGTATACACACACACACATGTATTTGTAACTGTGTTAATGTCGATATATACCTACAAAGGTGGTAATTATAGCAACCCTACTAATTGTTTGTTAGACCCTCCACCATAGAATGGGGGTATACTAATTTCGTCATTCTGTTTGTAACGCCTCGAAATATGCGTCTGAGACCCCATAAAGTATATAAATTTTTGATCGCCATGTCATACTAAGTCGGTCTAGCCATGTCCGTCCGTCTGTCTGTCCGTCCGTCTGTCTGTCTGTCGAAAGCACGCTAACTTTCGAAGGAATTAAGCTAGCCGCTTGAAATTTTACACAAATACTTTTTATAAGTGTAGGTCGGCTGGGACTGTAAATGGGTCAATTTCCTCCATGTTTCGATATAGCTGCCATATAAACCGATCTGGGGTCTTGACTTCTTGAGCCTCTAGAGGGCGCAATTCTTATCCGATTTGAATGAAACTTTGCACGACGTGTTTTGTTTTGATATCTACCAACTGTGTCGGGTATGGTTTAAATCGGTCCATAACCTGATATAGCTGTCATATAAACCGATCTGGGGACTTGACTTCTGGGTCTTGACTTCTTGAGCCTCTAGAGTGAGCAATTCTTATCCGATTGGAATGAAATTTTGCACGACGTGTTTTGTTATGATATCCACCAACTGTGCCAAGTATGGTTCAAATCGGTTCATAACCTGTTATAGCTGTCATTTAAACAGATCTGGGGTCTTGACTTTTTGAGCCTCTAGAGGCCGCAATTCTTATCCGATTGGAATAAAACTTTACACGACGTGTTTTGTTATGATATCCAACAACTGCGCCAAGTATAGTTTAAATCGGTCCATAACCTGATATAGCCGTCATATAAACCGATCTGGGGGCTTGACTTCGTGACTTCTGGGTCTTGACTTCTTGAGCCTATAGAGTGCGCAGTTCTTATCCGATTGGAATGAAATTTTGCACGACGTGTTTTGTTATGATATCCACTAACTGTGCCAAGTATAGTGTAAATCGGTCCATAACCTGATATAGCTGTCATATAAACCGATCTTGGGTCTTGACTTCTTGAGCCTCTAGAGTGCGCAATTCTTATCCGATTGGAATGAGACCTTGCACGACGTGTTTTGTTATGATATCCACCAACTGTGCCAAGTATAGTTTAAATCGGTTCATAATCTGATATAGCTGTCATATAAACCGATCTGGGGGCTTGACTTCGTGACTTCTGGGTCTTGACTTCTTGAGCCTATAGAGTGCGCAGTTCTTATCCGCTTGGTATAAAATTTTGCACGAAGTATTTTGTTATGATATCCAACAACTGTGCCAAGTATGGTTTAAATCGGTCCATAACCTGATATAGCTGCCATATAAACCAATCTTGGGTCTTGACTCCTTGAGCCTCTAGAGGGCTCAATTCTTATCCGATTGGAATGAAACTTTACACGACGTGTTTTGTTATGATATCCACCTACTGTGCCGAGTATAGTTTAAATCGGTCCATACCCTGATATAGCTGTCATATAAGCCGATCTTGGGTCTTGACCTCTTGAGCCTGTAGAGGGCGCAATTCATATCCGGTTTAAATGAATTTTTGCATTACCTATTTTATTCTTACTGTCAACAAGTTTGTCAAATAAGGTCGGTTCATAACCTGATATAGCTGCCATATAAACCGACCTGGGATCTTGACTTCTTGAACCTCTAGAGGTTGCAATTATTATCCGATTTGCCTGAAATATTGTACGACGGATCCTCTAATTACCATCAACATACGTGTTTATTATGGTCTGAATCGGTCTATAGCCTGATACAGCTCCCATATAAATCTTTCTCTCTATTTTACTTCTTGAGACCCCAAAGGGTGCAATTCTTATTCGTATTGGCTGATATTCTACACAGGTCTCCAACATATAATTTAATTGTGGTCCAAACCGCTCTAATAGCACAGAAAATCACAGAAATTTTTTTGCCTAAGAAGAGATGACGGGAAAGGAACTCGACAAATGCGATCTATGGTGAAGGGTATATAAGATTCGGCCCCGCCGAACTTAGCACGCTCTTACTTTTTTTTTCTAGTTGCACGGAAGCCATTACCAATAGCTACAGTGTTGGAGTAGCATCAACATCGTCATATTCATCTCTAATGAAGGAGCAAATTCATACCAGCACAACAAAAAAAAAAAACAAGAACGTCGGAACTATGATGTATGTTGGAAACTAATTAGGACAACATACAATCACTTTTTCCATCAACACTGGGAGGTATCGGAATGATCATCATTACCGTAATGGCCATTAATATTGTTGCTGGATGTACTTCAGAGTTAGAGTGACGTCTTAATGTTCTGTGCCAACACATGGAGAAATAATGATAAAAATCGATGAAGAATTTATGGTTGTTCCCAACCATAGACAAGAGTACAAAACGGAGTATTCTGAGTTAGGTAACTTATTGAAGTTTCCTAGGAAATTAAAGCAACATCTTGCTTTAAAGATGTTAAAGTCAACAACTTCAGTACTGGTCTAAAAATGAAAGAGGTCTTAAATAAGATCATTAAATTAACGTTTCCTATAATATTTGCTTAACTTTTCCCTTAAACCTTTCCGTTTTTTGGTCACCTTAAATCCAAGTATGTCAAGTTTCTACGTATTGTATTTGCTTCAAGAATAAAACCTCTTTAAAATACAAAGATATAAAAAAATGCTGAACATAACTCAAATGTTCCTTTTTTTAAGAATCTAAGTTTCTATTAAATTTTCGCCTATATAACTTCTTTCACTACTTGTTCAGCTGTGACTACAACTTTCTTCTTTCCTTCGACGCCACCTAATCTATACTGATTCGGTTCATGTATTTGATTAGGTGTCTCTCTGTTTCCTGTCAAAATCACTGCAACACCCTGCCTGTCTGCCTCTTCACATCTCCCCTGAGTGGATCGTGCCTCCTGTCATAGTCTGATGTCTTTCCATCTGTTTTTTGTTTTTCTGTCCAACTTTTAGAAAAGGCAGGAGGGGAAAGTGTCGCTTAGCTCAGCTTCCGCCTTTATGAAGTACTGCTGCTGCTACTGCTGTGTGTTGCACGTTCCACACACGGGTTACTTAGTCTACGTACAGAGTTAATGTGGAGGTTGCACTGGTACAATTTGCCCAAACATGTGTTCATTTTCAATGATATTTCCAACATATGTGGCGTGTTTGAGTTTTTCACGAGGTTTTCTTTTTCTGATTTTTTTTTGGTTTTTTATGAGCACCCCACGAGCCATAAACAGAGTTGCCGAAACGACAACAATTTTTTTTTTAAGTTAGCTTTTAATGAAAATTTTTGGTGATATGTTTTAGCTCGATGACGTAAAACAGGTAGAAAAATTACTAGAAATATGTCTGCCTTAGATAAACTTAAAAAAGAGAAATACAATATTTTTTAACTCTCCGACGGTTGAGTCATCCGTTGCCCTTAACCACAAAGAAAAGTTGATACCAAACGTGCTCATTGCAGTACCTTACGATATTGATGGTAAAGCAACACCATATGGTACAAAAGCAATACCGGATGGTATGGATGAACCATGAAATGATTAGTACAGTTTGGCACTAGCCTTATTACCGAACTGGTATTGGTTTTAATACCAATCTGGTATTGGTTTCATCACCAGACCGTTATTGCTTTTAGTATCAAACCGTTATTGATTATTCCATTCTCTAATGAAAACCTATATGGAAACCTAAATGAAAAGCCATGTAAAAACTTCTCTCCCAAGATGTGTCGCACTGCGGTACGCCTTTCGGACTCAGCTATAAAAAGAAGTCCCTAAAAGCGTCCTCTTGGTGGTGTTTTTGAGGGTGGGGAACCCCTCCGATACTTAAAGTGACATTTTTATGTCAAGTTCGTACAGTACTCTTAAATACCTCTTATTTGATACCCATATTGCGTAAAGCGGAAAAGTGTTCTGTTGGGTGGTGTTTTTGCTGGTGGGGGACTCCCCGATCACTTGGGCTGAAATTTGTATGCCAAGTTCATACTCTACTCTTTAATACCTTTCATTCGATACCCATATTTTTCCAATCGGTAAACATGTTCGTTCGGGTGGGTAATGGGATGGGGCGTCCCCCATGTTATTTGACCTTTAATTTTATACCAATTTCGAGTTTTTGGGGGTACCATAAGGTGGCATACAAAATTTCTCTTAAATCACTGCACCCATTTCCGATATCAGGCGTTTTTGAAAATGGTGGTATGGGGGAAGGTCCGCTCCCCCCTTCATATATGAAAAATGTAGTGTCCTGTTTTCACCGGGGGATCAAATTCTACCTTCTGTACAAATGTCATAAAAATCGGTTCAGCAGTATTTGAGTCTATATGACAACCACTAACATACAAAAAAAAAAGCGCAATAATTTCATTTTTAAAGGGTGATTTTTTAGGAGCTATATGAAAGTTTTTCAAAAAAACTAATAAAATTCAGCAAAAGGCATGAAATATTTATTTGAATCGATAGGACGGTCCATAAAATTTAATGTTTGAAGATTATTTCATTCAAATATTGACCGTGACTGCACCTCTAATGGTCCATCCGCTTAATCCAATTTTGGCATTCTCTTTCCAACATTTCGGCCGGTATCTCTCGAATAAATGCTTCAATGTTGTCTTCCAATGCATTCATTGAAACGGACTTGTCTGTTAGACATGAGCTTTAACATAGCCCCACAAAAAATAGTCTAAAGGCGTTGAATCGCACGATCTATGTGCGGCCGATTGACCGGTTCCGAACGTGAAATAAAATGTTCACCGAACTCGTCTCTCAATAATTCCATTGTTACGCATGCTGTGTGGCATGTGACACCGTCATGCAAGTTATGCTCTTGCATTTTGGGCAAAAAAATTGGATATCATCTCACGATAGCGCTCACCACTCATAGTCACGTTAAGATCACCTTTGAAGAAGTACGATCCAATGATGCCACCAGCGCATAAACCGCTCCAAACTGTGATTTTTTCTGCTGCAGTGGTAGTCCTGGTGCAGTGGTAGCTTTTGCAATGCTTCTGGCTAATCTTCACTCAAAAATCGACAATTCTGCTTATTTACATACCCATTGAGCCAAAAATGAGCTTCGTCACTGAATGGAAGAAGCGCGCGATGAACTTTCTTAACAGAGCACGCATTTTAATAATAAGATTCAAAAATGTGCAATCGTTGTTCGTTTGTAAGACTTTTACTGATTAAATTATAGACCAAACTGAAGATGTTTGACAGTGAAACAAAACACGAAACGTGTGTGAGCTGTTTAAATTTTTATATAATAGAAGAGATACTTTTTACTGGTAACTCTGTTCATAAACATTCGCTGCAAACATTTCATTAAAATCACTTGGCAGTCATCATCATCATAAGTTTACACACCCGCTGCTGCACTTCAGAGAACCCCTTCAACACATAGAGTGGTATAAATAAGTGTAAAAACCATAATTAGTTAATATGTGGATTGTTGCACTCATGTTGTGCTGAAATTGCTGATGTTATGCTGCCGTTGATGATGATGATGATGCCTCAACTGATTGTTGTCATTTATTGGCTGCCACATGTTGCACTTCCGCAATCTCTATTTCACTCCCTTTGGCTTTGGATCGTTTACTTTCAAAAGGCACTGACTGCAGTTATTCAATCACTTTGCCGAGATTTGTAAGAAGTTTCGGAGCAGGCAAGAGACTCAGCATGAGAATGAGCTGGGAATAGAATGGAAAGGAGGTTTAAATTGTTGCTGTTGCTTGTGTTCTTGAATACTCCATTACTTTGATGGTATGTTGATTTTAGTTTTAGGTTTTTCCTTTTGGTTTTGTCTTCATTTCTTGTGGTCGATTACCTGCCGCTGGCTCTGATTTTCGTTTTCCTTGGAAATCATCTTCAGCTCTCAGATGTATTAAACAATTTTATTTATTTCTTTTCTTAGGTTGCTTTTCGATCTTAAAATTTCAATTAAAATTCCTTTTTTGCAAGCATTTTTGTGGTGGTATATTAGAAATTCCCTCCCTAATGCTCTCATCTTTTGTGCAGAATTTGATAATTCCTTGGAAGTTGTCTTCTATGGCAATGTATAAAAAGGAGAATATATTAAAATAGAAATAATTGGTTGAATAAAGAAAAATTCCTTTGGAAAAGTTTCTTACAAGAAATGATGTTATTTTCCAGATAGTTGCACAGTAGATAAACTTTGTGATGATAAGTGTATTAGGATGGATGGGTCAGGAGAGCGAATAGCATAGGAATTTGCATTACTCAGTAATTTAACAATAATGCTAAAAAATTAAATTGAATATTGTGAAGTAATAGAAGGATAAGCTGTTAGGAAATTATATTACAAATTGAAGTTTATATTTCCGGTTACGCTGAAGAGGCTATGAGGGAATTTAATGAACGGAATAGCCTTAACACATCCATCGATAGATCCATATTCCTAATGGAAAGAATTTGATAATTCCTTGGAAGTTGTATTCTATGGCAATATTAAAATAGAAATAAATGGTTGAATAAAGAAAAATTCCTTTGGAAAAGTTTCTTACAAGAAATGATGTTATTTTCCAGATAGTTGCACAGTAGATAAACTTTGTGATGATAAGTGTATTAGGATGGATGAGGCAAGAAAGCGAATAGCATAGAAATTTGCATTACTCCGTAATTTAACATGAATACTAAAGATTAAATTGAATATTGTGAAGTAATGGAAGGCTAAGCTATTAGGAAATTATATTACAAATTGAAGTTTATATCTCCGGTTACGCTGAAGAGGCTATGAGGGAATTTAATGAACGGAATAGCCTTAACACATCCATCGATAGATCCATATTCCTAATGGAAAGAATTTGATAATTCCTTGGAAGTTGTATTCTATGGCAACGCATAAAAAGGAGAATATATTAAAATAGAAATAAATGGTGAATAAAGAAAAATTGCTTCACAAAAGTTTCTTACAAGAAATTATGTTATTTTCCAGATAGTTGCACAGTAGATAAACTTTGTGATGATAAGTGTATTAGGATGGATGGGGCAGGAGAGCGAATAGCATAGGAATTTGCATTACTCCGTAATTTAACAATAACACTAAAAATTAAATTGAATATTGTGAAGTAATGGTAGGATTAGTTGTTAGAAAATTGTATTACAAACTTAAAATAATACTTCTGGTTACGCTGAAGAGACTTAGAGGGAATTAAATAGGGAACTAGCCCTAAAACGTCCTTCTGTAGATCCACATTCCTAATGTGCCCGAAGGTAACATATGTAACCTCAATGTTACTTTCATGTATTGTAGATATAGTGCAATTGAATACGAAATGTATCATGAATAAAAGTGATGTATTGTAAGATAGCTGTATTGAAAACAAGACAACAGCTTAGTTATGAGGTCTTTGGTAATGTGGGTTCTTTTCATAACTTTCTATTTTATTCATAAAGCTCTCTTTTTATTATTTTGTCATAAATGATCCAGTTCCACCTTCGTTAGATTATTTCTCAATTTTCTTTACTTTCCCCATTATATCTTATTAACATTTTACAATTGTAATTTTTCTTGCATCTCTACCAGCTTTGTAACTCCAACCTATTACTTTTGCAATTTTGTAAAAGAGCAAAGAATTTGTGGTAATCTGGTAAATAGATGGATTAATTAAATCTAACGACTGCAATTTGTTTAGAATGCATTGCATGCTGCCAATAGGAGGAGTAGTAGTTGTAGTTATTTGTCTGTAAGTAGTCACATAGAATGTTTCTTTTATTAGTGTTTACGCAAATAACGCTTGAATGGTTTCATGATTCCTCAAAGTTAGTAATTAAAAATGTATATGTTTTACATTAATTTATCTAAATTATATGATATGTTTTTCAATAAGTAAAATGTTTTCTTATATTTACAGGAGCCATGAAATATTAATTACTTTAACATCAAATTGGATAACGAAACAAAGTTACATCGAAATTAAAACTTCAACAGAAAAACAAGGTAAGATTGTAAAAGTTAAAAATTGATATTTCAGATAATTAATTTAGGCCAGGATGAACGCAAGACCTTAATTTACTGATCATAAAGAATAAATTTCATCAATTTAACTGCCAGCTGTTTAGGGGTGATGCAGAAACTATATCAGCTCATGCGCAGCACTAGTTGCTCGGTTGCGGTGAAGTAGGAACCGTATGTCGTGGTTAGTAGTGTTGTAGGATTGGCGGTAACGATGCGAGTCTTTACTGACAACGTGGATGAATCTGCTATAGTCGTAGATTAAAGTAACAACAATCATATGGTGGTTATCGATTGTCATTGGGAGATCTGCATTGGTAGAGAAAGGCGGTATGGTAAGATGTTCTTGCCCACCATTTTTAATAGGTTTAGCGCCGACTTAAAGCTTTGTCTTTGATAAATGGATAGGATGCTACTACTTGGTCTAGACTCGAATGCAACTTATGGTTTACAACAATGACCCAGCATTCGCTTGGTCATGAGCATTATTATAAGGAATAGTTGCACAGCAAATGGTTGACTTTGAATGACATATGTGTGTTGAAAACGTCCACTGACAACTAAAAGAGTGAGTTTTTAAGAGCTATAGGAAAGTTTTTCAGAACACATAAAATTCTGAAAAATGCATGAAATCTTTATTTGAATCGATATCACGGTCCATATAATTTAATGTTTGGAGATAATCTCATGCAAATGTTAACCGTGACTGCGCCTCAAATGGTCCATCTGCTCAGTCCAAATTTGGCACATGTTAGGTTAGGTTGAAAAGAGGATGCTGATATTAATCCGCCCCATTATGGACATACACCTAAGCCAGTAATCGGCTTGCTGTGCGCTCTAAAAACTATAAAGTAACCTCTAAGAAGAAAATTTTAAGTTTGGAATTCTGTGCTACTTACAAAATCTTAAATTGTTTTCAATACCACTCCCCTAAGTTGCTTCATGTATGGTATTGTGTCTGTTAGACGTGAAAGCCGGGTAATGACTAAGGAAATACTCCAACATTTCATCATCTTTCCACATGCTCTACACATGATATCTCTTGCCGCACCGTTTGTGTACAAGTGAGCTCGTAGTCCTATGTGTCCCGTTTTGATACCAAAAGCTTACTTCCCTTCAGTAAAACCCTCGTCCTCTTATCATTTGGATCACCATAGAATTTTCGCCGTCCTACCGACTGTTACAGTGTTAAATGCACGTTCATAGCCCACGTCCTTAACACGGACTGCGCCGACCCGAAAGGCTTCGGGTTAACCCAGTTCATCGACGGCAGTCCTTTGGCCTTCACCGCCAAATCGTCTGCTCTTTCATTCCCCCTTACTCCGTTATGGCCCGGCGCCTAAAAGATGCGGATTTTGCCATCCTCAGAGAAGGCGTTAATCTCCTTCTTACAGTGCAAGACTGTTCGTGACCTTACCGTCCTGGTTGTTATTGCCCTTATGGCAATTTTACTGTCGGTAAAGATGTTCTGACTCGACGTCCTCGCGTTAGCACCACGCCACCTCACGCATTCGGTAATCGTCCAAATCTCTGCCTGCAGTACAGTATTATGGTCAGGCAGTCTTAAACAGAGCTCAGTTCTTGGGTTCTCAACGTAGACCACAGATGGCAATACTAGGGTTCTGTCAGTTCACGACTACGCCGCTGGTTTCCAGATTTCCTATCGTCGCCTCGATTATACAGCGATAGTATGAGCTGCTCCCATCCTCAATCTATTCTCCCATCGCTTTAAATCTCATAGCCGCATTGGCTGCCTCACGATTTATCTGTATGTCAATGGGTCGGATATCTAGTATAGTCTCCAGTGCCCTAGTGGGACTGGTCTTCATCGCTCCGCCTATGTCAAGATAAGATGTTCTCTGAACCTTATGTTGCACTTTTTCTCCATAGCAGACCACCAAACTACTGAGGCATAAGAAAGTATTGGTCTAATCGCGCTTCCATAGAGCCAGTGGACTATCCTCGGATTCAGGCCCCATTTAGAGCCTACGGCCCGTCTGCATAGTGCCCAACATCTGTGAGCCTTTTCAGTATGCTCCTGAATGTGACACTTCCAATTAATTTTCCTATCCAAGATCTCTCCCAAGTATTTGACCTTGTCAGATATCGAAATCGTTTTGTTGATTTTCACCTTTGTCTTCATCGTGAACAGGCATATTTCTGTCTTCTTTGGGTTAACATTGAGACCCCTGGGTCTAGCCCGTGTGCAAGACCTTTTCGACCCTTCGGCATAGCTGGTTCGGATTCTTACCTCTAAGAAGTACTATAACATCGTCTGCCTAGTAGACGGGTTCAAATCCCTCCTCAGTTAGCATCCATAATAGGTTTTTCATGGTGGCCACCCAAAGTAGTGGCGATAAAATGCCACCTGTGCCACTTTCTCCCTTATTTTCATTTCATGGGACCCACAATTTATTCACCTGTTCCTTAGCATATGGTTTATCCAGTCTTTAAGGACCCTGTCCACCCGGTACTGGTCTAAGGATTTGATCAATGTGTCCGCACATTGTTAAACACTCCCGTGATCTCAACGCAACCCACCAATATGTACATTTTGGCATCGCAGGATTCTTCTATTTTATGCACAACCTCGTGCAGGGCAGTCTCCACCAATCTTCTCTTGACATAGGCATGCTGGTTGTATGTGAGAAGTTCGCTGGATATTCTATTCTTTCTCTTATTATTCATAATACGTTCCATTGTTTTGAATAGAAAGGACATAAAGCTTGTATGTCTGCAGGCGTTTGGTGTCGCATAACTTGCCTTACCGGGCTTATGAACACCACCCTTGCCTCCTCCCTGGCTTTCGGAGTATGTGCAAGTCTTAGGCACGCTGTGCAAATAATAGTCCGCCTGCTTCTGTAATAGCGTCGCGTCGCAAATATTCCATCAGGGCCGGGTGGTTTAAATGGTTTGAAGCTCCTCAAGTCGCCCTTGATCATAAATTGTGTTATGATAAGCTTTCGATCAAGCTCATTATTCCAAGTCGAGTTCTGTAGTATTCTGTGGAAAATGCTTTTCATTAAAAGCCTCAACATGTCCTCCGTTGTCTCTGCTCTCACTCCCATGTCGTCTACTAACATTCCAGTTTGGACGTGGGTTTTTGAGAAAAACTTTTTCATCTTGGCGTCGTTATTAACTATATCCACATGTTCGAAGAAAAGCTTCCAGGAGGCACGGTTTGCCGCTCCGATAATCTTATTGTAGTGCATGAGCCGTATGTAGTACACATCCCAGGATTTTTCTTGAGCTGATTTCCTTTCTCGAAGAGGACAACTATCTTCGAAAGTCTCCACTAGTGCAGTCTTACCCAAGTCTTCCTCTGAGTAGTCTTCCGAATTTTGGCCAGTAGGTTTTCCACTTATTACGAAAACTTATCGGGTTCGGTGCTGGCCATGCTATTCTAAACCTAATGTAGCGATGGTCTGAGAAGGAATACTCTATGAAGAATCTCCAAAGAACCTCATGGATTTGATTTTTTCGAACATATTGTCAACTCTATAACCTGCAACCCTTAGTCCGACTTTCCGATCAGTCAGTGACCTGTCATGACGGACATTATGACTGATACGTCTGTTCTAGCTAGCGTCCGCAAAGCTGTAGACCTCTTCTAGTCTAAATTAGGCCGCATAACTTTCGAATGCTCACAACCCAGTTTACCATCTTTCACATGTTGACCTTCTGGGCTGATCAGATTCCAGACACAGATTCCAGTTCCCCGGGAATATCTGAACTGTTCAGTCATCTCGTTGAGAGATTTGAGACAGTCCAGGGCAGTCTTCGAATTCAACAATACGTTCTCCAGGAATTTATTGGCTGTCTGGCCATCGGATATTGTATCAAGGATAACACAGTCTCTGTAGGCGCTGCATAACCAAAATGAAAGCTCCCTTGTAGCATTTTCGGGGATGTGGGATGAGTGGCAGGCGAATGATGTGTTTTAAAAGAATGAGACTTCTGTCAACACAGATGGCTTCAAAATTGAGTCAGGGAATGGACTGGAGTTTGCTCGACGACTCGGCACTCGTATGTCGGTGGAATAGTCAAACGGTCTATAATAGCAGCAAATGAAATCGTTGGAAGGGATTTTCCGTTTTCGTAATTTAGGATTTATGAGGATAGTAAGCCGGCACGGATTCGAGTACGGTGATGTCGAAGTCCGTGACTGATTGTTTGGAATATCTGAATGGACTCCGCTCTAACGACATAGTGCTTACTTGGATTCACTGACATAATGGTATTCCGTGAAACGAGTAGACGGACAAATATATCCCAAGATGGGCTCGTCCACATCGGCGGATTTGCATACGTGCCACTTGTCGAACTACTGAACAAATTAGAGTGTCTGGTCGGTACGTAGAGGGTGGTGGTGTCGGCGTATGTTTATGTATGCCCGACTGCCAAGACACTCTGGCCTACCGTGGACCGAAAGAGGACGAAAGAACTGCTGTCCTTTGATTAGAAGCCACAGGAGTTATAACCAGGCCGTGCACATGAAAATCCCGTACTGCAAAAGGTGGCTTGCTGAGGATGTGGATACAATCGAGCACTTGCCGCTGCTCAAGTTCGTTTCTATACATTCACAGGCTTATGGAGGTGGGTTTTCTCCAATCTCGGCGATCAGGAAGATCTGTCTCTGGGAAGCCTCCTTCGGTATCTAGATAAGACGGAATGATTTCGACAGGGAATGCTGTGGAATCCTACACACACGGTCATGTAAGCCTAAAAGTGAAGGACCACTGTTGGGCACTAAGTGAGTTGTAACTCAGATAAGCGTGGAACGATGCTTCAGGGATCCCCGCAAGTGTAAGAGTGGCGGATAATCGCTTGGCTCCTCTCTACTTTGAGATTTATTCTTAGGTTAGGTTGAAAAGAAGGTGCGGATATTAATCCGCCCTATGCCCTTATGGACATACTTCTAAGCCAGTATTCGGCTTGTTGAGTGTTGTAAATACTTAAAGTTACCTCGATAAAGAAAATCTAAGATAGGAATTCTGTGCTACTAACCAAATCCTTATTTGTTTTCCATACCACGTTCCTAAGCTGGTTCATGTCAGGTATTTTATTGTTTACGTAAAGCGTTCTTCCTCTGTCTCTGGAAATCCTACATAGATATTTGGATTAGATGGAATTATTTCGACAGTGAACGATATGAAATCCTACATACGCGGTCATCTCAGCCGGGACGTGTGGAACCACTGGCTGCCACTTACCGAATTGTCATTCAGATGGGCGTGGACCGATTCTCCAGGGATGCACGTACGTATAAGAGTACCGGATGGTAGCCTGACCCCTATACTCTTCTTGTGATTTCTTCTTACCACCAGATAATGGGCCAGACTGGCCTCCCAGTAATATCATGGGAATCTTTCATGGTGGGCTACCCATTCATCTTAAACCTTAACCTATTCGCAAGTAGCAGGATTTCTACCTTAGACTAATATTTGAAGACTTGTCTATATTAGCGTACATGGCGTTCTTTGCAAGTTATTCGGGTTTTTAACTCGATTTGGCTGTTTTAGCGTTAGGAACTAAAATTCTTCCTTTTGCTTGTTTTGATGGGTTCAAAACTTTTGATCCTGTTGAGATTTCATACACCTTCACTTTGAAATATTCAATGTTTAAACTCTCTATGCTACACTGCATGAAACTTTAAAAAGCCAATTTCCTAAAAGAACACAAGTTGTAGGGAATTCGATTTTTCTTTTTTTGTGTTAACTTTCACCTTTTCACTGACTCTTGTGCTAGTTTTCAGTTTAAACATTCAAACGACGCAAGCATTTAGGCTAACCAATTTTGTTGTTCTTCCTATTCCTTGCCTATGAATGTACGAGAATGCGAGTGAACAATTCTCGCATAGCATTTCGTGTATCTCGGTGAAAGGAAGTTTTTTTTGTCGGGTAGTTTTGTTTTGGAAAAATCAATTGTTTCTTTAATGGCCTAACCATCGAATGCCTTGAATACAAATGATCCTCGTTGGGTGCTTTAGGAATGTGAAAATGCTGTTTTGTCTTTTTTCCCCTAATTTTTTTTCGGAACAAATCTCCCACCTTAAATTCGAACTGAAAGTGAACACTCCACCCCTTGGGTAACACCCATTGGATTTAGGAAAACTAACCACCATAAAGGGCAATAACAACAATACCCTACCCTGCCACATCACCTTCATATGGTGCTGGGCAGACAAAAAAAAAAAAAACATCCTAAAACAACACAGAAAGTCAAAATCTGCGAAATACATGTTAATATATTCCTTAGGTCATGTGTATGGTTGTAGTTATTCTCGCTTGCCCCCTTGCCACAAATATTGTGGGATGTTATTTTATTATAACAACAACAAAAACAGAAAAAAAAAACAAATACATAGAGAAAAAACCATGGACTGGGTGGACATTTTAATGGCCTACACACTTAGAATAGAAGAGGAGTTTTTCAGTCATTAGGCGGCGGATCCTTAGCACTAATAAAGGATGAAGGAACTCTAAGGTCTTGCTAACTAGAAGCAACACTTGAGGTTTTCCTCCTAAAGTTGATCCTACTGTTTTGAATAAACCTTCACTATGTGAATTTAAATCTACACTTCTGCAGTGCATCGACTCAACTTTATCTCCCTCTTCTTTTTTATTTTTCCCCTAGTAATTTTTTTTTTACATCCTTATCCTTAAACGTTACATATAATTGCTCTTATTTACAATACCTTGCACCACAGTAGCATTGTATCATAAAAAGATGAACCAACAAAGCACACCCCACCACCACTGAGAGGCCAAAAAAGGTAAAAACGTTAAAAAGTTAACAAATCAGTAACGAAGTTCACAAAAGGCGGCAAACACAAATTGCCATGTAAAACATGGTGTTTTACATACCTCATTATGAGCCCGAAAAAAGCCAGCCAGCATACATTTCATATCAGCGTTTTCGGTTTCGTTTGCTTCTTTGTTTTGGGTTTAGGGTGTTTTTGTTGCAAGCCATCGCATGGAACAACAAGGGAATTATGAGGCAAAAAAAAAATCATTGACGTAAAGACTACCCAAAAGCGAAATGTAGCGAATTGTGAATTTATGAGAGATAACAAAAAAAATTAAGGGAATAACCGGGAAATATTTAAACTTACACACATCGTCATCGACATCATCATTATCAGGGAGCAAATGGACTTTGGTGGAGAGATATTCGCATATGGGCATGTACGCATATTAGGGTGGGTAGTAAACAAGTTCCCTATCATCATATCATACGTTCGCCAACGAATATTGAAAGAATATTTCTACAGTTGTTGCTAGCCTGCTATAGGGGTGACGAGAATACTCCACAATCAATCCCAAATGACGGCATAAAATGTATGACTCCCTCACGGTTACTTAACTAAGGAGCAACAAGGCAGCAGGAGCCGATGGTTTACCCGCAGCATGTGTTAGACCGAAGGCGACATGTTGTTGGGGCATATGTAGCAGCTTGACGACTAGTTAATGAAATGCATTCAAATGCAAATTGGACCATGAACATGCCCCTGTTCCTTAACACAGGGGGCAAGCTTCTCACATATCAATGAGTGCTGTCCTATTCAAGTTTAAGCCAAGATGCTTCATTTTTATAGCTGTGTCAGAACGGTGTGCCGCAGTGCAACACTTCTTTGGGCAGAAGTGCTTGGCTGGTAGCCCATAGCCCGAAAGGTGAATTCACTTGGACTGGCAGACTGACACCCTGATAGGAGATAGGAGTTAGAAGAAAAAGGAAGATTAGGTGAAAAATTTTGGTAATGAAACACGAGCCTCCTTCTCCGACGCGAAGGGGAGACAGGGAAATGACGAAACATGAAAAATTCTATAGATATAACAATAGAATAGGGAGCTATGGCCTATGCATAAGGGCACCACGAGAGTGCTACACCGAAGCGTCGACCCACTCACATTCCTTTAAGGAACAGTGATTACTTCTCTCGTATCAATGAGTGCAGTCCATTTAAAGTTTAAGCTCAATGATAAGGGGCCTTCGTTTTGTATGCCGTATCCGAACGGCATCCCGCATAGAGACACCACTTGGTAGAGAAGTTTTAATATGGCGGGATACCTATCGTAGGTAGCCAGCATTAGTAAGGGATAACTAACGATGAAAAAATTTCTGATGTTCACGCCGGGATTTGAACCTAGGCATTAGGCGCCATAGACGGCCATGCTTAACTCTGCGCCACGGTCCACATCTACTCAAATATTTACTCATTGAGTGTCAAGCATTGTACCCTCGTGCGAAACATTGGTCCCTGAATGCCCAGGATTGGTCCCTTGTCCACTTATCTTAGGAGAATCCCCAGAGACACATCTACAAGATCGGAGCAAAACTCCCTAGGATGGAAAGCCAGTACCTCTGTAGGTGTTCCATCGTTTCCTCGTTATCCTCATTGAGACAGCGGCCAAAGCAATTGTTGTGCGGTACTCGCCATGACTCGTACTCAGTGGCCCCTTTTCAAGGACCAGTAATTCTCTCATCTCTTTCGGTCAACAGCAGGCCAGAGTGTTCTGGCAACATCCATCCACAGACAACCGACTCGCGACCTCCTCCGCACTGGTTATCTCCTCTGCTTTGTTCAGTAATTCGTCAAAAGGCACGTGTACAAGACCGGCAACAGGTCTGCTTGACGTGAAGAAGCCCTTTCAGGCATACTAGTCCGCCCTTTCATTCCCCAGAACACCGACATGCCCGGGAACTACTACTACTACTAAATATTTCATCAACATCTCATATATCAATCAGTGCAGTCTAATTAAAGTTTAAGCTCAATGATAAGGGGCCTTCGTTTTTTATGCCGTATCCGAATGGCGTGCCGCATAGAGACACCACTTGGTAGAGAAATTTTAACATGGCAGGATACCTCACAAATGTAGCCAGCATTAGATAACCACCACTGAAAAAATTTCTAATGTTCACGCTGGGATTCGATCACAGGCGTTCGGCATCCAGGCCTACATGCTAACTTCTGCACCACGGGGGGGACACAGGCCAAGACAATGCCATGAGCCAAGAGTCCGTTCAAGGCCCTTAAGCACTCCGCCACTCACTTCGACCTCGTCGCCCTCAAATTCCTGTTATCCTATCTTGCGAATGTGATTAGTCCATCCTCCGGATTTCCTTTGCTGCCAACATAATGGCGCGAAATCTCGCAAAATCTAGAAATTTCGCACACGTTTGGCAGTCTAACCGGCATACCGATGTGGAGTGTCTCTGAGTAAATCTCCCTTCCCTTAGTAAGGCAATAGGCACCGCTGAAAACTTTTCTAATGTTCATGCCGGGATTTGAACCTAGGCATTCGGCGCCATAGGCGGACATGCTAAACTTTGCGCTACGGTGGCCTCAGTCCACATTCACTCAAATATTTCCTCATTGAGTGCCAAGCATTGGTCCCTCGTGCCAAACATTGGAGAATCTGAGGAGAATTCCCAGAGACACATCTGCAAGATTGCCGACATCGGAGCAATACTGCCTCCCCAGGATGGAAATCCAGTGCCCCTGTAGGTGTTCCATCGTTTCCTCGTTATCCCCATTGAGACAGCGACCAAAGCAGTTGTTGTGCGTTATTCCCATACACGTGGCCATATGACCCACCACGCAGTGGCTAGTTATGACACCTATAATCATAATCACTATCCCCTTATAAAGCGTCAGTACAGTCAGTCACAGTTTGGTGCAGTTTATGGGCTGGTGGCGTCATTTGACCGTACTTCTTCAAGAATGTCCATTCCGCGCTTTTTCCATTTTAAGATTTTTGAGTGAAGATCAGCCAGAAGCATTGCAACAGCTACCAATGCATCCAGAAAAAGTCACAGTTTGGTGCGGTTTATGGGCTGGTGGCATCATTGGACCGTACTTCTTCAAAGGTAATGCGAGTCGTTACGTAACAGCGCTTCTCGCGCTTCTTCCATTTTACGATTTTGGAGTGAAGATCAGCCAGAAGCATTGTAACAGCTACCAATGCACCCAGAAAAAGTCACAGTTTGGTGCGGTTGATGGGCTGGTGGCATCATTTGACCGTACTTCTTCAAGAAAGTCCATTCCGCGCTTTTTCCATTTTAAGATTTTTGAGTGAAGATCAGCCGGAAGCATTGCAAGAGCTACCAATGCATTCAGAAAAAGTCACTGTTTGGTGCGGTTTATGGGCTGGTGGCATCATTGGACCGTACTTCTTCAAAGGTGATGCGAGTCGTTACATAACAGCGCTTCTCGTGCTTCTTCCATTTTACGATTTTGGAGTGAAGATCAGCCAGAAGCATTGCAAGAGCTACCAATGCATCCAAAAAAAGTCACAGTCTGGTGGCATCATTGGACCGTACTTCTTCAAAGATAATGCGAGTCGTTACATAACAGTGAATGGTTAGCGTTTTTTTTTTGCTTTTTTCGGGGTTTTGCAGAAGACGTTCGGTGTCACAGGCGGGCATGCCTAACCTCTACGCCATGGTGGCCTCCTGGGAACACAAGCCAAAATAATGCAAAGATCCAAAGACTGTTGAGGATCCTCAAACACTCCGACACGCTCTTCGACCTCACCGCCCTCGAATTCAAGGCCTTGAAGGCCACCATACTGTTCATATATATCCTGTCTTGCGTACGATGGACTTACATCCTCCGGATTTCCTTTGTTGCCAACGTAGTGGGTACAAAACCTCTGCATACCGATATGGAGTGTCTCTGAGTAAATCTCCCTTCACATCTTTGACTCCATCCTAGAGCCGTTAGTGAAGACCAAGGTATTATCCACTTCAAATACAGTATCCGCCTCCCACTCTTCCCATTCGGAAAAGCGAATCCCGAAAATCTACTTTTAAATCATTCTCTGCATCATTTATTCTGAGACCGTCCGAGTCTATCCCCTGCATCCATAGCATCGAGAATGACGCATCCATAGTATCTAGAATGAAACAGTGGCTGCGACGCTTGCTTTCAAAGCTAACACACACTGACCTTAAGGGCGTGGAATGGAGGCCATAACAATTTGCGCCTTGGCTTAGATGTTCGTCTGTAGTGGCAAGAGGTGGATCTGCTCTCTCTCTCTCTTTTCAACCTCACCCAAGGGCCACCCTAATATCGAATATAAATTAATCATACAGGGTGGCTGATGAATATTGCTACATTAAGAAACTCAAATAATTTTTTTTCGGTGTATGGAATACATATTTCTTTTATTCATGTTAAAGCTCGTTCAATTTTATTAAATATAGTTTAATTTGTTTTAAAAATAATGGAATTTAAATGCCCCCCCTGCTCGTTGATGCATGTGCGGCATCTTAGCAAAAAGTTATTCATTACTGCTTGGAGAGTTGAGACAGGAATAGCCGCAATTGTTGCTCGAATGGATTGCTTTAGTTCATTCAAATTTGTTGGTTTTGCTTTGTAAACTTCCTGTTTGCAATGACCCCACAAGAAAAAGTCAGGTGCAGTAAGGTCAGGCGACCTGGGTGGCCAACGGAATGTGGAGTTTCTGGATATCAGTTTATTGGGAAATTTTCGTCGCAATTCTGTCATAACAGGTTGGGCTATGTGAGGACCTGCACCATCTTGCTGAAACCACACAGAGTTAAAAGAAATTCTCTTTCGGCGTAATTCTGGATAGAAAAACTCTCTCAACATGTTCAAGTAGCGGTCTCCAGTAACCGTAACGGGGTGACCGTTTTCTTCGAAGAAGTAGGGCCCGACAATGAAACGTGATGAAACTGCACACCACACTGTGACACGAAGTGGATGCAATTCCGTCTCATGGAGTGTCTGTGGGTTGGAAGCACTCCATATTCGACAATTTTGTTTGTTTATGTTGCCGTTCAAATCGAAATGGGCCTCGTCAGACATGAAAAGACAGTTCAACATGTTTCCATCCTCTTCCACCATTTGAAGCATCTTCTGGCAAAATTCCAAGCGAATCGGCAAGTCTGCAGCGTTCAGTTTGTTGGCCATTTGAATTTTATATGGGAATAAGTCCAAATCTTTGTGCATAATTGACTGTAATGACTGTCTGCTTATACCCATTTGAGCAGATAAGCTTCTTGTCGAAACTCTTGGATTGTGTTGTATCGCAGCAGCTACAGCAGCGATTGTTTCCTCCGTTCGAACTGAAGGGTTTCGATGGTAAGGTCTTCTGTTGACTGTCCCATGCTCGGCAAAATTGTTTACAAGTCTCATTATGGTCCATCTGCTCGGAGGATTGCCGCCAAACGTGCGTCTATACTCTCTTTGAACCGAAACTACAGACTCCAGTGCGTGATAGCGGCGGACAATCCAAATTCTTGTTTCGGTGTCCCAGTTATCCATTTTTGTCAAATCTAAGAATCAATCTGCAAAATAAAAAAAAAATCGACCACATTCATTAAATAGAAAAAAAGTTATTACATTTTTTTTTGGTAGCGGCTTTCATCAGCCACCCTGTATGTACCTTTAATTGTATGCATGTAAGCCTGTTTTGAATGCGAGGAGTTTTTAATCCCTCTGATACAAAAACAAAAAACGAAACACAACAACAATATCATCATTGCCCATGAATGGCCAACAGAAATAACATCAACAACACACCGAGAACATTCCATTATATCGTTAATGCCTTACGGGTATTAAGCAAAAACTTTGTTTAAAACATTGATGCATGTGTTTGCGTTTGGGTACACGAATGGCTGAGTGTTGGGATGTTGGGGTGTTGAGAATACGACAGTGTTATGCTGAGCGACGAGGACTTGGACGACAACAACAGCGGTGTTGATGATGACGATAATAAACGCAACATCCTTTTCATTTTTATTTTGTACGAGTACAACAATAACGGCCAACAAGAAAAAAGGCCAACAAATTTCGAATCAAAGTTTTAAAAGCAAATTAAGGAGAATAATTCAAAATTTCACTCTGAACAGTGGTATGAAAGAAGTATGAAAAGAGAAGGGAAGGATAAACTAACGCAATGGCAAAGGGAGCCAGGTGGAACAGTGAAAAGCTCGCATAGGTGAGAGTGGCATGGTTAGGTTAGGTTAGGTTTAAGTGGCAGTCTCCCATCAGAATCTGACAGGTTCTCAAAGAAATGAGAACCTAATGTGGAACTCCTTCTGACTGCTAGTGCGCGACACACACACCCAAGGTAATCTATACTCTCTTCTTCTTCGATGTCCTCACAGCTTCAGCAATAGGTGAGAGTGGCATGGTTAGGTTAGGTTAGGTTAAAGTGGCAGTCTACCATCAGAATCAGACAGGTTCTCAAAGAAATGAGAACCGAAAGTCGAACTCCTTCTGACTGCTAGTGCGCGACGCACACACCCAAGGTGTTCTATACTCTCTTCTTCTTCGATGTCCTCACAGCTTCTGCAAAAGTCATTGCTGGCGACCTACAGTCTGTCAGCATGTTTTCGGATTAGACAGTGAACTGTCATGATGGACACAATGACTGAGACGTTTGTTCCAGCCAATAACAGGAAAGCGGTAGACCTATTCAAGTCTAGATTAGGCCACATAGTTTTGAAATGCTCACAGCCCTCTCTTTGCGCCCATCTATCATTCGTTGTCCTTTGGGGGCTGGTTCTGAAAACTTAGCTTACATGTCGCTAGAGGCATACCCACAGATTCCAGTATCCCTGGAATGTGTAGGGTAGGTCCTAGGCTCGCAAGATTGTCCGCTTTACAATTCCCTGGGATATCTCTGTGGCCCGGCACCCAGAACAGTCTGCGACATTCGAGGGCGGTTTTTGTGTTCAGAAATACGTTTTCCAGTTATTTAATGGCTGTCTGGCTGTCTGAGAATAAATTTACGCCAATCGTCGGAATGACATTATATCTTAGCCATTCCACCAATTCCTTAATAATACACGCTGCAGAGGTCGGCCATTAGCCATTCCACCAATTCCTTAATAATACACGCTGCAGTGGTCGGGTAACCTTTTCGATATGACCAGTTCTAGATCTTTTGAGTACACAACAAAGCCCACCTGGTCGTTTAGTTTGGAACCATCCGTATAGAAGTCAATGTAACTTTTGTTACCAGGGATATCAATCGGTTCCAACAGGTATAGTGGTACAGTACTTTTTATCAAAAAGCGGCTCAGGTAGGGTGTAATTCACACTGCCTGGAACATCGGATATTGTATCAAGGATAACACAGTGTTCGTAGCCGCCACATGACCAATGAGAAAGCTCCCTTCACCTCACGGCAATGGTCGCTGCAATTTGTCTAGACACAATGTATAGAGGCATAAGATGTAGCATTAAATTCAGTGCCTCAGATGGTGTCGTCCTCAGTGCAGCTGTGATGCACAAACAAGCCATCCTTTCTGGTTAAGTATTAAGCAGTAGGTGGACTTTTGAAGCGCCGTCCACCAAAGTGGCATACAGTCAGCCACTTCATTTCTCCATTCTCGTCCAGAAGGACATGGGGCATAGAGAGAGGCCAGGCGAGAATTGAGATTTTGTCGTCCTCAGTGCGGCTGTGATGCACAAACAATCCATTCTTTCTGGTTAAGTATTGAGCAGTAGGTGGACTTTTGAACCGCCGTCCACCAGAGTGACATACAGTCAGCCACTTCATATCTCTACTCTCGTCCAGAAGGACAGGGGGGCATAGAGAGATCCCAGACGAGAAATTAAGTGTTCACAAATCCTCCGTGCAATTTTTGGCATTGATACAAAAGTCCAATTATTCCTAGTCACCACATTCTCTACAGAAATCCGCCAACCACTGTTTTGCAACCCACAGCATCAGACTACGTCTAGCTTGCGCGGTCAGCGTAGAGGGCGTCTATTCTACCAAGAAGCCCGCATAAAGTTTGCGGATTCAACAGCGTTGAAATCCTAGCTAGTTTGTCAGCCGTTTCATTACATGCTATTATATCTTAATGGCCCGAGACCCAACAGAGTCGTCGTAAATTCTCTTTGTATCTCCTCACTTCATTATGACAGCATCAGCTTACTATTCATTTGCGCTGTTAAAGTAGAAAGGGCCTGTGGCATGATTTGCTTTCATCAGCGCTGTATTCCTAGTTTTTACGCCACCTCTTGATACTACGGCACCAGAGCCTTCCCACAGTCCGCAAATCCTCTTTGAAGCTGCTCTTTACGTCGCATTTATTGACGGTTTATCCTCCTACGAGCATCCTGAAATACGCTATACCCATTTAGAAGCCTCTATCACTGCCTCATTCGTAAAAAAGTAAAGAGTTCGCCAGCTCGATAGCCACATCCAATTTGGACACATCCGTGCATTCAAAAGGTCCTGGTAGTGGCGGGGTACCCCTAAACCAGAGCATACTCTCTGGGAAAATGACGTCGCATCTGTTAAAAAAGAAGGGCTCCCCTGGAAAATAATCTATTGATTATTTTCCATCAGCCCCATTTAATGGAAAAGTGGCGAAAGTTTAAGGAATGTCAGTTCCACACCCAACATACAGATGCAAAGGCATAAAGTCATCAAATTTTCTCCTGAACATTCTATTAAGGGACAAGAATAACTTCTCACATATCAATGAGTGTTGTCCCATTCAAGTTCAAAGCTCAATGATAAGGGGCCTCCTT
This sequence comes from Stomoxys calcitrans, assembly GCF_963082655.1. Lineage (NCBI taxonomy): Eukaryota > Metazoa > Arthropoda > Insecta > Diptera > Muscidae > Stomoxys > Stomoxys calcitrans. The sequence continues at coordinate 135,391,268 of NC_081556.1, read as the reverse complement.
TTTATTGCCGAGTCCGAACGGCATGCTGCAGTGCGGTAACTCTTTGGGGAGAAGTTTTTACTTGGCTACTATACGATTTTTTCAAATGGCTTGTTCTCGCCAGTATTCTAACCCAGCTGTCATAGGCGGTAGCCTCCAGCGCCATTAGGTTAGGTTAGGTTGAAAAGACGACCCGTTCATGCCACTATGGACATACATCTAAGCCAGTAATCGGCGAAGAAAATTTTAAGTTAGCAATTCCTTGCTACTTACAAAATACTTAATTGTTTTCCATATCACTCCCTTTAATTGGTTCATCTCTGGTATTGTATCCTCATCTAAGTACCGGTGTCTTTTAGACGCGATAGCCGGGCAATGACACACGAAATGCTCCAACGTCTCATCATCTTCCCCACATTCCCTTCACATGCTATCACTTGCCTCAACGATTTTGGATAAGTGAGTTCGTACTCCTTTATGTCCCGTTATGATACCAAAAGCTATACTGACCTCCTTCTAACTTCCTTTCAGCAATAGCCTCGTCTTTTCACGATCCGGATCACTCCATAGGATTTTCGCCGTCCTACCGACTGTTTCGCTGTTCCACAGTGTTACAATCACGTTTGTCGCCCACGCGCTTAAACCAGACTGCGTCGATCCGAAATTGAAGATCGGTTTTGGCCAGTAATCGATTAATCAAAAATCGAATATTCTTCGTGATACACAAAAATCGAAAATCGATTTTTGCGAATAGTTGAAGTTCGATTTTAACCAATAGTCGGCAATCGATTTCTATGAAAAAAAAAACAAACAAAGCACTCATGGATAACCGGGTATTCTTCGTGTTTCACGAATAATCGACAATCGATTTTTAGGGATAATCGAAAAATATGGATAGTTGAAAATCGATTTTTTTAATAAATGAAAATTGGTTTTGAAAAACAATCGATTTATCGGCAATCGACTTTTTTTGTGTTTCACAAATGAACGTAGACAAACTATTTGATTCTTAGTGGTAGTCGGGTCTCAAATATAAATCGATTTTCAACTATTCGTAAAAATCGATTCTAAAATATTCCTTAAATTCAGTTTTCGATCACTCGTTGAGTTATTTGTAAAAATCGATTTTCGATTAATTAAAAAGTCAAAAATTCATACGCCTTAACTAGGAGGCACTTGCTCATTACACACTGTCAAATGTGGTCCAGGTCGGGCAATATTTGGATATGGATACCCTTTAGACCGACCTTCCGATACAAAGTATTAAGACCATAAAATATCCATTTATTACCCGATTTCGTTGAAAATTGGTACAGTGAGTTCTGGTAGACCCCTTCCCATTCCTGCCAAATGTGGTCAAGATCAAAATGCGTGCTCTGTTGAGGAGTTCATCGCGCGCTTCTTCCATTTTACGACAAAGCTCATTTTTGGCTTAATAAGCCATAAATGCTTACATAAATAAGCAAAATTGTCGATTTTGGAGTGAAGATCGGCCAGAAGCATTGCAAGAGCTACCAATGCAGACAGTTGGTGCGGTTTATGTGCTGGTGCAATTATTGGACCGTACTTCTTCAAAGATGATGCGAATCGTCACGTAACTGTGAATGGTATCGTGAGATGATATCCAAATTTTTTTTCCTAAAATACAAAAGCTTGTCTTGCATGACATGTGGTTTCAACAAGACGTTGCAACATGCCACACAGCAAGCCTAAAAATGAACTTAACGCTCAGGATCGGTCAATTGGCCTACTAGATCGTGCGATTTACGCCTTTAGACTATTTGTTGTGGAAATATGTTAAAGCTCGTGTCTATACAGACAAACCCGCTTCAATTGACGCATTGGAAGACAACATTGTAGCATTTATTCGTGAGATGCCGGGCGAAGTGTTGGAAAGAGTGTTTTATTTTTGAAATTTTTTTCTACAGCTCCTTAAATACCATCCTTTAATACCCAAGGATTAGGTATTTTTCCGGTAGAAACCCATCTCTATAGAGAGGCCTTATCGGTTCACGTTTTGATGTAACCGCCATATAAACCGATCTCGGAACTTCAACTGTTGAGCTCGAGGACTTCTCATGTCAAATTTGGCCGCAATCGGTCCGTATTGGCCCACATAAACCAATCGCCCTTGGTCCTGCAGGGTCCTTGAGGTCCTACAGGGCGCAGATTTTTTTGTTTTTTGATTTGGCTGAAATTTTGCTCAACGACTGCTCCTATGCCTTTCATAGCCTTGCGGCTATGAAGCGCAACAGAGCAGACCACTGCCGAACTTAATGCGGCTTTCTTTCAAAATGTTCTGCTCAGAGAAAAACTCTGCAATTTGTTAGCGCTTTATTTACCGAATGGTGTCCTTCACTGAAAGGACGAATTATTGGAAGAAAAAATACGAGTATAGTGTGGAGAAACAAACGCCAAATTTAAGTCCTCGAGCTTGAGGTTGAATCACTACAATAAGAACAAGTAAAAGCGTGCTAAGTTTGGCCGTGCCGAAGCTTATATACCCTCCACCATAGAGCGCATTTGCCGAGCTCTTTTCCCGATATCTCTTTTTAGGAAAACAAGCTATGTCAAGTTAAGATCCGATCTGAACTGAATGTTGGAGTCCATTGTAGAAGTCATTGTGTAAAATTTCAGCCAATTCGAGTAAGAATTGTGCCCTATAGGGTCTCAAGAAGTAATATAGAGAGATCGGTTTATATGGGAGCTATATCAGGACCATAATTGACACGTATGTTGAAGGTCATAGGAGAAGCCGTTGTACTAAATTTCGGCCAAATCGGATAATAATTACGCCCTCTGGAGGCTCAAGAAGTCAAGATCCAAGATCGATTTAAATGGCAGCTATATCAGGTTATGAACCGATTTCAACCATACTCAGCACAGTTGGTGGACGTCATAATAAAACACCTCGTGCAAAATTTCAGCCAAACCGGATAAGAACTGCGCCCTCTAGTGGCTCAAAAAGTCAAGATACGGGATCGGTTTATATAGCAGCTATATCAGCTTATGGGCCGATTTCAACCATATTCAGCACAGTTGGTGGAAATCATAATAAAACACCTCATGCAAAATTTCAGCCAATTCGGATAAGAACTGCGCCCTCTAGTGGCTCAAGAAGTCACGACCCGAGATCGGTTTATATGGCAGCTATATCAGGTTATGGACCGATTTGAATTATACTCAACAAAGTTGTTGGAAGTCATAATAAAACACCTCATGCAAAATTTCAGCCAAATCGAATAAGAATTCTGTCCTCTAGTGGCTCAAGAAGTCAAGACCCGGGATCGGTTTATATGGCAGCTTATATCAGGTTATATACCGATTTCAACTATACTCCGCAGAGTTGTTGGAAGTCGTAATAAATCACTTCATGCAAAATCGGATAAGAACTGCGCCCTCTAGTGGCTCAAGAAGTCAAGACCCAAGATCGGTTTATATGGCAGCTACATCAGGTTATGGACCGATTTGAGCCATACTTATCACAGTTGTTGGATATCATAACAAAACACGTCGTGCAAAATTTCATTCCAATCGGATAAGAATTGCGCCCTCTAGAGGCTCAAGAAGTCAAGACCCAAGATCGGTTTATATGACAGCTATATCAGGTTATGGACCGATTTGAACCATACTTGGCACAGTTGCTGGATATCATAACAAAACACGTCGTGACAAAAATTATGCCAATCGGATAAGAATTGCGCACTCTAGAGGCTCAAGAAGTCAAGACCCAAGATCGGTTTATATGGCAGCTATATCAGGTTATGGACCTATTTGAACCATACTCAGCACAGTTGTTGGAAGTCATAGTAAAACACTTCATGCAAAATTTCAGCCAAATCGGATAAGAACTGCGCCATCTAGTGGCTCAAGACATCAAGACCCGAGATCGGTTTATATGACAGCTATACTAAAACATAGACTGATATAACCCATTTACAATCCCAACCGACTTACACAAATAAGAAGTGCAAAATTTCAATCGGCTAGCTTTACTCCTTCGAATGTTAACGTGCTTTCGACAGACAGACGGACGTACGGATGGACGGATAGACGGACGGATGGACAGACGGACAAGGCTAATTCGACTTTATGGGGTCTTAGTCGAATAATTCGAGGAGTTACAAACAGAATGACGAAATTAGTATACCCCCATCCTATGGTGGAGGGTATCAAAATATTTCAATTTATAGAAAATACATTAGTTGTTGCAATACTTCTTTTAAATTTTAGAATTCATCATGCCCTCATTAACCACTGTACAATTTTAAAGTAATTGCTATAATATTTAGCATATGAGCCTACTTTTAAAGAAAAAATCAGGTTGGTGGGTCGTGGCATTCCTCATTTTATTCCCTTGGGTAAAGGTGATCCCAGTTCAAGTTATTTTTTTTGTTGCGAGTGTTACAGATTCTTCATGGATGAATTGTTGGTTAGGTAGTCGAAGATTAAAATGAGGCTAAAAAGGCACACTCGCAGCTGAACGATGTCAAGGTATCTTTTTAATGTTCCCCTATGATAACCACCATAGAGAAATTGAGAGAAGAAACAAGGAGAGAAAGATACCACACGAAAGAGACACCCAGGGAATTACACAGCAAAGGTCTTACAATACAAATTCCAGATTCCGACATTAAATAACATATCGGCATTTTAAGGCCATGAGGACAGATACAAGCCACCATTTCCCTAAGCATCTCGCAGCATAGCTACCATAGGAGCAACAAAAAATTAGAAAAAGAAGGAAAAATCATGTCATGCTTAATCGCATAATCGAGTGGAACTCATTTGCTTAGAGTTTTTCCTTTTTTTTAGTTTTTGTATTCACAAGCAACGACGGATTTGTTTCTTTTCTATTTTCCTAGCTAGGCCAACAAAATCCAAGACTAGCAAATGATTATGGCCATTAGGCCTTTGCCAGGACAAAGGCGAGCATGGGCGATGATGCGTTGAAACGAATGTGTTCTCTTTGAATGGATTCCTGTTTTTACCACGGTTTCTTTTTTTTTTTTCTTTGTTACTTTATTGGTTTTAATGATGGTCTATGGGTTTCTTTGAGTCAACTCTGATGATGATGGTGGTGGTGAAGGTCTAGGGCAAAATCTCTTCATTGAGGGTTTCTTGTTTTATTACTAAGGAAAATCTTTGATTTTGTTTCGCTTGACTTGCTCCCAAAAAAAAAAAATAAAAACTAGTGTTTTTGTGGGTAATTTTACAAATTGTCCTAACGACAATTGTGTGTTGGTAGAACAAAAGCAAAAAGTGGTTGTTCTCATAGAGAGCGGTGGGGAAAATTGTGTCTCGTTTATTCCGTACAGAAGTCAAATCATTAAAAAGCCAAGAAACAGGAAAAACCAGCCCTACTCAACCATAGTTTTGGAAAATGTGATACAAAAAATAGAAAAAAAAACTAATGAAATTTGTTTTCATTTATACAACTAATTGGTAAAATTTTATTTAGAGGATTAATTAACCGTAAAAGGGGATTTGTAGAGTAAGTTAGAAAAAAATTTTCTGGAAAATGGGATAAGGATAACTTTGAATCTATCAGGACAAAGGTTTTTGAGACTAAAAAAATAAAAGAAACCAGTAAGGAAAAGGCAAAAGTCGAACGGTGGCGACTTTGTAATACCCTACACATACCCTATAAACACAAAAGGGGGGACTACATCTAATTCTGAAACAAATTTAATAGATTTCGGCGGATGAATCCACATAGATTATTAAAATTCCTATATCAAATTTCGAGCAAAGCAAATACGTTCAAAATGTCACAACAACGGCTGACAAATGGCAACAAATTGTCCAAAGTATGACGAACAAATACATGGGAGCTACATCTAAATCTGAATCGATTTCGACCAAACTTTATGGATATTGTGGAATTCGTCGAGGAAGGTGTTGTACAAAATTTTGAGAAGATTGGTTTATAAATGCGCTTGCAGTGGACCTAGGAGTGAAAATCGGGCGATTTATACATATCTGAACCGATTTTTATGATATTCACTAGTAATATCGAAAGTCATAAGAAAATCGTTCCTATCGAATTTCGAGAGAATCGGTTAACAAATGACCATTGTATTGATGTATGACTGCAAATCGGGCGAACATATATATGGAAGCTATATCCAAATCTGAACCGATTTCTATGAAATTCACCAGTAATATCCTTCCCAACAAATTTCAAGAGAATCGGTCAACAAATGACCATTTTACTGCTGTATTACTCCAAATCGGAGGAACAGATATATGGGAGCTATATCCAAATCTGAACCGATTTTTACGAAATTCACCAGTAATATTAAGAGTCATAAGAAAATCCTTCCTGCCAAATTTCGACAGAATCCGTTGACAAATGACCATTTTATTGCTGTATTACTCCAAATCGGACGAACATATATATGGAAGCTATATCCAAATCTGAACCGATTTCTATGAAATCCACCAGTAATATCGAGAGTCATAAGAAAATCTCTCCTGCCAAATTTCGAGAGAATCCGTTGACAAATGACGATTTTATTGCTGTATTACTGCAAATCAGACGAACATATATATGGAAGCTATATCCAAATCTGAACCGATTTCTATGAAATTCCCCTGTAATGTCGAGAGATATAAGAAACTCGTTCTTGTCGAATTTCGAAAGAATCGGTTAACAAATGACAATTTTATTGCTGTATTACTGCAAATCGGACGAACATATATATGGGAACTATATCCAAATCTGAACCGATTCTATGAAATTCACCAGTAATGTCAAGAGATATAAGAAAATCCTTCCTGCCAAATTTCGACCGAATCGGTTGACAAATGACCATTTTATTGCTGAATTACTCCAAATCGGACGAACGTATATATGGGAGCTATATCCAAATCTGAACTGATTTTTATCAATTTCTCCAGTAATATTGAGAGTCAGAAGAAAATCCTTTCCAACGATTTTCAAGGGAATCGGTTAAAAAATCAATAGCTCCCGTTGACAAATGACCATTTTATTGCTGTATTACTCCAAATCGGACGAACATATATATGGGAGCTATATCCAAATCTGAACCGATTTCTATGAAATCCACCAGTAATATCGAGAGTCATAAGAAAATCTCTCCTGCCAAATTTCGAGAGAATCCGTTGACAAATGACGATTTTATTGCTGTATTACTGGAAAACGGACGAACAGATATATGGGAGCTATATCCAAATCTTAACCGATTTCTATGAAATTCACCAGTAATTTTGAGAGACACAAGAAAAACCTTCCTGGCAAATTTCGAGAGAATCGGTTAATAAATGACTATTTTATTGATGTATTACTGCAAATCGGACGAAAATATATATGGGAGCTATTTCCAAATCTGAACCGATTTCTATGAAATTCACCAGTAACATTGAGAGTCATAAGAAAGTCCTTCCTGTCAAATTTCGAGAGAATCCGCTGATAAATGACCATTTTATTGCTGTATTACTTCAAATCGGACGAAAATATATATGGGAGCTATTTCCAAATCTGAACCGATTTCTATGAAATTCACCAGTAACATTGAGAGTCATAAGAAAATCCTTCCTGCCAAATTTCGAGAGAATCCGTTGACAAATGACCATTTTATTGCTGTATTACTGCAAATCGGACGAACATATATATGGGAGCTATATCCAAATCTGAACCGATTTCTATGAAATTCCCCAGTAATGTCGAGAGATATAAGAAACTCGTTCTTGTCGAATTTCGAAAGAATAGGTTAACAAATGACCATTTTATTCATGTATTACTGCAAATCGGACGAGCATATATATGGGAGCTATATCCAAATCTCAACCGACTTGTGTGAAATTCACCAGTAATATCGAGAGTCATAAGAAAAACCTTCCTGCCAAATTTTGAGAGAATCGGTTAATAAATGACTAATTTATTGCTGTATTACTCCAAATCGGACGAAAATATATATGGGAGCTATTTCCAAATATGAACCGATTTCTATGAAATTCACCAGTAACATTGAGAGTCATAAGAAAATCCTTCCTGCCAAATTCCGAGAGAATCCGTTGACAAATGACCATTTTATTGGTGTATTACTGCAAATCGGACGAACATATATATGGGAGCTATATCCAAATCTGAACCGATTTCTATGAAATTCACCAGTAATATTGAGAGACACAAGAAAAAACTTCCTGACAAATTTCGAGAGAATCGATTAACAAATGACCATTTTATTGATGTATTACTGCAAATCGGACGAACATATATATGAGAGCTATATCCAAATCTGCACCGACTTGTATGAAATTCACCAGTAATGTTGAGAATCAGAAGAAAATCCTTCCCAACAAATTTCAAGAGAATCGGTCAACAAATAACCATTTTACTGCTGTATTACTCCAAATCGGACGAACATATATATGGGAGCTATATCCAAATCTAAACCGATTTCTATGAAATTTACCAGTAATATTGAGAGACACAAGAAAAAATCTTCCTGCCAAATTTGGAGAGAATCGGTTGATAAATGACTATTTTATTGCATTATTACTGCAAATCGGACGAACATATATATGGAAGCTATATCCAACTCTGAACCGATTTTTTCCAATTTCAATAGGCTTCGTCTCTAGGCCGGAAAACATGCCCATACCAAATTTGAAGACGATCAGATGAAAATTGCGACCTGTAGTTTGTACACAAATTAACATGGACAGATGGACCGACAGACGGACGGACAGACAGACAGACGGACATAGCTAAATTGGATCAGAAAGTGATTCTGTGTAGATCGGTATACTTATCAATGGGTCTACCTTTCTTCCTTTTGGGTGTTACAAACTAATTCACTAAGTTGTAATACTCTGTACCACAGTACGGTACGGTTAATTGATCTAATAAAATTTTTTAATTGAAACTGCTGCAATCACGAAAATGATAATATCAATCACCGTTTTTTTTAAAGTAATAAAAAAAATCAATTAAAAATATTGCATATTCAATTAAAAAAATGATAGAAATTTTTTTAAACTAGATTAATTAAAAAATTAATTGAAATTTTTTAAATTTTCAATAAATTTTTTTATTGAACCAATTAAAGAATCATTGACATTTGAATATCTCAATTAATTTCTGAAGGCTGATTTTTTTTAGGTTAGATTAGGTTGAAAATAGGGTGAGGATATTAATCCGCTCCACGCCACTATGGATATACACCTAAGCCAGTAGCCCTTTTTGTTATTCTTTAGAAATATTCAAAAACAGCATTAAAGTGGCCTCTTTCACTTTGTGTTTAATCAACATCGACTATAACCACCTACTTTGCTATAAACTCTCAGAAAGACAGGAGAAGTGTCATACAACAGAAGATGGAAAATTGGCGATATCAGAGTGGAATAGGGGCTCATGTATACAGGAGGCTAAGAGTCTCTCGGCTTAGTTCTTGTGCAAAGATTGAATTCAGAAAGGAAAATTTAGGAAAAGAGTCAGAGGGCAATGAATGCCTTCTACTGCTATCGAAATTTGATTGGAATATTTATTTGCTCTAGTATCAGGCTCCCGACAAAGACAAGCTTCTCGGTATTATCGGATAGGTGTATAGTGAACCAACACGGGATAGCTATGAGCACCACACAGGCTGGAACTTTGAGCTCCGACTTGTGTGGTATCCATCGTTACCACGGGAAGCTGAGCTAAAAGCTAACGGGCGCGTCCACAGGTTCCGGTGGAAAGCTCTGTTTTTATACGGAGTAGCTGCAAATGCGGCCGCGGGCAGTCAGCGATTTTCGAGAGGAGAGTCTCAGTCAGGAGTCAGGTGGCACTGGCTCTTAATTAAATACTGAGTGTCAATGATAGTCGAGACGACAAGGCGAGCTATTAGCGCCTTCAAATAGCCAATGGGCAACATCAGCTTCTATTCATAGGTTAGGGGCGTCTGGGGGCGAGCGTGGGATCTTGGAGTAAGCGGCTCGCCACAGCGAGGTATACATGTGCAATCCCACAAAACCCATGCGGTTGGGGCGCAGGGCCAGTAACCCGACCCCGGAAAACTATAGGAACTACTATGAGAAACAAAGGAATAGTAAAAACGGACCCCCTAACGTTGAAAACACACGCAAACGAAAACAGGACCATGATTTGCAGATCTGCACCTGGAATATCCGCACCCTTTATAGCTAAGGTGCAGTATACGCGCTGGCGGATGTATTAGAGAAGTAGGAGGCAGATATTACCGCCTTATAGGAAGTGCGATGGAATGGGAATGGCGTCACTTCAACACTACACGGTGACGAAGTATACTACAGCTGCCATAACATGAGGCATGAATTTATCTGTGGATTTGTGGTTAGTTGGGGACTGAAACACCTTGTCTCCAGCTCCAGCTCCGGTAGATGAGAGGCTAGCCACAATACGCATATAAGCCAAATTCTTTAACCTCAGCCTTATTTGTGCCCATACTCCGACGAAAGACAAGGACGAGCAGAGCTGCAAAAATGCTCCTGGTTGAAGTCAAGTGAGCTGCAAGCTTTTAAAGGAGAGAGCAATAGTCTCTTTGGGGCATGGATAGTGCTATCAGATTATTCTGGGTCTATGGCAATTCGGAGATCAATTGATCCAGACGCTTAGTTTTGTTTTGGCATACTCTTTCCAACATTTCGGCCGGTATCTCATGAATAAATGTTTTAATGTTGTCTCCCAATTCGTCAATTTAAGCGGGCTGGTCCGTAAAGACATGAGCTTTTACATAGCTCCACAAAAAATAGTCTAAAAGCGTTAAATCGCACGATCTAGACGGCCAATTGACCGGTCCCGACGTGCTATAAAATGTTCACCGAACTCACCTCTAAATATGTCCATTGTTACGCGTGGCATGTGGCAACGTCTTGTTGAAACCACATGTCATGCAAGTCAAGCCCTTGCATTTTGGTCAAAAAAAAAAGTTGGATATCATCTCAAGATAGCGCTCACTTTTCACAGTTACGTTACTATTTGCATCATCTTTGAAGAAGTACGGTCCAATGATGCCACCAGCCCATAAACCGCACCAAACTGTGACTTTTTCTGGTTGCATTGATAGCCCTTGCAATGCTTCTAGCTGATCATTGCTCCTAAATCGACAATTCTGCTTATTTTCGTACTTATTGAGCCAACGAGCGTCGTCGTAAAATGGAGGAAGCTCGCGAGGATCTTTCTTAAAATAGCTCTCATTTAAATAATAAAATTCAATAATTTGCAAGCGATTTTCGCCGTCCTACCGACCGTTTCGTTGTTGCACAGTGTTGCATGCTTATTCGTCACCCACGACCTTAACTCGGACCGCGCTGATCCGAAAGGCTTCGGATTAACCAAGTTTATTGACCGCAGTCCTCTGGCCTCCATTGCCAAATCATTTGCCTTTTTCATTCCCTCTTACACCGCTATGGCCCGGCACCCAAACGATGCGGATTTTGCCATCTTCAGAGAAGACGTTAATCTCCTTCTTACATTGCAAGACTGTTCGTGACCTTACAGTCCTGATTGTTATTGCCCTTATGGCAATATAACTGTCCGTAAATAAGTTCACCGTCGAGTGTGAGCACCACACCACTCCACGCATTCCATGATCGCCCGGATCTCCACCTGCAGGACCGTATTATGGTCAGGCAGTCTAAAATAGTTCTCAGTCCCAGGGTTCTCAATGTAGGCCCCCAGGCCCACTCTGTTCTCTAGCTTTGATACATTCGTGTTACATGATCTTCCAGATGGCAATACTAGGGTTACGTCAATCCAAGACTACTCCGCTGGCAGAAGTGCTTCGCACTCGATCTCAAGGGTTATTTCAGATACCCGATCGGAAGCCTCTTCTCTTCCTTCCAGGTTTCCTATGAGCTGCTCACATCCTGAATCCATTCTCCCATCGCCTCAAGTCTCATAGCCGCAGTGGCTGCCTCACACTTAATCTGTATGTCAACGGGTCGAATATCTAGAATAGTCTGCAGTGCCCTAGTGGGCGTTGTCCTCATCGCTTCGCCTACGCCAAGACAATATGTTCTCTGAACCTGTTGTATGGTCCTTATGTTGCACTTTTTCACCATAGCAGTCCACTAAGCTACTGAAGTGTAAGTAAGTATTGGACTAATCAAGCTCCTGTAGAGCCAGTGGACTATCCTTGGATTCAGGCCCCATTTCGAGCCTACGGCCCGTCTTCCTAGTTCCCAACATCAGTAAGCTCCTGAATGTGACACTTCCAATTAAATTTCCTATCCAGAATCTCGCCTAAGTATTTGACTGTGTCAGATATCGAAATCGTTCTATTAAGGAAACGTGGTGCATCAAATTGGCCCAGCTTCGTATTTCTCGTGAACAGGAAAATTTCATTCTTCCCTAACATAATATTGAGATCCCTGGGTCTAGCCCAGTCTAATGCCATCTCCAAGATCATTCCGGCTTTTCAACATAGCTCGTTCGGATCCTTATCCCTTAGAAGCATTATAACATCGTCTTTTTAGCAGATGGTTTCAAATCCCTCCTCAGTCAGCATCCGTAATAGGTTACTTATGGTGTCAGATATCGAAATCGTTCTAACGTTGTGCATCAAATTGGTCCACCTTCGTCTTTCTCATGAACAGGCAAATTTCAGTCTTTTCCTAGTATAATATTGAGACCTCTGGGTCTAGCCCAGTCATATGCCATATGCAAGACCCTTTCGGCTTTTCAACATAGCTCGTTCGGATCCGGGTTCAAATCCCTCCTCAGTCATCCTCCTTAATAGATTATTTATGGTGGTTACCCATAGAAGTGGGAGCTCCTGAGTGTGAGAGTATTTGACTTTGTCAGACGTCAAAATCGTTCTATTAAGGAAACATGGTGCGGCATATTGGTCCACCTTCGTCTTTCTCGTGGACAAGCAGATTTTAGTCTTCCCAAGTTTAACATTGAGATTCCTGGGTCTACCCCAGTCTAATGCCATTTCCAAGACCCTTTCGGTCCTTCTGCATAGCTAATTCGGATCCTTACCTCTTAGAAGCATTATAACTGACGGGTTCAAATCCCTCTTAATTCAGCATCCGTAATAGGTTATTTATGGTTGTCACCCATAGAAGTGGTGATAAAATACCCCTGCGGTGTGCCTTGAAACACTTTCTCCCTTGTATTGAAGTCATGGGACCCACGATGTATTTATCTGTTCTTTGGCATATGGTTTATCCAGTCTCTAAGGACCCAGTACACCCGATATTGGACTGAGAATTTGATCAATGTGTCGGTCTGCACCCTCGACGATTCTTCTTCGAGTTTATGCAAAACCTCGTACTGGGCACTCTCCACCGACCTTCCCTTGAGATAGGCATGCTGTTTGTATTTGAGCGGTTCGCTGGATGTTCTACTCATTATCATGGTAGCCACAATACGTTCCATTGTTTTGAGTAGAAAGGACGTAATTTTGTAGGCCTTTGGTGGCGCTTAACTTGCCTTGCCGGGCTTCGCGATAAATACCACTCTTGTCTCCAGACTTACGGAGTATAGTCATGACCTAGGCAGGCTATGAAAATAGTTACCAAATTGGGCGCCAGATAGTCGGCCTTCTTCTGTAGTAACGCCGAAAGTATTCCATCAGGTCCGGGTGAATAAAATGGTTTGAATCGTCTCAAGGTTTATTTTACTATAAATTCCGTTATTATAAGCCTGCGATCAACCTGATTATGATTTAAAAGAATTATGGAAAAGCAGGTTTTATATTATGGTTGATTCTGGTTGATACTTTTTAACGGTTGGGTCTAGATCTCGGAAACATGGCTCACTGATATGATGGACTAAAGCATGTGATGAAGCGAGCACCACCACAAACTTAGCCTCCGGGGTGCTTCTATTAATGATTTACAGTATGTGGCGAAGCGCCATTAATCCATCAATCCACTCTATGCCAATGGAAACCCTCTATGGGATGCATCTTACCTAACTCGAGCTAGAATTTTTCCAAGATAGATTTATTATTGAATATTTTTTCTACCCATTCGTACTTAATCTGGTAAATCTAGTATTACTGCTCCTATTTGTCTTACGGTTAAGCATATCTTCTGTGTTTATTTTCTCAAACCCTTTTATTGTTTTTCTCTCCCCCCAAGGTATTCAAAAAGAACTTGTGTAATTTTCTAAACGTACAATCCATAAAAACCAATAACATATTGTTTTATTTATATTTCCATTATGTTCTTAGATTGAGAAAAAAAAAAATCTTTATAGAAAAACAAAGAAGCAAACAAAAAAAAAATTGGAAAAGAAACTCTTCTCCCAGACATGGTCTAGCCAATGCGGATAGGTGACACCATCAGCTACTAAAACGAACTTGGCAACATAGCCGCCAGTGTAAAACAAAAGTCCTGGAACATTTATCTAAAGTTATGGCTAAAGTTCAATTTGTAATAGAAGGACATGCATACCCAGCAAACCAATTGTTACGAAATCGTAACAAAATCTGCACGAACTTCGAATGATTATTCCGACTTCGAATCCGAAAGAGTAACGAAATCTTTACGAAAGGTTTGTGGATTGGATGACATGTTTTCGGAACGAAACGTCGAAGTTTCTGAGAAAAATCGGAATGAAATCGTTCCGGTTTCGGAACGAAATCTGAAAAACAACCTTGGAAAATTCGGAAAGGACAATTTCTTCCCGAAACCTTGTAAAGAATTCTGAACAATTCTGAAAGAAATCGGAACGAAATCTCGTATTTAAATCGAATGTTCCTTCCGAAACCTTGTAAAGAATTCTGAACGATTTCTGAAGTAATTGCGTATTGATATCTGACGTTCCTTCCGAAGGTTCATAAAGAATTCTGAACGATTTCTGAAGTAACTTCGTATTGAAATCTGACGTTCCTTCCGAAGGTTCGTATAGAATTCTGAACGATTTCTGAAGTAACTTCGAAATAAAATCGTAGGTTTCTTTCGAAACTTCGTGAAGGATTCTGAACCATTTCGGAAGTAATTTCGTAATGAAATCGGACGTACCTTCCGAAATCTCGTGAAGAATTCTGAACCATTTCGGAAGTAATTTCGTATTGAAGTCGAATGTTTCTTCCGAAATTTCGTAAAGAATTCTAAATCAATTCGGATGTTTCTTCCGAAACTTAGTAAAGAACTCTGAACCATTTTAGAAGCAATTCCGTATTTAAATCGGATGTTCCTTCCGAAGGATCGTAAAGAATTCTGAAGGATTTATGAAGTAATTTCGTATTGAAATCGGACGTACCTTCCGAAATCTCGTAATTAATTCTGAAAGATTTCGGAAGTAATTTCGTATTGAAGTCGAATGTTTCTTCCGAAATTTCGTAAAGAATTCTAAACCATTTCGGATGTTTCTTCCGAAACTTAGTAAAGAACTCTGAACCATTCTAGAATCAATTTTGTATTGAAATCGGATGTACCTCCCGAAATTTCGTAATAAATTCTGAACGATTTCGAAAGTAATTTCGTAATGAAATCGGATGTTTCCTCCGAAACTTCTTCCCCAAAGAATTCTGGACCATTTCGGCAGTAATTTCGTATTTAAATCGAATTTTCCTTCTGATACATTGTAAAGAATTCTGAACGATTACGGAAGTAATTTCGTATAGAAATCGGAAGTTCCTTCCGAAAGTTCACAAAGATTTCTAAAGTAATTTCGAATTGAAATCTGACGTACCTTCCGAAACGTCGTAGAGAAATCAATCATTGACACACAGAATGGTTAACAAATAACGACATGCCCAGTTTTTTGCCTGTTAGGGCGAAGATCATAAAATTTTACAGTTTTTGTTTGTTTCGCTTTCGAGACGATCTCAATAATCGGAGATTGCAAATGGAAACGGAAAGCCAAAGATAGCAACACACACCAGCCACTATGGGGCGCGTTTCGTCTTTGGTTAGAAGACTTTTCAATCATATTACGTGTGACGCAGGGCCGTACGTCGATATGTTGTATTAGAATCATATTAATACATCTACGAAAATACATCTATGACACAATTGCCACATTAACCACGCTCGACAGCCTTGTCTATTAGCTATACTTTTTCCCAATGCCTGTGTTTTTGTGTAATGACAGATTTTTTTTCTGTGGCAATTACACTACTTCCGTGGTACACATGATTCTGTGCATCTGTTGGAAGTTGTATTGATGGTTTTGAACGCTAGACCACAGCAACGACTCTCGCTGTTGCTGCGTGTGCCCGGGTTCCAATCCCGGCCAGGCTCTGCCGAATTTTTTCATATTTCTAGTTTTTTGCCTGTTAGGGCGACGATCGCTTTTCGAGACATGTATGTCTAGAAATATATGTACCATTGAGTTGAAAAAAATATCCGTATCTCGGAATAGGTACTACCTATTACATAAAAATGTTTAAGTCCTTCAGGAATAGGCTCAAAGTGGACTCCAAAGATCCAACAGCTGCGGTGATGATATCGAACCGTAGCATATTGTCCGCTTTTCCTATAGGTCTGGGTGCCTTGGCACCTGTATTCGAGAGTAATGCTTCAAACTCCGGCGTTAATACAGAAGAAGGCCAACTATCTGGTGCCCTATATGACCACTTTTTTCACAGTGTGCCTAGGACTTGCATATACTCCAAAAGTCTGGTTGGAGTCACGCCACAGGGCGCATTTTATTGCCACTCCCATGGATGACCACTGTAAATGACCTATAACGGATGCAAACTGGGGAGGGATCGAAATATATGTACCATTGAGTAAAAAAAATATATGTATCTCGGAATAGGTTTTACCTATTACGTAAAAATGTTTATGTGCTTCAAGAATAGGCTCAAAGTGGACTCTAAAAAACCACCAGCTGGGGTGTTGATATCGGACCGTAGCATATTGTACGCTATTTCTATAGTTCTAGGGTGATGATATCGGACCGTAGCATATTGTCCGCTCTTCCTATAGGTCTAGGTGTCTTGGCACCTGCAGTTGAGAGTAAAGCTTTAAGCTCCGGCGTTACTACAGAAGAAGGCCGCCTATCTGGCCACTGTTTTCACAGCGTGCCTAGGACTTGCATATACTCCGAAAGTCTGGTTGGAGGCACGCCACAGGGGGCATTTTATCGCCACTCCCATAGATGACCACTGTAAATGACCTATAACGGATGAGAGCAGGGAAGGTTTTGACCTGTCTGCGATGTTATTGTTAATATTGTTAATACTTCTAAGAGGTAAGGATCCGAACCCGTTAGGCGTATGTCCATAGCGGCATGGGGCGGATTAATATCCGCACCCTTTTTCAGCTTAACCTAAAGAAGACACAACAACAAAATCGGTCATTTGACAAGATGTTCAGACATCGTTCAGAATTCTTTTAGATCTCTCGGAACAAAAATTCCTTCAGACAAACAGTCCAGAAATCCTTCCGAACTGTCGAAAGAAAAATTCAAAAAACCCCATACGAAAAGACGGTCAGAAATCGTTCCGAATTCTTTCAGAAATATCGGTACAAAAATTCCTTCCGACAAACAGTGCTGAAATCGTTCAGAATCCCTTCCGAACTGTCGGAAGAATAATTACAACAAAAACAAGTAAAAGCGTGCTAAGCTCGGCCGGGCCGAATCTTATATACCCTCCCCCATGGATCGCATTTGTAGGTCTCTCCACGGTATCTCTTTTTAGTCAAACAAAGGATAAAAGAAAATAATTGCTGTTAGTGGAACAATATCAAGTTATGGTTCATTTCTGACCATAATTGAACTGAATATTGGAGCCCAAACTGGAAGTCATTGTGTAAAATTTCAGCCAAATCTAGTCAGAATTGCGCTTCACTTTAGGGGCTGAGGAAGTAAAATAGGGAGAACGGTTTATAGGGGAGCTGTATTAGGCTATAAACCGATTCTTGCCATATTCGACACGTAAGTTAAAGGTCATGAGAGAAGCCGTGGTACAAAATTTCACCCAAATCAGATGATAATTGTCCCCTATAGAGTCTCAAGAAGTCAAGACCCCAGATCGGTTTATATGGCAGCTATATCAGGTTATGGACCGACTTGAACCATACTTTGCACACTTGTTGGAAGTCATAACGAAACACGTATAGGCTCAAGAAGTTAAGACCCCAGATCGGTTTATTACGACAGCTATATCAGGTTACCTAGACCGATTTCGATTATTCTTAGCACAGTTGTTGAAAGTTACAACAAAACATGTCATGCTAAATTTCAGCCATATCGGATAATAATTGCGCTCTCTAGTGGCTCAAGAATTCAAGACCCGGAATCGGTTTATATGACAGCTATATCAGGTTATGGACCGATTTGAACCATTCTTAATACAGTTGTTGGAAGTCATAATAAAAGACGTCATGCAATATGTCAGCCAAATCGGATAGGAATTGCTCCCTTTAGAGGCTCCTGAAGTCAAGACCCCAGATCGGTTTATACGGCAGCTATATCAGGTTATGGACCGATTTTAACTATTCTTAGCACAGTTGTTGAAAGTCGAAACAAAATTCCTCATGCAAAATTTCAGCCAAATTGGATTATAATTGCGCCCTCTAGTGGGTCAAGAAGTCAAGATCCCAGACAGGTTTATATGGCAGCTATATCAGGTTATAAACCGATTTTAACCATACTCAGCACATTTGTTGAAAGTCATAATTCAACACCTCATGCAAAATTTCAGCCAAATCGGATGAGAATTGTGCCCTCTAATGGCTCAAGAAGTCAAGACCCCAGATCGGATTATATGGCAGCTATATCAGGTTATGGTCCGATTTGAACCATACTCAGCACAGTTGTTGGAAGTCATAATAAAACACCTCATGCAAAATTTCAACCAAATCGGATTATAATTGCGTCCTCTAGTGGTTCAAAAAGTCAAGATTCAAGATCTGTTTATACGGCAGCTATATCAGGTTATTGACCGACTTGAACCATACTTAGCATATTTGTTGAAAATCAAAAAAAAAAAAAAACACCTCATGCAAAATTTCAACCAAATCGGATAAGAATTGTGCCCTCTTGCGGCTCAAGAAGTCAAGATCCCAGATCGGTTAATATGGCATCTATATTAAAACGTATACCGATATAGCCCATTTCCAATCCCAACCGACCTACATTAATAGGAAGTATTGGTGCAAATTTTCAAGCGGCTAGCTTTACTCTTTCGAAAGTTAGCGTGCTTTTAACAGACGGGCGGACTGACAGACGGACATGGCTAGATCGACATGAAATGTCATGACGATCAAGAAGGTTGCCCAAAAAGTAATTGCGGATTTTTTAAAAGAAAGTAAATGCATTTTTTATAAAACTTAGAATGAATTTTAATCAAATATACTTTTTTACACTTTTTTTCTAAAGCAAGCTAAAAGTTACAGCTGATAACTGACAGAAGAAAGAATGCAATTACAGAGTCACAAGCTGTGAAAAAATTTGTCAACGTAGACTATATGAAAAATCCGCAATTACTTTTTGGGCAACCCAATATGTACTATATGGGGTCTGAGACAAATATTTCGAGGAGTTACAAACATAATGACGAAATTAGTATACCCCCATCCTATGGTGGAGGGTATAAAAACCGTAGGAAAAGACGGCCAGAAATTCGTTCAGACAAAGAGTCCAGAAATAATTCAGAATTCCTTCGGAACTGTCGGAAGAAGAATTAAAAAAAAACACTAATACGAAAAGGCGGTCAGAAATCGTTCAGAACTATCAGATCAAAAATTCCCTCAGAATGTCGGACAAAATTCGGAACGAACTCGGTAAGATCTTGTCGGAATACTTTACAATTTGTTCACATTTGTCTGACATCAGACATTTGGTTTGTTGGGTACACACACACAAACACACACATGTATGAACCAACTCCCTCACTCACTTCGTTCAGACAAAGAGTCCAAAAATCATTCAGAATTCCTTCCGAACTGTCGGAAGAACAATTAAGAAAAAACCCCATACGAAAAGGCGGCCAGAAATCGTTCAGAATTCTATCAGAACTGTCAGAAAAAAAAATTCCTTCAATGTCGAACATAGTTCGGAACGAACTTGGTAAGATCAGAAATTGTTGAGATTTGTCTGACATCAGACATTTGGTTTGTTGGGTACACACACACACACACATGTATGAACGCACTCCCTCACTCACTTGTATTCTTCGATACTGATAAAGAGTGCAAGATAAGCAAAGTTTCTTCACCACAAATGGTGAAGAATAAACTCCCCGCAGCTCATACACACACACACACACGGTTTATGTCAAAAAACAAACACTTCCCAAAGAAACTTGTTGGCAGTATAAGAATAGGAAAAGCACCAACCAAGAAATGCAATTTTCCAGATTAGAAATGGCATTTGTGAAATGTGTTTATTCGTTGTTTTTTTTTTTTTGTTTTCCAATTCATTGAGAATATAAAACTTTTTCCAAGTTTTGCTTTTGAATTTTTGGTCTACATGTGCAGTTTGCCAGTGGTTTATCCTCAGTGACAATCGTTTTCTAGGATTAGAATGCAAAGTGTTTGTTTAGTTAAGAAGCACTACTACATGTGTATGACGTACCAAAAAATGATTTAAAAAGAGATTTGTCTGGGCATAAGCAAGCTGTTCCCATATCAAATGGATTCAATGTGACTATGAGGACTTGGATACATTAACTTTTGGTAAACTAAATCGATTACTTCATCATTTTGTAGAGAAAATTTGGGGATGAAGGCGTTTCATTGGCTGAGTTCAAATGTTTGAAAAAATCTACCAAGGTTTTTATTTGAGTTTTGCAGTGTTTAAATGATTATAATCAAGTAAATCTCAACTCTTTTGGGCTTACCATTGTTTTTGTTGCAGCTTTTGCTGCTAATTTAGTCAATTTCTTGCCTCTTCATAATTTGGTATTCAAATTTAAATGTTCTCATCCAAAACTGCCTATCCCTGGCAGTTTGTATTAAAACAAATATTTTGCTAGTTTACAACTTTGCCGATTTGTTTTTTCGCTCCTTAAGTTTTGCCCTTAGCGTAATTACAAAATTTCCTTAATCCTGTTGTTGCTGTTGCCAATGCTCTGCTACTATTCTACTGTGCTACTCGTCTTATCTCATCCGCTTTGTTTTGAATTCATTTAAATATTTTGCAATGTAAACTAAGCCAAAAGTTCATCGTTTGCCAACTTAGACGTTACCTTGAGTTTAATTTTGTAAGGGTCATAACTAGTTCAGCTTAAAATTGTTATAGTTTTTGCGTATAACTTGTTTCTTTGTTGTTGTGTTTCTTTTTTTTTTTTTTGCTATCAAAATGATTTCTTTTTTTTTGTACGTCTACGTTTATGTTGATGTGCCGCAAGAGAGGTTTTCAATTTAATTTTGCCATAAAAGTTTTTCATTTTTGTTTAAAACAATGTTGCCAGAGCACAAAAAGCCAACGACGACGTTAAAACTCAGATGGGGGGGAAAAAAACTAAAATTTAAAACAATATCAGCCAACTAACAAACTAAATTAAATTTTCTGGCTGTTTATGGGGCAAGAACAACAACAGCAGAAATTGGGCCACTTGTGTAAGGCTGATGAAACCATCAACAACAGCAGCAGGAGCAGTAATAGCAGCAACATCCTCTTAACAACAAAAGCTTTCAGATTCCATCATCACAACAACTTGACAATATCATCAGATGAACAGCACCATCATCAGCAGAGGAGGCAGCAACAGCAACTATCATCATGTGGCAGCATTATTATGCTGTCTTCGGGCAAGCCTAAAACTCTTCTCAGTTACCAACCAGTCTGGTGTAAATTGCTGGCCGGAGATGTCTAAGGTTTGGTTGTCGGCATATACCCAGCAACAATTTTCAATAAAACCATTTTCAGATTGTTTTTACAAACGTGACCATAGAATGGAGACATACTATTAGGTTGCCCAAAAAGTAATTGCGGATTTTTTAATAGAAAGTAAATGCATTTTTAATAAAACTTAGATTGAACTTTAATCAAATATACTTTTTTTACACTTTTTTTCTAAAGCAAGCTAAAAGTAACAGCTGATAACTGACAGAAGAAGTAATGCAATTACAGAGTCACAAGCTGTGAAAAAATTTGTCAACGCCGACTATATGAAAAATCCGCAATTACTTTTTGGGCAACCCAATAATTTCGTCATTCCTTAATTATCCGTCTGGCCCTGTCCTATCCTCTGTCTTTCAAAAGTATCCTAATCTTTAATTTTTGTTTTAATCCTGGGGAAAACATTAGAAAAAATTTTTAGCGGTTGTTTTCCTCTGGCATATAAACCGGTCTACCGTTTTGACTTTCTGAGGGTCTGGAGGTTGCAAAAATTATAAGAATTGGGCGATCGCCTTCGCGCCTAATATGGTTGATAAGTCTTCTAACCAAAGACGAAAGGCGTCCCATAATGGTTGGTGTGTTGCCATCTCTGGCTTTCCTTTTCCATTGCAAAAACTGCTCGATAATTAAGCTCGTCTTGAAAGAGAAAGAAGCGAAAAATAGGTTAAAAAAAATCAAAAATAAAAATTCGGCAAAGCTCGACCGGGATTCGAACCTGGACAAAAGGAGCAGAAGCCAGAGCCGTTACCTTTGTCTTGCATTCGAGGCCGCGACTACATGGCCATGGAGGAGGTAGAAAATAGGTCATCACAACAAAGAACAAGTAAAAGCGAGCTAAATTCGTCCGGGCCGAATCTTATATACCCTCCACCATGGAGCGCATTTGTCGAGTTCTTTTCCCGGCATATCTTCTTAGGCAAAAAAAAATGATATAAGAAAATATTTGCTCTGCTATTAGAGCGATATCAAGATATGATCCGGTTTAGACCACAATTAAATTATATGTTGGTGGCCTGTGTAAGATGTCAGCCAATTCGAATAAGAATTGCACCCTTTGGGGGCTCAAGAAGTAAAATAGAGAGATCGATTTATATGGGAGCTGTATCGGGCTATAGACCGATTCAGACCATAATAAACACGTATGTTGATGGTCATGAGAGGATCTGTCGTACAAAATTTCAGGCAAATCGGATAATAATTGCGACCTCTAGAGGCTCAAGAAGTAAAGTTCCCAGATCGGTTTATATGGCAGCTATATCAGGTTATGAACCGATTTGAATCATACTTGGCATCGTGGGTGGATATCATAACAAAACACGTCATGCAAAATTTCATCCCAATCGGATAAGAATTGCGCTCTCTAGAGGCTCAAGAAGTCAAGACCCAAGATCGGTTTATATGGCAGCTATATCAGTTTATGGACCGATTTGAACCATACTTGGCATTGTTGTTGGATATCATAACAAAACACGTGGTGCAAAATTTCATTCTATTCGGATAAGAATTGCGTACTCTAGGGGCTCAAGAAGTCAAGACCCAAGATCGGTTTATATGACAGCTATACCAGGTTATGGACTGATTTGAACCATACTTAGCACAGTTGTTAGAAGTGATACTAAAACACTATGTGCAAAATTTTAGTCAAATCGGATGAGAATTGCGCCCTCTAGAGGCTCAAGAAGTCAAGACACAAGATCGGTTTATATGGCAGCTATATCAAAACTTGCACCCACTTAAGCCATACTTATCACAGTTATTGGAAGTGATACCAAAACACCACGCGCAAAATTTCACTTCAATCGGATAAGAACTGCGCCCTCTAGAGGCTCAAGAAGTCAAGATTCCAGATCGGTTTATATGGCGGCTATATCAAAACATGGACTGATTTGGCCCATTTACAATACCAACCGACCTACACTACTAAAAAGTATTTGTGCAAAATTTCAAGCGGCTTGCTTTACTCCTTCGGAATAATAAAAAACATCTTGCAAAATTTCATTCCAATCGGATAAGAATTGCGCACTCTAGAGGCTCAAGAAGTCAAGACCCAAGATCGGTTTATATGGCAGCTATATCAGGTTATGGACCGATTTGAACCATACTTGGCACAGTTGTTGAATATCATAACAAAACACGTCGTGCAAAATTTCATTGCAATCGGGTAAGAAATGCGCACTCTAGAGGCTCATGAAGTCAAGACCCAAGATCGGTTTATATGGCAGCTATATCAAAACATGGACCGATATGGCCCATTTACAATACCAACCGACCTACACTAATGGGAAGTATTTATGCAAAATTTCAAGCGGCTAGCTTTGCTCCTTCGGAAGTTAGCGTGCTTTCGACAGACAGACGGACGGACGGACGGACGGCAGACGAACGGACGGACATGGCTAGATCGACATAAAATGTCGCGACGATCAAGAATATATATACTTTATGGGGTCTCAGACGAATATTTCGAGTAGTTACAAACAGAATGACGAAATTAGTATACCCCCCATCTTATGGTGGAGGGTATAAAAAAGTCAAAAATAAAAATTCGGCAAAGCCCAACCGGGATTCGAACCCGGACGCAAGGAGCAGAAGCAAGAGCCGTTACCTTTGTCTTGCATTTGAGGTCGCGAGTACATGGCCATGGAGGAGGTAGAAAACAGGTCATGACAACAAAGAAAAACACATGCGGTGGAAGAGAACAGCTCGTAAAACATTTCAAACTTGTGTTCGTGCATTGCAGTACATCGTAGACACGTTTTCGAGGTATATTCGATATAAGTAAGATAGTGGTTGGTGTGCTGCGATCTCTGACTTTCATTTTCCATTTCAAAGAAGCTAGTCTCGAAAGAGAAACAAACGGAAAATTGTGAAATAAACTGATCTTCGACCTAACGTTGCGGATTTTAAACTAAAATTTATATTGCTGTGACCACAAAAGTACGCTGTTAACGAAAAATCTGTTTTTCCCCGCTTTAGCCAATAAACACTTGCGCTCTACTCACCCAGGTTGGATTGACATCTCACAATGACAACTCACAATCCCAGATCGGGCGCCACTCTGAACAGTGAATTTGGAAACTGGCTGTTGTACGATGCAGTGTCGTTAGGAAGCCCATTGATGATGGGCGGAATCGACGGCTGCTGTGTCAAAAGGCGGATTTGGTAAATCGGAGGTTTCACAATGCAGTGGCCAAGTACACTTTTAATATTGTTTGCCCAAAAATTAATTGCGGATTTTTTAAAAGAAAGTAAATGCATTTTTTATACAACTTAGAATGAACTTTAATCAAATATACTTTTTTACACTTTTTTTCTAAAGCAAGCTAAAATTAACAGCTGATAACTGACAGAAGAAAGAATGCAATTACAAAGTCACAAGCTGTGAAAAAATTTGTCAACGCCGACTATATGAAAAATCCGCAATTACTTTTTGGGCAACCCAATATAAACAAATAGATGAAGAAATCAATGATTTTGCCTTATGATTGCCAACTAGAGGACGCCGTTAACCGGCGATTTCCTTAGCGGAATCTTTCCAATAAATTGAAGTAACAGTAACCAAGAAAGTACACTGTTGGCATATAATAGATTGACGGAATTTTTAACGAAAGTTGGGGTGATCGTGGTCACAGATCGAAATGTAGGCTAACGAGACCACGAACGTAAACTTTTGGCGAACGTAGACTTTTTCTTGTCTTTAGAACTTGTTTTCATCACTAAAAACACTTCTCTACCTCCTAAGATTGGAACGTTTTTGCTAACTACAGACTTTTCAATTAACGGTCCCTGCTCGGGCGCCACACCAAAAAGCAGTACCATAGTATTATAGATTATACGGATAGATGACACTTTAACTCTTCCCACCCTCTTTATATTACTCCCCCAAAAGTCGTGGCAACGCTCCGACTTGAGTTGCCCCCTCAAGGTCCCTGCTCGGGCGCCACTTCAAAAAGTTAGCACGTCGTATTATAGCTACCATGAATTTGAAAGCAGATTTGTTGTACGAGTATGTGTAATGAATGCCTGGAAAAAACTGGCTTCAAAGTCAAAATTCTTTTACAACGATCTCATATGTGACATGGTCTGATGGAAAACAAACATGAATAGATCAAAGATATATTCAACGAGCTCTTAGAGTGATCTTATAAATGCTCCCTGAGTTGTCTTAAATATAAATCAAGGCGATTTTATTACTAAAATATGAAAGAAAAATGTATTTGGTCCAATGAGCGAAAAATGTTCCCTCCACAAGGAAAGTCCGATAATGGATTGAGGTTTAAAAACTTCGCCGCGCCATACCCAACATTTTCGGAGCGGCGAAGTCTTTAAAACTTAATCTTTTATGGGGCATTTCATTGTGGAGACATTTTCTGGAGTTTTCAGCAAAGTTTCGTAGATCGAAAAGCTGTCAACGCAACGTGCGGCAACGGCTTAAAAATTCTCCTACTGCATGAAAAATGCAGCAAAATCTGTACGTGGATATTACAAGCCTTCCCCAGGGAACCTAGGGTACATCCAGGAGTGTCATAATGCTATTGCAGACAAGAATGGTGCATCCACAGATCGGAAAACACGCCTTTTCCGCAGAAATGAGTGAATCGTAACAAACCAGGAGAAAATAGTTCGAAAATTATTCATTAGACATTTTTCTCCATTGTGATAGCACAGGAACAGGAGACGGAAGGATAGTTCCTACAGTTGATCCATCCAGATCGCTTTAAAAATCCCCACAACTTGCGAATGTTCACGTCCGCTAAATCAAACATGTTCTCAAAGAAATGAGAAGCTTAAGTCGAACTCATTCCGGTTGCGAGTGTTCGATGTTCCATAGTCGTTACTTGCAACCTTCAGTCTGTCAGCAGGTTTTCCGATCAGATAGTGACCTGTCCCCTTTTGGACCGAGTTATATAGCCACGACGTTGTCACTAAAGGGGGCTGGACTGTCTATGAGACAACATGGCTTCCGGGCAGGAATGTTTACGATTTGAGCTCTCGATGTGCTGGAAATAGTAGAGGCAGCTAGGCAATTTGTCGTCTTGGCAACTCTGGATGTGAAGAACGGATTTAAAAGCCTCAGATGGTCTGACGTATTCCGAGCACTCAGAGAGGACTTTAATATACTGGGGTATCTGATGGGAATAATAAGAAGTTACTTGCATAACAGGGAACTAATCTGTAACTGTCAGGGTGGAAAGATTGAATATGAGGTCACATCAGGATCGGATTTGCAATGCCAGTTATGATGGAATACTGCGAATAGAAATGCAAGGCGGAACCTCTCTAGAAGGATATGCTGATGATATCGCTGCAGTCATCACAGCAAGAGACTCGAGAGGTACAGAGCGCAAACTTCGGCAGATGATGCTAAGGGCAAAAGACTGGCAGGATTCCCGCGGCTTACCTACTAGAAAAATATTCCAGTGGATCTGTATATGCTCATAGACGATATACTCGAGAGGTGCAGAGCGCAAACTACGACAGGTTATGCTAAGGGCAAAAGGCTGGCTGGATTCCCGCGGCTTGCAATTTGCGATGCAGAAGACGGAGTTGAAACTACTAACGAGAAAAAAATATCCCAGTGGATCTTTATATGCTCATAGACGACATACTGGTGAAGACTAACAGATCGGTCACGAATACAGCTGCTATCAGGATTCCAGACCGTTATGGTATCTCACCAGTTTGCACCGGGAATGGAAACGGATACACTTGGGTGCAGCTAGATCACTTCACCTTGTTTAGCTGCTATCTCACCCCTACTATCGACACCTTCGAGGAAAAACTTGATGAGAAAGAAGACACAATGCGAAGATTAGGCGGGCATTGCATAGAAGCTAGCGATTTCAACTCTCGAGCGGAATAAAGGGGCATGCCAAAGACCAATTTAAGAGGAAGACGAGTTGTACTGGCTTGACTTCCACGGCTTGCAATTTACGATGCAAAAGACAGAGTTGCCACCTTTTTTCCCAGTGGATGTGTACGTGCGCATAGACGACATACTGATGAAGACCAAGAGATCGATCAAATATCTTGGGATCCGACTGGATGCAAAGCTGAACTATTCAGAGCTAATCCAGCCGGCAAAGGCCGAGTGGATAACGGCTGGACTTCCACGTCTTGTAATTTGCGATGCAATAGACAGAGTTGGTACTCCTAATGAGAAAAAATTTCCCAGTGGATGTGTACGTGCGCATAGACGACATACTAATGAAGACCAAGAGAACGATCAAATATCTAGGGGACAGATTGGATGCAAAGCTGAACTATGCAGAGCCACTTAGTCGACCGATGGGAAACATAGGTGGGCCGCTTCCAAGGCACAGGCTCTTAATGGAGACATGCAATTCTCTATGGGAACGAAATATGGGACAAGGCACTGCAGCATGCCGAGCGAAATTCCTTTTCTCGGCATAGAGGACGGCGGCTCTTAAGATCATATCATCCTACTGAACAGTCGGAAAGGTTCCGAGACCTACAGGCCATGGAGCGCCAGGCTCTACACCGCGGAGTGCAACACCCAGAGTGAACATGGTGAGATTCCAGCGGATCCTACACGGCCCATACGAGAGGAGACTATCAGGAGATGGCAACAAAGGTGAACAGAGCCTACAGCCGTTGTAATAATCGGAATGGTTCCAAGACCTACACGCCATGGAGAGAGCCAGACTCCACAGTCGGAATGGTTCCGAGACCTACAGGCCATGGAGAGCCAGGCTCTACACTGCGGAGTGCAACACCCAATGTGAACAAGGTGAGATTCAAACGGATCCTACACGGGCCATACGAGAGGAGACTATCGGGAGATAGCAACAAAGGTGGACACAGCCCAAAGCCGTTGTGATAGTCGGAATGGTTCCGAGACCTACAGGCCATGGAGAGCGCCAGGCTCCACACCGCGATGTGCAACACCCAGAGAGGGTAGCTTGAGATTCGAACGGAGCTACAGGCCACGGAGCGCCAGGCTCTACACCACGGAGTGCAACACCCAGAGAGAACAAGGTGAGATTCAAACGGACCGTACACGGGCCATAACAGAGGAGACTATAGGGAGATGGCAACAAAGGTGGATAGAGCCCAAAGCCGCTGTGATAATCGGAATGGTTCCGAGACCTACAGGCCATGAAGAGCGCCAAGCTTAAAACCGTTTGAGATTCAAACGGAGCTACAGGCCATAGAGCGCCAAGCTGTACAGGGGTGAGATTCAAACGGAGCTATAGACCACGGAGCGCCAGGCTCTACACTGCGGAGTGCAGCACCCAGAGAGAACAAGGTGAGATTTAAACGGATCGTACACGGGCCATACCAGAGAAGACTATCGGGAGATGGCAACAAAGGTGGATAGAGCCCAAAGCCGTTGTGATAATCGGAATGGTTCCAAGACCTACAGGCCATGGAGAGAGCCAGACTCCACACCGCGATGTGCAACACCCCGAGATGGTAGTTTGAGATGCAAACGGATATACACGGATTATAACAGAGGAGAGGATTATACCAGAGGAGATCGAGAGATGGCAAAACAGGTGGACGGATGAGGCCAGGTATGCGGAACGGTTTATACCCGTTGTACGAATGTGGAGAGATAGGAAGCACGATGGTGGTAACTATTACGTAACGCAGATTTTGACAGGCCATGGTGACTACCAGAAATACCTGCATAGAATGGGAAATGCTCCTCTTGCAAGTGCATTTATGAGGAGCTAGATTTATCAGGCAATGTGGAACACATATTTTTTCAATACGAGCACTGAACCGAAAGACGCAGGCAAGTGGAAACAGCAATTTGGGAGCTTCGCCTGGGACAATAATCCAAAAGGATGTTGGAAGTCAAGCAGAACTGTAAGGCGGTAATGAGATATGCTCAACAAGTACTGCGCAGGTAGAAGGTGAACCTGGACGGAGCAGCGTAGGGTATGAATGCGGAGGTCTGGATGCAGACACAACGAAGATGATATGGATAATCACCAGATATAAGGTCCATCTGGAAGTAAAGCAAAAGCGGTTCCGAGGTGG
Organism: Stomoxys calcitrans; assembly: GCF_963082655.1. Taxonomy (NCBI): domain Eukaryota; kingdom Metazoa; phylum Arthropoda; class Insecta; order Diptera; family Muscidae; genus Stomoxys; species Stomoxys calcitrans. Next base: position 135,361,540 of record NC_081556.1, on the reverse strand, counting down.
AAATAGTCTCCAGGGGTGACTTTGGGTGGGTTTTTAGATTGTCTTGTTGGAAACAGCGGAGTCCAGCATAAGGCGGGAAACTCAGTAGTCACATGAGTAAATCATTTTTCCATCCTGACCCGCAAAAAACAAAAAAAATCGGTCTAATCAGGGATAGTACCGCAGTACTTTTTATTGGAGGCCACCGTAGCGCTGAGGATTATATGATTGTCTATGACGCTAAACGGCTCGGTTCGAATCAGAAAAAATGTTCAGCAGTGGTAAAGCGCTCCTAATGCTGGCGCCATTTATAACTATGGTAGGCAACCAAAAAAAAAACACTTTTCCCCAAAGAGGCACGTCTTTCGGACTCAGCTACAAAAAGTAGGCCCCTTATCATTGAACTAAAAGTTGACTCGAACAGCACTCATTGATGTGCAAGAAGTTTGCCCCTCTTCCATAATGGAATGTTCATGGGCAAATTTTCTTTACTTTGTTTCATTAAAAAGCGACAACCGATCAGAAAAATAATAAAGAATAATTTTTCCCAGTTGCTAGCATCCGATAGTGGCAGCGGCGAATATACCACAATAGAGTATGGAATCTATACCGCCCATTCAAAACGGGGTCCAAGTAGCAATGATTTCACTAAAGAACAACAAGGCAGCAGGTGCTGATGGGTTATCAGCTGAATAATTCAAACGCTACACTGGAAGAAATTGTTTTCCCCGTTTTTTTCGCTGGGTTGCTTACACATAATCATCATGTTGATGATGTTGTAGGGAATTTTCAACAATAACCTAAAAGACAAGAAAAACTATCTTGAAAAAACTGAAAAAAAGCTCAATGTAAGTTCAGACTGCTATATAGCCTAAATTAAAATATTAAAACAAGTGTTGTCAGTAACATAAACAACACGAAAAGACGAAACTTGGGGCAAAGGGTAAAAAGCCCCAAAGCTGGTTATATATGGCAATGGAAAATGCATTTTGGTAGTGTTTACAACATAAACTAAGCACACACACACACACACACACACACTTACATTGTACTACATAAGCATTTCCGCCAACAGATGACGTTTAAATAACAAAAATAATCATTGTCGGTGTCTATTGCGGGCATCTATTGCCATGCATGATGATGATGTTATTTTGTCTAGCTAATGCCATAGGGTCGGGTATGTGTGTTGGCCTAATGCCCAAAAACATGAAATTAGATCTAAAGTATGAAATATGTGTTGAGTTTGTACAACTGTGTGTCAGTTTAGCTTTCAATCGGGCAAAGTCTTTAAAAATTTGGAAATTAAGTTGAAATTTTGCGCAAATATCATTTCTGGCAATAGGCAGTTTAAATGTGAGATATATGAGACTATGTTTTGACATAAGCCCCTAGTATGTTCGACTGATCTCTAGATTTTGAGCTCAAAAAATACCTATTTACGTATTTTTGCCCTATTTTGCCTCCCTAAGACCCTCGACATCCATAGCCAAAGACATTTTCTACCCTATTTTGCAAAAACTTGGATCAGGGAGTTGTATGGGACCTCTTAATGTTCTTATTATTGTGTTGAAGTATATGTGGCGTGGATGTTTGCGGTCATAGAAAAGGTCCGTATTCAAAATTTGAGTCAATTCGGATAGTAATAGCGCTCTGTAGGTGCACAAGAAACCAACTCGGAGGAGGTCTATTCAATGCTAACCGCTAAAAGTAGCCGTGGTATAGATCATATTGACTCAAAATTCTGTCGGCGCCGTTTTGTTTTCGTCATAGTCGCTGGTTCAAAATGTTAGAGACCTAGTTGCTTCCTAAGATTTGTGGCGTCTAAATACCTATATTTGGTCGATTTTTCGGTGCAGTAATCATAAAAACTACTCTGATGACGGGCGGAATCGGAAATTGGTTGCTGTGATGACAGATGGAATTAGAAAATCAGTGATTTATGGTGCGGTTGCTAACGAGAGAACACTCTTGGTAGGGGGAAGGAAAATCGGGGATGTAACGGTGCAGTTGCCAACGACAGTATACCGTAAAAAGACTATTGCTGCCTCGGCGTTTAAAAAAATTCAGTATGCTGTGATCATGATCGCTTACCTTAATTATTAATGAAATATAGGCTGCTGCGACCAAGAAAGTACACTTTTATCGAAAGTTGAGCCTAACTTGTCTTTCTCCTTGTTTTTATCATTGAACACTCTACTTTCCCAGATTAGATTGCTCCTCTGGACATTTCTGCTAACTATTTACTTTTCTTTTCACGGTCCCTGCTCGGGCGCCACTCCGAAAATTTGGCAAAAATGCGAAATTGCCCATAGGGGGAAGGAAAATCAAGAATGTTACGGTGCAGTTGCCAACGACAGTACATCGTAAAAAGACGATTGCTGTCTCGAAATTAAAAAAAAAAAATACAGTATCCTGTTTTCATCCTCGCTTAGCTAAATTTTCAATAGATTGTAGGCTGCTGTGACTAGGTATGTACACTTTTATCGAAAGTTGAGTCTAACTTGTCTTTGTCACTTGTTTTAGTCATTGAACACTCTACTCTCCCAGTTTAGTTTGCTCCTCTGAACGTTTCTGCTAACTATTGACTTTTTTCACGGTCCCTGCTCGGGCGCCGCACCAAAAAGTAACAAATTGTATTATAGATGCAACTTGCACTCTACTCACCCACTTTAGATTGGTCCCACGAACCGACTTGAGTTGTCCACTCCAGGTCCCTGCTCGGGCGCCAAAATCAAGAATGTTACGGTGCAGTTGCCAACGACAGTACATCGTAAACAGACGATTGCTTTCTCGAAATTAAAAAAAAAAAAAAAAATACAGTATGCTGTTTTCATGCTCGCTTAGCTAAATTTTCAATAGATTGTAGGCTGCTGTGACCAAGAAAGTACACATTTATCGATAGTTGAGTCTAACTTGTCTTTGTCACTTGTTTTTATCAGTTTTTCCCAGTTTAGATTGCTCCTCTGAACGTTTCTGCTAACTATTTACTTTTCTTTTCACGGTCCCTGCTCGGGCGCCACTCCAAAGAGTAATAAATTGTATTATAGATGCAACTTGCACTCTACTCACCCACTTTAGATTGGTCCTACGAACCGACTTGAGTTGTCCACTCCAGGTCCCCGCTCGGGCGCCACTCCGAAAAGTTGGCAAAAATGCGAATTTGCCCATAGGGGGGAGGAACATCAAGAATGTTACGGTGCAGTTGCCAACGACAGTACATGGTAAACAGACGATTGCTGTCTCGAAATTAAAAAGAAAATACAGTATGCTGTTTTCATGCTCGCTTAGCTAAATTTTCAATAGATTGTAGGCTGCTGTGTCCAAGAAAGTACACATTTATCGATAGTTGAGTCTAACTTGTCTTTGTCACTTGTTTTTATCACTTAACACTCTACTCTCTCAGTTTAGATTGCTCCTCTGAACGTTTCTGCTAACTATTGACTTTTTTTTCACGGTCCCTGCTCGGGCGCCACTCCAAAAAGTAACAAATTGTATTATAGATGCAACTTGCACTCTACCTACCCATTTTAGATTGGTCCCACGAACCGACTTGAGTTATCCACTCAAGGTCCCTGCTCGGTCGCCACTCCGAAAAGTTGGCAAAAATGCGAATTTGCCAATAGGGGGAAGGAAAATCAAGAATGTTACGGTGCAGTTGCCATTGACAGTACATCGTAAACAGACGATTGCTGTCTCGAAATTTAAAAAAAATACAGTATCCTGTTTTCATGCTCACTTAGCTTAATTTTCAATAAATTGTAGGCTGCTGTGACTAAGAATGTGCACTTTTATCGAAAGTTGAGCCTAACTTGTCTTTGTCACTTGTTTTTATCACTTAACACTCTACTTTCCCAGGTTAGATTGCTCCTCTGAACGTTTCTGATAACTATTGACTTTTTTTCACGGTCCCTGCTCGGGCGCCACTCCAAAAATTAACAAATTGTATTATAGATGCAACTTGCACTCTATTCACCTATTTTATATTGGTTGAGCACACGTCGTGCTAACGCTCCGACTTGAGTTGTCCACTTAAGGTCCCTGCTCGGGCGCCACTCCAAAAAGTTGGCACATCGTTATATATCTGCCATAACTTTGACTGCAGATTTGATATATGTGTGATGAATGTCTAGCAAAATTCGCTTAACAAGCAAAATTTTCTTCTACATCAATTGCATATGTGGCCGTGCTCTAACGGAAATCAAGGACGAGCGGACATGAATATATTCAACGAATTCCTAGAGAGATCTTATGAGGGCTGAGCCGACCATAACTTTAAAATCGAATAAGGCGATTTTAATGCAAAAATAGGAGAGGAAAATGCATTGGTTGATCGATCGAAAATTATTGCCTCCGCAAGGAAACGTCCGATAATGGATTGAGGTTTAAAGACTTTGCCGCTCCGTACCCAATCTAAGTTAAATCTGGGAATCGGTTTATGTGGGGGCTATATCTGTTTATAGACCTATTCGGATCATACTTGGCATAGATGTTGGAAGTCTTAACACAAGTCTTTGTTTCAAACTTCAACCTAATCGGATGAGGCTTCAAAGAGCTCATGAAGTCAAATCCGTGGATCTGTTTATATGGGGGCTATATCTGTTTATAGACCGATTCGAATCCTACTTGGTATGGATGTTGGAAGTAAATTTTTATCCGATTTGGCTACAATTTTCTGTTACGACTTTCCAATTACGGTCCAAATCGGTCTATAACCTAAAGTAGCTCTTAATAAGCCGATCTTCTGATTTGACATCACGCTGGAAGCCGCAGTTATCGTCCGGTTTTGCTAAAATTTTCTACGTAGTGTTCTGTTATAGCTTCCAACATCTGTTCCAAGTATGGTCTAAATTAGTTTGTAACCTGATATAGCTTCCAAATTAAACGATATAGCTCCCATATAAGTCGATTTTCCCATTCGTAGCCCCTGGAGGCTATTTGGCTCAAATTGTGCATGTAGTGTTCTCTTTTGGCCACCATCAACTATGGCAACTACCGTCTAAATCAGTCAGTAACCTGATAGCTCCCCAATAAATCGATCTCCACTGTAAATCGATTACCCCTGGAAGCCGCAGTTTTGTCCGATTGGACTAACATTTTGCGTGAAGTGTTCTGTTACGACTTCCAACAACTGTGTCAAGTACGGTCCAAATCGGTTTATAACCTAATATAGCTCCCATATAAACCGATCTCCCGATTAGACTTCTTGAGCCCCTAGAAGCTGCAATTATTGTCCGATTGGACTGAAATTTCGCACAGACTGTTTTTTCATGACTTCCAATAACTGTGGCAATTCTCTAGAACCTGATATAGCTTCCAATCTAGATCCTGGAACAGCTCCCACATGAACCGATCTATCAATTATCCTTGTTCGTTTCCCAGAAGTCCTAATTATTGCCTTTTTTGGCAAAAATTTGGTATGTAGACTAAAATGATGCCCTTCAACTAAATTTATTTTTTGTAGTCCATGGTGGTGGGCTACCAAGATTCGGCCCAGCCGAACTTTGCACTTTTTACTTGTTTTCCTTGATTTATTCAAATTTTTTGCCATAGCTAAAAAAGCCATAAAACATTACTTCCCTAGCTAGAGGGAAAAGTGCAGCCAACAACTTTGCACTGACTTTATTTCCAGTAAAAAATATTTGCCCTTTTGTCCTTACAACTTTGCTCCGGTCCCCCTCCATTAGTTCTATTTTAGAGCTTGTCGTCGTATGTTAATGTGTCAAAATATTGTCTAAAGTGATTGTTGAACATCACTGAAACAGCAAATCAACACTCATTCAATGTGCACCAAGGAATCCCAACTCAATGAAGAGACAATGGCCATAAGGCTTCCCTGCATGTAATGCTGAAGTAAGGTGGATGGGTATGGTGTAAGTAGTGGGGGGGTAGGGAAAAACTGTCACCACTGTATCTTTGCCATCAACATGTCAACCGGTCCGGCCTTTCTCTCTATTGGGCTAACACACATTTCCATCTCTCCATTTTCCCAATTTCCCAACTTGGCAAAGCAATTTAAATAAAGACCGGCAGTCAGGCATCATGTCATTATCACAAAACTTTGCTGACATCCCTAATGTTTTGGCCACAACAACATCAGCAGCAGCAGCAACAACAACAGACATAGCAACCGCCACACCAAAAGGCTGTCTACTACTATGAAGCCAGCCATTTAAAGCGACAACCAGCAACAACAGCAACACTAACTTTAACGCCAGCATGCAACAGCTAAGAGTCAACAACAATGGCATGACCCCATTGATGTTATCTTCCTTCAACAACAAGGAAGGCATAGTAAAAAACAACAAAACAAACAAACACACTGCAGAAAACAAAAAACACCCAACCAGCATAGGAACTAAAAAAAAATCCAAGAGTTCCTGCCTGAGTGTTTCTAGGAAATTAACACTTACATTAAGATGACAAATAAGGGAATGAATCCCTGGTGGAGCAAAACTTCCATGAAATCCAAAGTTTCAAATCTCTTTTTTGCAAAAATCTGATTTTTTGAACATCAAGGATATTTATTGGGAAATTTGTATATCCTCCACCATAGGGTGGGGGTATACTAATTTCGTCATTCTGTTTGTAACACCTCGAAATATGCGTCTGAGACCCCATACCCCATATTCTTGATGGTCATTTCATTTTAAGTCCATCTAGCCATGTCCGTCCGTCCATCTGTCTGTCTGTCCGTCCGTCCGTCTGTCTGTCGAAAGCACGCTAACTTTCGAAGGAGTTAAGCTAGCCGCTTGAAATTTTGCACAAATACTTTTTATTAGTGTAGGTCGGTTGGGATTGTAAATGGGCAAAATCGGTCCATGTTTTGATATAGGTGTCATATAAACCGATTTTGGGTCTTGACTTCTTGAGCCTATAGAGGGCACAATTCTCGTCCGATTTGACTGAAAATTTGCACGTGGTGTTTTGGTATCACTTCCAACAACTGCGCATAGTATGGTTCGAATCGGTTCATATTTTGATATAGCTGCCATATAAACCGATTTTGGATCTTCACTTCTTGAGCCTCTAGAGGTCGCAATTCTCGTCCGATTTGACTGAAATTGAGCACGACGTGTTTTGGTATCACTTCCAGCAACTGCGCTATGTATGGTTTAAATCGGTTCATAACCTGATATAGCTGCCATATAAACCGATTTTGGGTCTTGACTTCTTGAGCCTCTAGAGGGCGCAATTCTCGTCCGATTTGACTGAAATTTTGCACGTAGTGTTTTGGTATCTTTCCCAATAACTGTGTTCAGTATGATTCAAATCGGTTCATAACCTGATATAGCTGCCATATAAACCGATCTTGGGTCTTGACTTCTTGAGCCTATAGAGGGCACAATTCTCGCCCGATTTGACTGAAATTTTGCACGTGGTGTTTTGGTATCACTTCCAGCAACTGCGCTATGTATGGTTTATATCGGTCAATGTTTTGATATAGCTGCCATATAAACCGATCTTGGGTCTTGACTTCTTGAGCCTATAGAGGGCACAATTCTCGTCCGATTTGGCTGGAATTCTGCATGAGGTGTTTTTCCAATAACTGTGGCAAGTATGGCGCAAATCGGTACATAACCTGATATAGCTGCCACATATACCGGTCTGGGATCTTGACTTCTTGAGCCTCTAGAGGGCGTAATTCTCATACGATTTGGAAGAAATTTTGTTCAACGGCTTCTCTCATGACCTTCAACATACGTTACGAATAGGGTCTGAATCGATCAATAGCTTGATACAGCTCCCATATAAACCGATCACCCAATTTTGCTTCTTGAGCCCCTACAAGGCGCAATTCTTATCCGAATGAACTGAAATATTAGACAATGACTTCTACAATGTTCAGCATTTATTTATGATATGAATCGGGCTATAACTTGATGTAGCTCCAATAGCATAACAGTTCTTATTCAATATTCTTTGTTTGCCTAAAAAGATATACTGCGCATAGAACTCCACAAATGCGATCCATAGTGGAGGGTATATAAGATTCGGCCTTCTCTCTCCATAATAATGAAAGAATAAGGATAGTGCGCACCAAAAAATGCTCGATGATATGGCGCTTGATATTATTCTGTTGCAATAATGAAGATGTGCTGATACTGTTATCACATACTCTGTTTATTAGAATTCTCACGGAAGGTTAAGCTTGGATGTTAGATTTACTCCACTTTAAAAAAAAAAAAGGTTCTTTGTGCCCGATACTCTTATGGAGATTTTGGGAGTTCGAAGGCCCACGGGTGTTGGTTTGTGGGATTGGGGGGTGGTATTGTCCACCAGAAATTTGGTCCCGAAAGCGGGTATAAATTTCGTGCTCTTCTCCCAAATACCTTTTATTTGAGCCCCATATTGCCATGGTCGGTAAACATGTACGATTTAGGGGTGTTTTAGGGAGTGGGGTGGTTTCCCAAACACTTAGCCCTGAAAAAATATTGGCATTGTGTTCTTCTCTCAAATATAATATATTAGGGATGAGGCGTGCCCTATACACTTGGCCCCTTAAAAGGAAATCAAATTGGTTTTCTTATCTCAAATACCTTGCACTTGAGGCCCTCGTTGCAATCATCAGCAAATATAGCTGGTTTAGGGGGTGGGCCCTAAAAACTATTAAAATCGTGCTCCACTCTCTTTGAGCCCCAAATTGCCATGGCGATAAAATATGTTCTATTTGTTGGTTGTTATGGGGGTAAGGATGTCGCCTAGACAGTTAATCGCGAATGCTTATATCAGATTCGTACTCTACTCCCAAATTCCTTTAAGCCTCATATTTCCGTAGTCGGAAAACATGTTCGGCTTGGAGGGGTGTTTTGGGGATTGGAGAGGCCGCCCGTATTCTACTCTAAAATACCTATTATTTGAGCCCCATATGGCTACGGTCGGTAAATGTGTCCTTTTGGGATTGTGCATTAGGGGAAGGGCGGCCCTGTAGACACTTTTAATCGAATGTTGATAACAGACGCATGCTTTACTCCCAAAGACCTTCCATTTGAGCCACATGTTGGTTGGTAAGTTTGTCCTTTTTTGGTTCCACATTTGGATATCAGATTATTATTCTACTCTCAAATACCTTTTATTTGAACCCCATATTGCCAAGTCCATTAAATTGGTCCTCTTTGACCCCCAGAAACTTAGTCCCGAAATTGGGTATCAATTTCGTGTTCTCCTCCTAAATACCTTCTATTTGAGCCACATAATGTCATGGTCGGTAAATATGTCCGATTTAGAGGAGTTTTTGGGGGTGGGCGGCTCACCAAACACTTGACTTCATATTTGAATATCAGATTCGCTTTCCACTCTTAAAAACATTTCATTTTAATCCCATATTGTCGTGAATGGCCCATAAATATATTTGATGGGTTTTTCGGTTTGGGTTGGGTGGTACATAGGGGGGGCCGCCCAACCCAATCCGAAATTTGGATATAAAATTTTTGGTTTTACGTAGTATGGTAGAGCACACAAGATTTGATTAAATCGCACCACCCATCTCCGAGATCTGTCGTTTCTGTAAATTAGGGTAAGGGGAAAGGTCCACCCCCCCCTTCAAGTGTCAAAAAATATAGTACCATATTTTTACCACTGGACCATTGTGCACCATCTGTGAAAATTTCAAAAAAATCGGTTCAACCGTTTTTGAGTCTTTACGGAACAGACAAACAAACAAATATACAAACAATCATAAATACATTTTTATATATATATATAGATGAGAGATGTGTTCCTTAAAGACTCAGAAACGGCTGAACCAATTTTCTTGAAATGTTCACAGATGGTGCATAATGAGCCCGTGATGAAAATAGGGTACTACATTTTTTGATATCTGAAGGGGGACGGAATCTCCCCCTTACCCTAATTTTCAGAAACCCCAGATCTTGGAGATGGGTGGTGCGATTTAAGCGAAATTCTGTGTGCTCTCATATAGTACCCTAAAAAAATGTGGTATCCAAAATTTCGGATGGGGTTCCTAGGGGGCTGCCCCACCCTAAAACCTACCAAACATATATTTAGACCAATCTCGACAATATGGGACTCAAATGAAAGGTATTAAGGATAAGAAAACGTATCTGATATCCAGTGGTCGGACCAAGTGCTAGGGGGACCACCCCATGCCCCAAAACACCCCTAAATCGGGCATATTTACCGATCATGGCAATATGGGACTCAAATGAAAGGTATTTGGGAGTAGAATATGAATCTGATATCCTTATGTGAGACCAAGTTTCTGGGGGTCCACCCCTTCCCTAAAACTCCCCCCAAACAGGACTTATTTACTGACCATGGGAATATGGGGCTTATATAAACGGTATTTAAATGTAGAATACGAATCTGATATCCAAATATGGGACCAAGCGTTTGGGGGCCGCCTCTCCCCAAAAACATCCCCCAAAGGGGACAAATTTATGACCATAGCAATGTGGGGCTCAAATAAAAGGTCTTTAAAAGTAAAGCACGAATCTGATATCAATATTTCGGAAAAAGTGTCTATGGGTCACCCCCCTCCCCCCATAATTCTACTCATATAGGACGTATTTGCTGACCATTGCAATATGGGGCTCAAATAAGAGGTATTTTATAGTACAATACGAATCTGATATAAATTTTAAAGGCGAAGTCATTGAGTGGCGCCATCCCCCAAAACATCCCTCCAAAGTGAACATGTTTCCCGACTATGGAAATATGGGGCTCAAATGGAACGTATTTGGGAGTTTGATATTAATATACGGCACCAACTGTCCATAACAACCCCCTTATTGGAAGTATTTGCTCACCATGACAATTTGGGTTTTAAAGAGAGTGGAGCTCTCTCTGTTTTAAGGGCCCAAACCCAATCGGACTGACTTTTAAATGAAAGGTATTCGAGATTAAAAACGAATTTGATATCCAATTTTGAGGCCACTGGCAATATAAGGTTCAAATAAATGATATTTGAGAGAAGATCGCGATGCTGATATATTTTCAGGGCTAAGTGTTTTTGGGGACCGCCCCCCAAAACACCCCTTAATCGGACATATTTACCTCCCATGTCTGTGTGGGGCTCAAATGAAAGGTATTGGGGAGGGCATACCCATACCAAATGATACCTACTTTCGGAACAAATTCTCTGGGGGTCTACCTCTTCCCCAAAACTCCCCACAAACAGAAATTATTTACTGACCATCAAAATATGGGTCTCAAATAGAGCGCACAACAAGCCGGTTACTGGCTTAGGTGAATGTCCATAATGGCATGGGGCGGATTAATATCTGCACCCTCTTTTCAACCTAACCTAACCTACAGTAACCTAACAACAAAAATTTGGTAGCAATCTCAGCGGAGTGGGCCGGGCTCAGCTAGTATTTTATAAAATTTATTTTACAAAAATTATACTTAATTAATTTTTTTCCTTTTTTCTTTTCAGGTAAGCCTTTGATTTCAATTCTTTAAAGTAAGTATATCGTAATATTAACTCATTTAATTTGCTATCAATTATCTCTTAATTGAGTTTCATTTGAAAAATTTTTTTTTTAAGATTTACCTCAACTTATGTCTACTGCGCCTTGAAGGCATACTTCCCTCCTTATTTAGTCACTCTACTAGTAAGGAGTCTCTGAGACTTCCTTTATTGGTTGTGCAATTATTTATTTACTAAACTAATGCTTAGATGATGTTGGCTGCTGGCTGGCAGGATTTCATCTTCTGGTTGCTGAACCCTATGGGTCTCTGGCTCTGCGCCTTTTTTTTTCCAGCTGATACATGGTGCCTGATGGCACAGCCAGGACAAACAAGTGATGGTGTTGCATCATTGTTTGTGTTGATGCAGCAATATCCTGGCAACAATGCGTTGCATCAAAATGTTGAAGCACAAGATCTCGGTGAAGACGTTCAGCCAACTCATGCGAGTCAAATGGGCGTCATGTCATATCACTTCGCTCTCTACACTAAACAAACAAAAGGCAACTGACAACTGCTGCAAAATAGTCACAGCGGCAGCAGCAGCAGCAGCAACAGTTCCAACAACACTCCCACCAATAAAATACATACAATAAATGCATCAGTGTCAGCATTTGTAAAAATAAAGGAACAGAACATCATCAACAACAACAACAACAACTAAAAGGACATTTACGGCTTCATTCCAAGGATTTGGTAGTTCAAGCCACTTTGCTGGTACTACTGAACGTATGAGTGATATGCTCTTCCAACATTCGCCTGGATGGCACTAAAGCTATTTGGCTGCCCGTCAGTCTTTGCTTAAGTCAAATAGGGAAGAACATGCATTCATGTCATTCTTGAACATATAGGACTCGAGGAACAAAGATTAAGTGTGGTAGATAGTCATAGGCATGGAGACCAAATCAGCAAAAAAAGGGGTTTTTGCATTTTTTTTAAATGCCCTACCAGAGAGTAGCAAGCAAGTAGCAAAGTCATATGGATGTAAAATGTTCGACTAAAACTCGCCTTACCAAATCTGAACGAATCGTCGTCGTGACATTTCAAGTCGACCTAGCCACGTCCGTCCGTCTGTCCGTCCGTCCGTCTGTCTGTCGAAAGCACGGTAACTTTCGAAGGAGTTAAGCTAGCCGCTTGAAATTTTGCACAAACACTTCTTACTAGTGTAGGTCGGTTGGGATTTTAAATAGGCCATATCGGTCCATGTTTTGATATAGCTGTCACATAAACCGATCTTGGGTCTTGAATTCTTGAGCCTCTAGAGGGCGTAATTCTTATCCGATTGAAACGAAATTTTGCACGACGTGTTTTGTTATGATATCCAACAACTGTGCCAAGTATGGTTCAAATCGGTTCATAACCTGATATAGCTGTCATATAAACCGATCTTGGGTCTTGATTTCTTGAGCCTCTAGAGTGCGCAATTCTTATTCGATTTGGCTGAAATTTTGCATGACGTATTTTATTCTTACTTTCAACAACTGTGTCAAATAAGGTTCAAATCGGTTCATAACCTGATATAGCTGCCATATAAACCGATCTGGGATCTTGACTTTTTGAGCCTCTATAGGTCGCAATTATTATCCGATTTGCCTGAAATTTTGTACGACGGAGCTGTCTCATGACCATCAACATACGTGTTTATTATGGTTTGAATCGGTCTATAGCCTGATACAGCATCCGTATAAATCGATCTCTCTATTTTACTTCTTGAGACCCCAAAGGCCGCAATTCTTATTCGAATTAGCTGACATTTTACACAGGTCTCCAACATATAATTTGATTGTAGTCCAAACCGGACCATATCTTGATACCGCTCTAATAGCAGAGCAAATCACTCCTTATATCCATTTTTGCCTAAGAAGAGATGCCGGGAAAAGAATTCGACAAAAGCGATCCATGGTGGAGGGTTTATAAGATTCGGCCCGGCCGAACTTTGCTCGCTTTTACTTGTTTTATGATGTTCTCGCCAGGACTCCAACCCTATGTTCAGCGTCATAGATGGACATGCTAATCTCTCCTTTTTTTCTTTTTTTCTGTCAGCCAACACGCAGATGATGTGCCCTATGGAGGGCACATCTTCCTCTCGTTGGCGAGAGGAAATTACGAATTGGAGGGAGGGAAAAGGATGTACTGCTTATTGACATTTGCCTTAAATCCTTGGATGTCGAAGTAGGTGGGAAAAACATTAGCCGGAAGTCGATTCCACATGCGAACGGTTCGGGCGAAATTAGAATTCTCTTTTTGTAATGCATTGTGCGATCCGCTCGCGAATAAATTGCAAACGGGTGTGAGTTCCTGGAATGTCTAGTATCCCTGACATACATCCTTACATCAGGAATAAGAAGACTAATATCAGACGAACACACACCATGAAAGTACCGATAGAACAGCGCCAGACAACCCACAATGCGACGATGATGAAGGGAGGCAATAGCGTTGGATACCCCACTATTGCCAATCAACGCCATCGCTCTCCACTGTACATGATCCAGCAGCTCCAGGGATGATTTTGAAGCTCCAGCCCATTCATGTGACTCATGTACTCCATTTTCTTCCTTTTGAAAGTGGTCTAGAAGTTACGGAGATCAGACGGAGTGAAGTAATTCTTACACCGTTTAAGGAAGCCTAAACACTGGAATGCTTCTTTCGAATGCTTTAAATACATGTTTAGCCCAACGGACATCATTTTGTATTTTCATGCCCAGAACATCCAGAGCTTCTGATTGCTCAACATCTACACCGTTGATAGACATAGATGATCGTAATGGGTAAGCGAATCATTTGTGTGACACCAGGCAGCACTGAGTCTTCCGTGCATTGAAATCTACTCGATTCATTCGACCCCACTCAGAAATGGCCAGCAAATCCTGGCAGAGTGTATGGCCCATAACCTGCCTCTTGTCCTCAATCTCACGAAAGCTCGGCCTATGGTCGAATGAGTACGAATGACAGAGATTACTGTCATCCGCAAATGAGTAGATCGGATTTGATGTCTGACCCAACAGATCGTTGATGAAAATTAGATAAGGAGAAGGAAAAAGAACAGAGCCCTGGGGTACACCTGCGGTCAATTTGTGCTCATTAGATGAGAACCCATCTATATCGACTCGAATAGTGCGATCTCTGAAAAAGCTCGAAATAAATCGAACGAAGCCATTACCGACACCAAATGCGACAAGCTTTGAGAGTAGTACACCGTGCCAGATCCTATCAAATGCCTTGGAGATATCCAGAGCCACAACCTTACTATCATCAAACTGGTGGATTGAGCAACTCCAACGTTCCGACAGAAGTGCCATGAGTTCACCTGTAGAGCGATTTCTGCGCAACCCATACTGTTGGTCGCTAAGAAAGCCATTAGACTTTAAATACCTCACAAGATGGTGATTAACCATGCTCTCCATGACCTTGGAGAGAGCGGAGCATATCGCAATTGGCCGATAATTCGCAGGGTTGTTTGCCTCACCCACCTGGAGGTATTGGCTGAATGTTCGCTACCTTCCAACGCGCCGGGAAGACTACCGCACGGTAGGCAAGGTTGAAAAGGTTGCGTAATGGACGAGCAAGCGTCGAAGAACACTTACGTAAGACAAGTTTTGAAAAATATCTGGAGCTTGACGCCAGATACATTCTTATTGCGTATGACAAGTGTTGATATGCCATCAGAGGCCCGGGGATTTATTTACGTCTAGATTTTCAAGCACCCTTTTAACTCCACGAGTTCGAAAAAATATCTGGGCCTTGACGCCAGATACTTTCTCGATTGAGAAGAGTGGTTGATTGCTTTCCGGCAGGGAAGAGTTCCCTGCAAATATATCAGCCAACAGGTTAGCCTTATCAACCGGTTCAGTGAACATTTGATCGTCCTTAACAAGAGTTTGCATGGATGAAGAACTACCCTTTACTCTTTTCTCGAACGACCAAAATCTTTTACTTCCTCGTGTCGAAGCAAGAACCTTAGTACGCAGACGCTGTTCGTAAAGAAATTTTTTGCGCCTATGCACATTGGAGATCTTGCCTGTTTGCGCAGCAGTTCATTATTGGCATTTTTATCCAAGCGCCAGTTCCTGAATTACACCTCTTTCGATCTGACAGCATCTCTGCATGTCTGGTTAAACCAACTTTTGTCGTCTGATTTAGCCGTTATAGTCTTAACTGGAATAAATGTCCTCCATTTAAAATTATTTTCCTAATCATTTCAGCAGTAGCATTTATATCATCCAATTAAATGCTGAAAGAATCCATTGAGCTCAGCCCAACGTGCTTTTTCGTACAAAAATATTGACCGCTTCGGGATTGGGAAGGAAGCAGTACGAAGACCAGATTACGAAAAAGATGTTGAAACAATACAGTGATCGGAGTTACCAAGAGGTGCCAGAGTATTAACTTCATACTTTTCAGGATGTGAAGTTAGGAACAGGTCAAGAGTATTCTTTTGGTGCCCTTGGACACATGCGATATATGTCGGTTCGTTCACTAGTTGCGCCAAACCATTGTGCGCAGCGAAAAGCTCAACGTATTGGGCCTCCGGGGCCGTATGACTCGAATGGAAAAGCCAGGCGGAGTTGTAGACATTGAAATCCCCAGCGACAACGATTTCATGGCCCGAAAAAGCCTCCAAAATATTTGTAATGGAATCAGAAAGGGCGTTCATAGAAGCCTTCCTTTCTGAGTTTGGACTTCTTTCTTTCTTCTTTCTTTAATTGGCTATGACAGAATATTTGTTCCACTAGCCGAACGCAGAATAGCGTTCCAAGTGCCTCGATCTTCTGCGCTCATTCTAAAATCTCTGACACGCAGTTTCGAGGTGTCTCCCACAACTTGATCTTTCCATCGGGCTTTTGGTCTTCCCGGTTTGCGTGTACCACCGTGTTTGCCTTCAAAAGACTTCTTTGCTGGAGCTTCTTCATCCATTCTGACAACATGACCTAGCCAACGCAGCCGTTGTATTTTGATGCGTGTCACTATGCCATCGTCGTCATACAGCTCATACAGCTCGTGGGTCATACGTCGCCTATATTCTCCGATCTCTCTCTATTTACGAAGAATCTTTCTCTCAAATACTCCAAGTACTGCCTCATCTGCTTTCACAAGTACCCATGCTTCTATGGTTCTGAAGCACGGGTAGTTTTGAGTTTGGACTTCTATATAACAATCCGAAGTGCAGTATATGTGATCCAATCCCGAATTTGACCCAAAGGGATTTATATTCAGGATCCTGTGAGTCCAGGTGTTGTCGTTTTTGGAACACTACATCATTACGTGCATATACCACGAGGCCTCTGTGCGAAATAAAAAGAGTCGGAGTTTGGTACCCAGGGATGTGAAAATCCTGTGGATCTGAATCCTCATGCACCTGGATCTCACAAAGAGCTAGAATTCTTCTCCCACATCGATGAGTGCAGTCCTATTAAAGTTTGAGCTCAATGCCAAGTCTGAACGGCGTGCCTCATAGCGACACCATTTGGTAGAGAAGTTTTAATATGGCAGTATGCCCCACAAATATGTAGCCAGCATTAGTAAGGGGATAATTATGATGTTCACGCCGGGATTTGAACCCCGGCGTTCGACGTTATAGCCGGACATGCCAACTTCTGCTCCACGATGGCCTCTAATACAACTCACTGCATCAAATTGCGACGAAATAGGAATGGGAATATTTAGGGGACGAATAAGACTCTCATTTCAGCTCAATAGCTTAATTTTTAAAGACTGTAACTTCGTTTCAACTGACAGTTTGGTATCGACTCTGCTCTGATTTTTCCCACCATACCTCGTTCTCTCATATTTCCATTTTGTCATTTTTTTTTGCCTCACCAAATTGAAGGACTATCTAAGTAAACACTCAAGAGATCCTAGTAGTTTTTGATTTTGCTTGGTGCCTCTGGCAATGTGTGCTACATAAGCCCATGCAGCATATTCGCTTGCCCATATGCAGCACATGCTACATTCCACCGTGGCCATAGAATCTTAGATGTACCATTAAAATACGGCAAATAATTTATGTTGAAGCCAGCAACGAGAAAAGTGAAGAATGCAAACTTTTTAATAATGGAAAATAATATTAGCGAAATGTGCGCTGGCATCACACACACACACGCACACACCTACACTCACAACTAGCAGCACTACACCATCGTCATCATGGACGTCAGCAAATGCAGCAGTCCAGATGCCAACAACACTCTGTTACCCGGTGTTGAGTTAAAAACATTCATCAACAATTGCAAGAGTGTGTATATGAATGAGAGAGAGAGAGGGAGAGAGAGAGTGAACTGGAGAGTGAGTGTGAAAAAAAAGAGCAAAAGTATGTGTTCAGACACTTGGAAATTATGTTGAATGAATAAATTAGTGCAACTTGAGACTGCAAATATATGCGAGCGATACGCGATATCAATGATGCTTCCACCAGAAATGAATGAATGAATGAATGGATGGATGATGACTGCAGTGCAAAAGGGTGTTGCTGTGTTGATGCTGCCCAACTGCCATGGCTAGTGATTTTTAACAAATGTTGCTCTTGCCATTACCACTGCTGCTGCTATTACTGATATTATTTACCAAGCAATCTCTAGCAATGCTGCGCTCTAACTTATCGGTAGCAAAAATGCCACCATGAATTTATTTCTCTCTCTCATTTCTGATGCTGCTAGAGTCCTTGTTTACCATGGCTGTTATGTTATTTGTTTTAATCCAACAGTGCTGATGATGTGGCACAGTGGAATGAAATAAAACAAGTAACAAATAGAGGCGTGCTAAGTTCGACCTGGCTGAATCTTGGAAACCCACCAGCATGGATTCTGCTTAAAATTTATACAAAATAAAATTTTTAAAACTTCTGTCAAACCAGCAACAATTAAAGCTTCTAGGAACCGAGCAAGGATGATCGAGAGGCCGGTTTGCATGGGAGTTATATCGGGTTACAGACTGATTTGGACGGTATTAGGCACAGTTGTTAGAAGTCGTAACAAAACATCACATGCAAAATTTCAGCCAAATCGGACAAAAATTGAGGCTTGAAAGGACTGGAGAAGTGCAATCGGGAGATTGGTTTCTATCAGGTTAGAGACCGATTTGGATCGTACATGGTTGGTACAGTTATTGAAAGTCGTAACAAAACACTACATGCTCAACTTTAGCCAAATCGGATAAAAAATGAGACTGTAAGAGCTCAAGAAGTCAAATCGGAAGATCGGTTTATATGGGATCTGTATCAGGTTATAGACCGATTCGGATCGTACTTGGTACACAGTTGATGGAAGTTATAACGGAGCATCACACATGGACGGCTAGGTTAGGTTGAGTGGTACCCACCAAAGGTATGTTCAGTGGGAGGCCAGTCTGGCCCATTGTGGAACCCTAGAAAGAAAGCGAAGAGAAAGAAGATGTAAGACCTCGGACTAGAGGTAAAAAAAAAGACAAGAGAAATGGAGAACCCAAGCGGGGGTTGAAGAAACGCCCATCCCCAAGCAAGCACGAAAATACCAACGCCGAAGCATATGACAACCCCCCTTCGGAACCATCCTGTCCCTTTAACAAATCTCAGGAGACCTACCAGAGGTACGTTCGCAAGTTCACCCAGATCACAGAAGAAACAGCTCCTCAGAAAAGAGAGTCTACGTCCCTGCAGACCCGGATATAAACACAGCAAGTGCTCAATAGTCTCCTCTTCATCCTCATCGAGGCAACTCTTACAGAAGTCATTGTGCAGTATTTCCATGCGTGCCGCCATGGCACAGTTTTCGGTTATGACCTCTGTCAATATACTCATCGACCTCTTATCGAACGCCAGCAACTCTCTGCTCCTTCTCCGGTTGATGCCCGGCCATAGCGCCTTTGCGGTCCGGCAACCATCCACCGAGTCCCACCACACCACCGACGCCGTCCTGGCCATCCCCTATACTGTGTTCAGTAGCTCCACGTGGGCGCACTCGACCGCCCTCTCAACGACGTAGTGAATGGGTGGGAAAAACTTTAGCCGAAAGTCGATTTCACATACGAACGATTCGGGCGAAATAAGAATTCTTTCTAAAATGTCCGCTGGCCAATCAATTGCAAACGGGTGTGAGTTCCTGGAATGTTTAGAATCCTCCACAAACATCCTCACATTAGGAATAAGAAGACTAATATCAGACGAACACACACCATGAAAGTACCGATGGAACAGCGCCAAACAACCCACATTGCTACGATGTTCAAGGGAAGCAATAGAGTTGAATACCCTACTGTCCTAAATAGGGAGCCACCGCATAGTGCATAGTTTAGCATACCCGTCTATCGTGCCCAAGCGCCCGGGTTCAAATCCTGCCGGCGGGAACACCTTAAAACATTTTTCAGCGGTGGTTATCCCCTCACCAAATGCTGGCGACATTTGTGAGTATTTCAGCCATGTACAACTTCTCAACCAAGAGGTGTCACTTTTCGGTGATACGCCGTTCGGACTCGGCATAAAACAGGAGGTCCCCTTATCGTTGAGCTTAAATTTGAAACGGGCAGCACTCAACTGATATTGTGAGAACTAAGTTTCGCTCTAATTTGTTACGCAATGGGATGTTTTGGGAAACACTAAATCCCATCAAAAAAAGAAAAAAAAATCACTGTCCCTAATGAACGACATCGCTGTCCTCTGTACACGGTCCAGTAGCTCTAGGGATGATTTTGAAGCTCCAGCCAGGACTGTCAGATAAATTTGAAGGAAAATCAGCAGTTTTGGCGAAAAAAATCGCCAATAACGCACTCTAACTTTAAAAAATGAGCAAAAAATCGGAACCTCGGATAAAAAGTAAGCGCTTTAATTACAGCCGAACTTTACATACCCACCGCCACAAAATAGTTGGGACCTGGGTAAAAAAAATACGCCTTAAATGAGCTCAAAAAATTTCATCACGAGATCGTCTTTTTGGCAACTTTGCCGAAATATGATCCGATTTAATCCTATTTGGCGTGGAGTCTTAGCTAAGCTGGGTAAGACATAATCTAACACAACCTGCCTATTGTCAAACATAATCTGCTTCAAATTTCAGCTCAAGACATTAAATTTTAAGGACTGTATTATGATTGACAGACAAACATGGATGGGCAGATATTCTTGGAATTTTACGACGATCAAGAATATACAGAGGTAGACAGAAAAATTATGTTCTTCATTATTGTTTAGTTCAATAATTGATTTGGAAAAGAAAAATGCCTTTTCAAAATTTTGGGAAAAATCGGAAAATATGGCAGCCCTGGCTTCAGCCCATACATATGAGTTGTACTCCATTTTAGGCCTTATAAAAGTGGTTTAGATGCTAGGAAAATCGGAGGGAGGGCCTAAACATTTGAATGCTTCTTTCGACACTTCAAATACATGCTTAGCCCAAGAGCTTCTGATTGCTCAACATCTACACCGTTGATAGACAAAGATGATCGTAATGGGTCAGCTAATCCTTTGTGTGACAACAAATTGCACTGAGTTTTCCGTGCATTAAAATCTACTCAATTCACTCGACCCCAATCAGAAATGGCCAGCACATTCTGGCAGAGTATATCGTCCATAACCCGCCTCTTGTCCTCAATCTCTCGAAGTCTCGGCCTATGGTCGAATGAGTACGAATGACAGAGATTACTGTCATTCGCAAATGAGAAGATCAGATTCGATATCTGACTCAACAGATCGTTGATGAAAATGAGAAAAAGAGAAGAAGAAAAAACAAAGCCTTGGGGTGCACCTGTGGTCACTTAATGCTCCTTGGATGAGAACCCATCTATAACGACTCGTATAGTACGATCTCTGAGAAAGCTCGAAATAAATCGAACGAAGCCATTTCCGACACCAAATGCGACTAGCTTTGATAGTAGTGCACCCTGCCAAACCCTATAAAAAGCCTTGGAGATGTCCAGAGCCTCAACCTTACTCTCACCAAACTGGTGGATTGAGCGACTCCAACGTTCCGGCAGAAGTGCCATGAGTTTACCCGTAGAGCGATTTCTGCGGAACCCATACTGTTGGTCGCTAAGAAGGCCATTAGACCCTAAATACCTCACAAGATGGTGATTAACCATGTTCTTCTTAACCTTGAAGAGAGCGGAGCATATCGCAATTGACCAATAGTTCGCAGGGTCGTTCGCCTCTCCCTTCTGGAGTATTGGCTGAACGTTCGCAACCTTCTAACGCGCCGGGAAGCCTCCCGCACGGTAGGCAAGGTTGAAATGGTTGCGTAATGGACGAGCAAGCTTCGAAGAACACTCGCGCCAGACAAGTGTTGATATGCCATCCGGGCCCGGGGATTTATTGACGTCTAGATTTTCAAGTACCCTTTTTACTCCACGAGTTCGAAAAAATATCTGGGGCATGACGCCAGATACATTATCGATTAAGGGGAGTGGTTGATTGCCGTCCGGCAAGGAAAGAGTTCCCTGCAAACATATCAGCCAACAGGTTAGCCTTCTTATCCGTTAGGATAGATGAAAAACTTCCCTTTACCCTTTTTACGAACGACTCAAAGCTCTTACTTCCTCGTCTAGAAGCAAGAACCTTAGTACGTAGGAGCTGTTCGTAAAGAACAGCACACGAAGATCTTGCTTGCTTGGGCAGCAGTTCAGTATTGACATTTTTATCCAAGCACCAGTTCTTGAATGCCACTTCTTTCGATCTGACAGCATATCTGCATGTCTGGTTAAACCAACATTTGTCGTCTGATTTAGCCGTTATAGTCTTAACTGGAATAAATGGCATCTTCTCAATCATTTCAGCAGCAGCATTTATATCGTCATCTACAAAACATAGTTTCCAAATCAACTGCTGCAAGAATCCATTGAGCTCAGCCCAAAGTGCTTTTTCGTATAAAAATATTGACCGCTTCGGGACTGGGAAATATGTCCTATTTGGGGGTTGTTATGGGGGTGAGACGTCCCTTTGACAGTTGGTCCCGAATGTTGATACCAAATACCTTTAATTTCAGCCCCATATTTCCAAAGTCAGCAAACATGACCGGTTTGGGGAGTGTTTTCGAAGTTGAGGCGGCCACTCAGTGACTTGGCCTTGATAATATCAGATTCGTGTTTTACTCTAAAATACCTCTTATTTGAGCGCCATATTGGAATGGTCAGTAAATACCTCCTATATGGAGGATTTTGATATCAGATTCGTACTTTACTCCCGAAGACCTTTCATTGCTATGGCCTTATATGTGTTCTATTTGGGGTATGTTTTGGGGGAGGGACGATCCCCCAAACACTTGGTCCCTCATTTGGATATCAGATTCGTATTCTATACTCAAATACTTTTTATTTAAGCCCCATATTGCCATTGTCAGTTAATAAGTCCTGTTAGGGGGTGTTTTGGGGAAGTGGTGGTTGAGTCCTATATTGCCATGGTCGGTAAATATGTCCGATTTAGGGGTATTTTGGGGGTTGGTCCGACAATTGGATATCAGATACGTTATCTTATCCTAAATATCTTTCATTTGAGTCCCATGTTAGAAAGGGGTGGACCCCCAGAAAGTTGGTCCCACATTTGGATATCAAAATTATATTCTACTCGCAAATACCTTTCATTTGAGCCCCATATTGCCAAGGTCGGTAATTATGTCCGATTTTGGGGGTATTTTAGGGGTTGGGTGGTCGCCCAAACATTTAGTCCGACAATTGGATATCAGATACGTTTTCTAATTTTAAATACCTTTCATTTGAGTCCGATATTGTTGTGATTGGTCTATATGTACATTTGGTGGGTTTTGGGAGTGGGGCGGCCCCCCTAGGTACCCAATCCGAAATTTAGATACTAAATTTTGTTTACATTAAGAGAACAAACTAAATTTCGCTTAAATCGCATCACCCATCTCCGAGATCTGGCGTTTCTGAAAATTAGGTTAAGGGGGAGGATCCGCCCCCCTTTAGATATCAAAGAATATGGTACCCTATTTTCACCACGGGATCCTTATGAAAATTTCAAGAAAATCAGTTCAGCCGTTTTTCAGTCTATAAGAATCACACAAACAAACAAGCAAACACAAATTGATTTTTATACATAAGCTTTTGTCAAAATTTTATTTAGATAGAAAATTTTGTGAAAATTTTATTTTTATGGAAAATTTTTTTAAAATTTTATGTTTATAGAAATTTTTTTTTAAATATTATTTTTATAGAAAATTATGTAAAAATTTTTTTATACCAAATTTTGTCAAAATTTTATTTTGATAGAAACTTTTTTGAAAATTTTATTTTTATTGAAAATTTTGTCAAAATTTTATTTTCAAAAATTTTACAAAATTTTGTAACATTTTTTTTTTCATAGAAATTTTGTAATA
Source organism: Stomoxys calcitrans (assembly GCF_963082655.1). Lineage (NCBI taxonomy): Eukaryota > Metazoa > Arthropoda > Insecta > Diptera > Muscidae > Stomoxys > Stomoxys calcitrans. The sequence goes on along the minus strand of NC_081556.1, from coordinate 135,337,838 downwards.
TTTTTGTTATAGAAAATTTTGTCAAAATTTTATTTCTATAGAAAATTTTGCCAAAAGTTTTTTTTTAGAAAATTTTGTCAAAATTTTATTTTTATAGAAAATTTTCTCAAAATTTTATTTTTATAGAAAATTTTCTCAAAATTTTATTTATATAGAAAATTTTATTTTTATTTTTATAAAAAATTTTATTTTCATAGAAAATTTTGTCAAAATTTTATATTCATAGAAAATTTTGTCAAAATTTTATTTTTATAGAAAATCTTGTCAAAATTTTATTTTTATAGAAAATTTTGTTAACAAATTTTGTCAAAATTTTATTTTTATAGAAAATTTTGCAAAATTGTATTTTTATAAAAAATTTTGTATAAAAAATTTTTTTGCCAAATTTTTTAATTTCGATGGAAAATTTTGCCATGACCGACAATTTTGTACAATTTTTTTTTTTCATCCCACTGTCTTTAGTTGTCTGTTGTAGCCTACAGCATCCCAACCATTTGCATCATTTATGACCACCCAGCTTTATAATCTAACAACAATAAGGAATATGAATAACAACAGCAAAAAAAGTACAAAAAAAAAAATAAAACTAATAAAAATTATAATGGATGCAAATAAAGCAAATAAAAATGGAATGTCTCCCACTTGATTCCTTCATGTTGCCGTGACTGTATACAACACTCATAACAGGCTAACTTTGGTTTAGGGTTTCCTCAGTAATGTACATTCCGTTGTTGAGCATAATGATTAAATTAAAGGACTTTTTTTTCGCTTAATGATGAGAGCGAGATAAACTGCAAATTAAAGAAAGTGCCCTTAGGTTAAGTGAATAAGAGATTTTTGTACAATTTAACGATGAAGGTTAATTGGATTTTGTTGAATTGCATATTATTCGGAGATTACAAAAATAGTTTAATGTTGCGATGACAAATAACGTAGAGAGAGGATACGACAGTATTTGACATGGCTTATTGTGTTATTTTTATTTTTATAGAAAATTTTGTCAAAATTTTATTTTTATAGAAAATTTTGTCAAAATTTTATTTTTATAGAAAATTTTGTCAAAATTTTATTTTTATAGAAAATTTTGTCAAAATTTTATTTTTATAGAAAATTTGGTCAAAATTTTATTTTTATAGAAAATTTGGTCAAAATTTTATTTTTAAAGAAAATTTTGTCAAAATTTTATTTGTATAGAAAATTTTGTCAAAATTTTATTTTTATAGAAAATTTTGTCAAAATTTTATTTTTATAGAAAATTTTGTCAAAGCTTTGTTTTTATAGAAAATTTTGTCAAAATTTTATTTTATAGAAAATTTTGTCAAAATTTTATTTTTACAGGATATGTTTTATCAAATTTTTATGTTTAAAAAATGTTGTCAAAATTTTATTTTTTTATAGAAAATTTTTTCAAAATTTAATTTCTATAGAAAATTTTGTCAAAATTTTATTTTTATAGAAAATTTTGTCAAAATTTTATTTTTATAGAAAATTTTGTCAAAATTTTATTTTTATAGAAAAATTTGTCAAAATTTTATTTTTATATGAAATTTTGTCAAAATTTTATTTTTATAGAACATTTTGTCAAAATTTTATTTTTATAGAACATTTTGTCAAAATTTTATTTTTATAGAAAATTTTGTCAAAATTTTATTTTTATAGAAAATTTTGTCAAAATTTTATTTGTATAGAAAATTTTGTCAACATTTTATTTGTATAGAAAATTTTGTCAAAATTTTATTTTTATAGAAAATTTTGTCAAAATTTTATTTTATAGAAAATTTTATCAAAATTTTATTTTTATGGAAAATTTTATCAAAATTTTATTTTTATAGAAAATTTTGTCAAAATTTTATTTTTATAGAAAATTTTGTCAAAATTTTATTTTTATAGAAAATTTTGTAAAAATTTTATTTTTATAGAAAATTTTGTCAAAATTTTACTTTTATAGAAAATTTTGTCAAAATTTTATTTTTGTAGAAAATTTTGTAAAAATTTTATTTTTGTAGAAAATTTTGTCAAAATTTTATTTCTATAGAAAATTTTGTCAAAATTTTATTTTTACAGGATATGTTTTATCAAATTTTTATGTTTAAAAAATGTTGTCAAAATTTTATTTTTTTATAGAAAATTTTGTCAAAATTTAATTTCTATAGAAAATTTTGTCAAAATTTTTTTTTATAGAAAATTTTGTCAAATTTTATTTTTATAGAAAATTTTTTCAAAATTTTATTTTTATAGAAAATTTTGTCAAAATTTTATTTTTATAGAAAATGTTGTTATGATTGTGGGACGTCCGCTAGAGAGTTGGGCCCTAATGTTAATATCAGATACGTGGTCTATTTCCAAATACCATAAATTTGAGCCCCATATTTCCGTAGTCGGCAAACATGACGGGCTTGGGGGGTATTTTGTTTTACTCTATAAACCCTTTTATTTGAGCCTCATATTGCAATAGTCAGCAAATTCGTCCTATTTGGGTGGTGTTGTGGGGGTGGGGGTGGCCCCACAGGCACTTTTCCCCAATATTGATATCAGATTCATGCTTTACTCCCAAAGACCTTTCATTTGAGCCCCATATTGCTATGGTCGTAAATGTTTCCTTTTTGGGGAGGGGTGGGGTTTTTGGAGAGAGGGTCCTATATTGGGGGGATATACATTTGTATATCTGATTCGTATTCTACACTCAAATACCTTTCATTTAAGCCCCATATTGCCATGGTCCATAAATAAGTCATGTTTGGGGGGTATTTTGGGGAACGGGTAGACATTTGGATAACAGATGCGCATTCTACTCCCCAATAACCTTTCATTTGAGTTCCATATTGCCATAGTCGTTAAAAATTTCCGATTTAGGGGTGTTTTGAGGGTCCCCCTAACACTTGGTCCGACAATTGGATATCAGATAAGTTTTCTAATCTTAATTACCTTTCATTTGTGTCCCATATTGTAGTGATTGGGGTTTCTAATCTTAATTACCTTTCATTTGTGTCCCGTATTGTCGTGATTGGGGTAAGTATATGTTTGGTAGGTTTTAGGGTGGGGCGGCCCCCCTAGGTACCCCATCCGAAATTCGGATACCAAATTTTTGTTTTTTGTTACTATGAGGGAGCACACAAAATTTAGCTAAAAACGCACTACCCATCTTCAAGATCTGGTATTTCTGAAAAAAAGGATAAGGGGGAGGGTCCGGCCCCCTTTAGATATATAAAAAAAATTAATTACCCTATTTTCACCACCATCTGTGAAATTTTTAAGAAAACCGGTTCCGCCGTTTGTGAGTCTATACGGAACATACATAAAATCAAACACAAATTCATTTTTGTATATAAGAAGATTACTGCAAATCGGACGAACATATATATGGCAGCTATATCTAAATCTGAATCGATTTTTTCCAATTTCAATAGGCTTGTCTCTAAGGCCAAGAAAAGGCTCGTGCCAAATTTAAAGACGATCGGATGAAAATTGCGACATCTAGGTTGCAAACAAATTAACATGGACAGACAGATAGACGGACAAAGCTAAATCGAATCAAAAAGTGATTCTGAGTCGATTGGTCTTTTCTGGGTGTTACAAACAAATTATAATACCCTGTGCCACAGTATTGGTGTAGAGTATAATTATAATTTTTAACCTATTTTCCCTAAGCTCTGACACATTTAAAACAGACCTTCTGTTTTAAATCTAGCGACAAAAATGTCCCACTAGCCCCATTTCTAATTCATGCTGCTCTTCTCTAATCCCTAGATTTTGTTCATATGCCTAAAAAGTTGCAAAAGAAAAGTTGCTTAATATGCAAATTAAATGATTTTACTTTTTGCCTTAACCACTGAAAACTTGAACTTGAACAAAAAGAAAAAAAAAACGTAAAAATATCACACTGCAAATTTTTTCACTTTTGGGACAAAGGGGTTTCAAAGAGTTACAAAAGCGAGTTGTCATAACATTTGACACCGGTTACGGAAATATGACATTAAGGTTTCATCATCATTTCACACAAATAAAGTTTAACGGCTGGTTTGCTGTTCCTTTCGCACTCTCGGACTGCTGCTGAGGGTGCTGATAATGATAATGATGATGATACTTGGGTGACAAAAGGAGGACACCAGCTACCAAGTCTCTTTAAAGTGCCATTAAAAACAATTCGCCGTCTGTTCATTCTTTGGCTTTTGTGATTCACAAGGGACAAAGGAAACGGAAGTGAAGGAAAACATTTGAAACATTTCAATTTTTGTCACTTGAAACATTTAAGAAAATGACCCCTTAAAGTGGATACATAATTGGTGGGTGTTGGTGTGGCTGTATGGCCATATACAGACACAAGACCAGGCGGGACTTTAAAATGTTCATAAGTTGGTGTGTGTGTGTGTATGTGTTTTGGTTTCATTTAATGTCTTTCTCTCTTTGGGGAGTCAGAGTATGCCAAAATGTGTTCTGTAAGGTTAATGTTGTGTGACTGGTTGGTCATACGCTTTTGTTAAACCTTTTGTCTAGTGGCCATCATTCACATGCAGGGTTGCCAATGTGCAATTGAATTTCGCAAAAATTTGGAATTTTCTAAATTTTTTTTTAAATAAAATAGGACATGTTTAAGCGAATTAAATTCGAAGCGAACAGACGGATAAAGCTCAAATCAGGAAGTAATTCTAAGCCGAAGGGTACACTTACACAGAAAAAAAATAAAAATCGGTTTCAGTCACGAAATTAATCGATACAATTAATTTTTTAATTGATCCAATTATTTATTTAATTGAAACTGCTACAATCACGAAAATGATAATATCAATTGAAGGTTTAGCAAAAGGTGATTAAAAAAAATTAAAATATTGCAGTTTTAATTAAATAAATGATTGAACATTTTTGACATTTCCCATAAACGTTTTAATTGATCCAATTAAAAAATAATTGAATTTTTTAAAATATTCAATTAACTTTTTAATTGATCCAGTTACAAAATGATTGAAATTTTCGAAATATCCAATAATTTTTTTAATTGGGCCAATTAAAAATTTCATTGAAAATATTCAAATGTTAAGATTAAGATTCAATTAAAAAAATGATTAAAACAATTAAGTTATTAATTGAAAATTTCAAAAACTCCAATCGCGATCGTAATTGAAAAAATTCAAATTCAATTAAAAAATGATTGAATCAGTCAACTTTTTAATTAATTTTAATGCGCATCACACTTCATGGCATTCTCCCTTAGGTAACGACCAGCGGGGCATAGCTTTGGCAGAGCTTTGATGAATGAGTAGGCTTCCACAAGGATTATTCCCTGATCTCCTGAGTGACGTATCCTGGCAAGTCTTCATTTCTTTGGGATCAAATCACCTTCTCATCGTCCGACCAGCCGGTTTTAAAACCACTGAACGTCGGACGTTTATCAATCGGATGAAGACCGATTAGGTCGGCTTAAGAGAGAACAGCAATCACTGCTTCAATGAACGGACATCTCCCTCAAATGTGATAGTTGCCGAGAGGAAAATCCGAGACATCATTAACGCGGTAGATGCTCGTCTAAAAGCGTCATATCGCACGACCTAGGCAGCCAATTGAACGGTCCCGAACGTGAAAGAAAATGTTCACCGAACTCATATCACAAAAAGTCCCTTAGTTTGCGTGCTGTGTGGCATGTGGCACCGTCTTGTTGAAACCACATCTCATGCAAGTCAAGCACTTGCATTTTGGGCTAAAAAAAAGTGGGATATCATCTCAAGCATAGCTCTTGCAATGCTTTTGGCTGATCTTCACTCCAAAATCGACAATTCTGCTTATTTACGTACCCATTGATCCAAAAATGAGCTTTGTCCATAAAATGGAAAATGCGCGCGATGAACTTTCTTAACAGAGTACGCATTTTGATAATAAAATTTAGCCTCTAGGGGGCGCAATTCTTATCCGATTTGGCTGAAATTTTGTATGACATGTTTTGTTATGACTTCCAACAGCTGCGCTAAGTATGGCGCAAATCGGTTTATAACCTGATATAGCTGCCACATAAACCGATATGGGATCTTGACTTCTTGAGCCTCTAGAGGGCGCAAGTCTCGACCGATTTGGCTGAAAGTTTGTATGACGTTTTTTGTTATGACTTCCAACAGCTGTGTTAAGTATGGCGCAAATCGGTTTATAACCTGATATAGCTGCCATGAGAACCGATCTTGGGTCTTGACTTCTTGAGCCGCTAGGGGGCGCAGTTCTCGACCGATTCGACTAAAATCTTGCAAAATCTTTGGTACCAATTTCAACAACTGTGCTAAGTTTGGTTCAAATCGGTTCATAACCTGGTTTAGCTGCCATATAAACCGATCTGGGATCTTGACTTCTTGAGCCTCTAGGGGGCGCAATTCTCGAACGATTTGACTGAAATCTTGCATGACATGTTTTGTTATGACTTCCAACAGCTGCGCTAAGTATGGCGCAAATCGGTTTATAACCTGATATAGCTGCCATATAAATTTGATACCAAACCCCTTATGAACGGCAACACAGTTCTCGCATTGTGGTCAGCATTACATTGGTATTAGTGTTGTATGGTCCTTGCTCGCTGATTACTTTCTTATGGTGTACTATGGCAATGCTATGTACACACTGTGTGTGTGTGTGTGTGTAAACAGTTTTGGTGGGTGTATCCTACATCTCTAGATGGCCATGTGGCCTGTTCGCTGATGACCACGTTATTGTTGCTGCTGCTGCTGCTGTTGATTTTATTTGCCCATTACCTTTGTGCTTGGCTGTGTTTTATTTGCTGCTATTATTAATGTCATTTTAATTTTGTAGATTTTCCTTTGCTTTTTGTTGTTGTTGTTGTTGCTACCATTGCTATTGTCTGTGTTTTCCTGGTTGTCGTTCTCTTGTTTCGGTTTATTTTTTTGCATTGTCCCTGACGCAGATTTGATGCTAGACAGAAATTCATTTAAAATTTATGACATTACCAGTTTAGCATTCGCTATTTATTTACTGCATGTGTCTAGGGTGGCCTCCTTCTTTGGCTAAAGTCTATCTTCTATGGCTCCGTAGGTAGGGTTGCTATTGAGTGGGGTAGATGTGCGCACACGTTGGCTGCCAACTTTGGTATCACCACACAGATTTCTCATCCATTGGCCTTTAAAATTGCTGTTTAATATTTATTTGTTATGTTCGTGTTTTGTCTTAGAATTTCATTTTGTTTGTATCTTCTTAAGGTGCTTTTTTCTACTTTTGCTGTAGTTGGGTAAGAGAAACCATGTTGGTCGACTTGGCTGATTGGCTTGATGCCTTTTGTCTTGTGTCATGATAAAAAAGGGTTGCCATAGTGTTAATACTTTTGAAAAATAGCTCAAACTATATAAATCCAATTTCCCAGGAATAACAGGATATTAAACTTTTTGATACCTGAAAGGGAGCAAACCTTCCCCCTAACCCTAAAAATTCTCAAAAACGGGAAAGTAGACAGATCGGGAAGATATGGAAGTTAAGTGAAATGTCTAAGTGTCCCTGACGTGGAGGAGGGTCTAGTTGGTATTCATATCCAAGGCGGGGAGGCTGGTATACACTGCAGCCAAGTACTTCAAGCCGATAAGTCTTTCTTTCTTTTTTGTTAAGACACTGCAGATTATTCTGGACTTGCATCTTGGAAACAAGCTGGGTGTATCATACTTCTCAGTATGCTTACATCAGGGGAAGATCAGTTGACACCACATTTCATGGAGTTATTCATCACCTGAAGAGGTCTCTCGAGCACAGGAGTTCATCTTGGCGGTTTTCTTAGACATTGAGGCAGTTTTACATATGGACATTCGGCGGCCTTGAGAAAAGCGGAAATAAGGAACTGAGTGCTGGATTAGATAATGAACATGCTCTGAATAGAACCTCCCCATAATCCATATTTCAAAAACGTCAGATCTTGGACATGGGTGCATCGATTTCAGTGAAATTTTGTCACCTCTTGTTACCCCAAAAACATGAAATTGAGGTCAAATAACCGGAGGGACGCCCCATCCCAAAACCCACCCGAAGGGACATGTTTACCGATTGGGAGAATATGGGTATTAAATGAAAGGGTTGTAAGAGTAGAGTACGAACTTCATATAACAATTTGACCCCAAGTGTTGGAGAGCCCATCTCATGTCCAAAAACCGCCCACATGGGACATGTTAACGAGTGGGACAATATGGGTATCAAATGATAGGTAATTGGAAGTAGATACGAAGCGAGACGCAATTACCGAGCTCGAAGCTGTGGACACCACATCCGGTGCAGTTCTCAATTTTCAATTAATCTTTAAATAAATTAATGTCTGCGAAACGTTCGCAGCACGCTATTTGCGTCCCGCTTCGTGTGTGCAATGAGTGAAGGATTTTCCAAGCGGAGGTCTATGCAATTTCAAGTGTAGATGAGTTTGGCGATAAGTACTGACCGCAAGAATATCTGTATATGCAGCTACAGTCAGGCGGCACTGAAGGCTATCCCAAGTTCCCTAAGAATACGGTCCTGCATAATTATCTATAAGAGCGGTGAAATAAAACCACCTTGAAGTGTCCCCCTCATTGTAGCCAAACTCACCGACGCACAGTGGGAGAAAATCAAGAAAATTTAGTAAAAAAATACGCCATTTGAGAACGTTTGGAGATAATTATTTGAAATGGTTAAAGCTAAGGTATTATCGAGATCATGCGAGAAATTTGAAGGCCCTAGGTGGTAGGCCCCTATTTTTGGTCATTTTGGCATTTCGAAAAATTGTTCGGTCTGCCAAATCTTTTTTTGTGGTTCGAGTTTAATTTTTTGCTAGATAGTCTGCTTGAGGTTTACAATATCTCCACTGGTTTCGTCGATATACGAGTTTTAATTTTTATTTGATGAAATTTTGGCCGAGATTGGCTCCCCAAAATACCCAAATTGGGCACAGATAATTTCCACATCGGCATTTTTTTGTAAATTTGTTGTGGAGGCTACAAATATTGTTAGGAGCAAAACATTTTTCGCATGGGTTTAGGGGACATATGAAGTAAAAAACTTTTCAACCCAAATGGGACATCTTGGCTTTAGAATATCAGAACTCGAGCCGTTTTTTCAATTTTTTATAAAAATTTGCCTATGTCGATGTACATATAGCACCCGTTTAGGTTAACATATCTTTTTGAAATTCCGCTTAAAACGCATCTGCAATACATCCTCTTCACAAAAAATGAAGGTATTTAAGCAAGTTTTTCTAAAGACTAGTCAATGAAAATGTTTTTTTTTTACCAAAATATGTCAAATATACACTGATATAGCTGCCATATAAATCGATCTTGGATCTCCACTACTTGACTTGTTGAGCCTCTAGACGGAGCAATCCAATTTTGCTGAAATTTTGTACAAAGTGTTTTGTTATGACTTCCAACAACTGTGCTAACTATGGTCAAAATCCGTTCATAACCTGATATAGCCGCCAAATAACTCGATCTGGGATTTTGGAATCTTTTTATCTGCTTTGGCTTAAATTTTGTATGAGGTGTTTTGTTATGACGTTCAACAACTGTGCTAAGTATGGTCCAAATCAGTTTAAAAAGCACGCTTTTTCTTGTTTCACTTCCAATCTGCATAACTTTTAACTGAATAATCAGATATGGACACTTTTTGCGGCAAAGTCATTGTAAATTTTGTCACAAATCCAAATCATGCATAAAAATCTAAATCGAATCACAAATGCCTTCGTTATTGCAAAATACGGAGCCAATCTCGGTCAAACTTTCAACCTGGGAATCCAGTGAAGATATTGTTCACCTCAAGCTGACTTATTTTATAGGGAAATGGGACCACAAACGAAGATTTGGCAGCCATAACAGATTTTCGAAATACCGAGGTTACCAACTTAAGGGGCCTGCCAAAAAACAACTTGAAGCTTGAAATTTTGCACACGATCTCGCTAGCACTTCAGCTCTAAACATTTTAAATTTCAAAAAAGATATCTCCACTCGTTATCACACGGCATATATTTTATTATTTTTTTTTTTTTTGATTTTCTCCTACTGTACGACGGGTCCCCTATGCTCGCGGTAATCGTTCATCTAATTCAACACTCTGTCCTCCATTATCGCGTTCCGCAAGGTCCCCTCAATGGCAGACGAATGGACATTATTGATGGTTCCTTCAATGTCTTTTCCCGTCATCTCTTCTTAGGCAAAACTGGATATAAGAAAAGATTGCTCTGCTATTAGAGCGATATCAAGATATGATCCGGTTTGGACCACAATTAAATTATATGTTGGAGACCTGTGTAAACTATCAGCCAATTCGAATAAGAATTGAGCCCTTTGGGGTCTCAAGAAGTAAAATAGAGAGATCGATTTATATGGGAGCTGTATCGGGCTATAGACCGATTCAGACCATAATAAACACGTATGTTGATGGTCATGAGAGAATCCGTCGTACAAAATTTCAGACAAATCGGATAATAGTTGCGACCTCTACAGACTCAAGAAGTCAAGATCCCAGATCGGTTTATATGACAGCTATATCAGGTTATGAACCGATTTGAACCATATTTGGCACAGTTGTTGGATATCATAACAAAACACATCGTGCAAAATTTTATTCCAATCGGATAAGAATTGCACCCTCTAGAGGCTCAAGAAGTCAAGACCCGAGATCGGTTTATATGGCAGCTATATCAAAACATGGACTGATATGGCCAATTTACATTCCCAACTGACCTACACTAATAAGAAGTATTTGTGCAAAATTTCAAGTGGCTAGCTTTACTCCTTCGGAAGTTAGCTTGCTTTCGACAGACAGACGGACGGACGGACAATCGAATGGCTAGATCGACATAAAATGTCACGACGATCCAGAAAATATATATACTTTAAGGGGTCTCAGACGAATATTTCGAGTAGTTACAAACAGAATGATGTAATTAGTATACCCCCCATCCTATGGTGGAGGGTATAAAAATGTTCAGCTGTGGTTTTCCCCTCCTAATGCTGGCAACATTTGTGAAGTACTATGCCATTTAAAGCTTCTCTCCAAAATGGTGTCGCACTGCGGCAATAAAAAAGAGGCCCCTTATCATTGATCTTAAACTTGGAATGGACATTATTGAAGGCTCCCTCAATGCCAATAAAATTTTGAATTTTGTTTGGAGAGGTTTGTTGGGTTAGGTAGAAGGAAAGGATTTTTGTTCGAAGCTTAATGATGTACTACGCTCTATAATTGTCTCACGAGCACAGGAGTTCACCTTGGCGGTTTTCGAAGACAGACGAATGGACATTATTGAGGACTCACTCAATGTCTAAGAAAACCGCTTAGGTCAGCTCCTGTGCTCGAGAGGCAATTTTAGAGCGTAGTACACCTTTAAGCTTTGGACAAAAATCCTTTCCATCTACCTAACCCAGCATACTTCTCCAAAGAAATCTAACAAAATTTAAATTTTAAAGTAAAACTTTGTAACTTTTCAACTTGGGACAACCACATTCTTTACAAGCGCTGTATATAAGCCCCCCCACATCACATTAAGATGATTACCTTTGGTGGCGGCCATTGAAAAGTTACTTAAACATTTTTTTCTCTGCCCACTACATTTGAGCCAAAGCTTGTCCTTGTACATCTTTGAGAATTTCCCCATTTTCATACCTGCGGAATCCCTAGTCCGGGGCTCAGTTATAATCTTGTTAAAAATGAAATGTCATAAAATAATATAAGTCTCAGAGGTACTTATCTGGCGAGGAAATGTTGTTGTGTGGTTGCCGTTTGCTGTTTGTCTGCTGCTGTTGCCTTTGATATTTGATTGCTGGGGCAGAAACATATTTTGGCCAAAGGCTAAACCAGGCCAAGAGGTAGATACTTTGTACAAGAGGACAAAGTTTGGCATCAAAACTGCGATTATATAGACGAATATGGCGCATTTTCATGCTTCTACTGGTAGTTTAGGAAGACCACAGCTCTGACAATGACGAAGAAAGAATTAAAGAAGAAAAAAAAATAAATAATTGAATTTTTTATTTATTCATAGTACCCCCGGCTGGTATCGTTTTTATGGAAGCAGAATGCGTCACCATTAGAATTTTTTATACATTCACGAGTTTTGTTGCGATTTCCTTTGTTTTGTTTCTCTCATATTGATAACATGATTAAAGCAAAAAAGGGGGATTTTTTTTTTCTCCCATTTTCTCTGTCTAAGACCATTTCCCCAAAGAAAATCGAAACCACAACGCAAAACCATTGCAAAACATCATATCACCCAATACAAAGACAGGCCATCAAAACGCAAAAAAAAAAAACCTTCAAGAGTTGGAGTACAATCCCATTTTCTCTGTCTGAATTTAATGTCATCTTGCATTCATTGTAGGAAAATTTCACTTTTTGACCATTGTCTCAAAGTCATCTCTCATTCTTCATGGTTTTGTATGCCATTCTACTTCAAATGAGTTACGGATATTTCCGTTTCCGTTTAGTTGGAATGCCTATTGTCTGGGATGTTAACGAAAGGGAAATTGCATTGTCATGTGTTTCAAAGACATGATAAACGAAAGAGAGAGAGAGAGAGAGAGATGGAGAAACAGGGCAAAAATGTGTCAGCATATGTTTGTTGCCCATGAATGCCTGAGAATGTGCTTGTGGTGGCTTGTCAATATCTTTGGCTGATTAACACAACAATGATGAGAATGTCACATCACATTTGTGACACACACACATTCTTGTCGCTCTTCTGCTGTGTGCTCTACTTCTCACTCTCTCCATCAAATACTCATGAATTCCATCCGTTTCCGTATGTCATTTGTCAAGGCAAGCATAGCGCATTGATGAATAGCAATGCACTGAGAGAAAAAATACAAAAGTGGATAGGAATGAAAATGAAATGAATTAAAGCCTGCTAAATGGGAGACTTGGGAATATTGGATGCCAAGCAACGGTTCGGATTGATGTTGACTTGGCAAAATCCAGGCTTATCTTAGTCTTCCTTCATCTCAAATGTGGTCACCTGGCTAGCTGCCTTAAAAATCCGCTAAAAGTAGTGAACTAAAATATGCCACGAATTCACCTGTAAAAATTTTTGCCCACAAACATTCCACTAAGGAACACGGAACATTCCAAACTTCTCACATATCAATGAGTGCAGTCCGATTCAAGTTTAAGCTCAATGATAAGTGGCCTTTTATAGCCGAGTCCGAACGGCGTGCGGCAGTGCGACACCTCTTTAGAGAGAAGTTTTACATGGCATAGTACCTCACAAATGTTGCCAGGATTAGGAGGGGAAAACCACCGCTGAAAATTTTTTCTGATGATTTCGCCAGGATTCGAACCCAGGCGTTCAGCGTCATGGGCGGACATGTTAACCTCTGCGCCACGGTGGCCTCCAACGAATTCACCTGTAGAATCAAAAAACTTGAAGAAGAGATTGGTTTGAAAACACGAAAAAGGATAAAAACGGATCTCCCCTTTGATGAAGACCACCGCAAACGTTTTAAGGACCATGGTTTGAGTATCTGCACCTGAAGTGTCCGCACTCTTTGTAGAGAGGGCGCAGTATAAGCACTGGCGAATGTATTGGAGAAATACAGACAGACATTACCGCCATACAGTAGGTGCGATGGCTCGGCTAGGGCTTCACAACAACACCGAGAGGTGACAGCCTATATTACAGCTGCCATGAAACGAGGCTTCATGCCTTCACCTTCACCTCCAGTTTTACTCCGGTGGATGAGAGGCTAGCCACAATCCGCATAAAAGGCAAATTCTTCAGATTGAGGCTGATAGATTTCGCCGCGGCAAAAAACATGGTAGTTAGTAGCACCAGATTTCAACATAAAAATATTCACAAAGCCACATGGCTGTCACCGGATCAAAACACGAGGAACCAAATTCATCACAAAGGCAATTATCCGGTGTCTTAGATGTACGATTGATCCGTGGAGCGAATATAGATTCGGATCATTACCTTGGTGCAGCAAGGATTCGCACCCGTTTGAACACGGCGAAGAAGTAAATTCGGTGAAAAATTCATAACTTATGTCCCATATCAGTTATATTAAAATATGTTCCGATTTGGACCAAATACTAATAAGTACAGTAGATATATCTAAAAATAAACCGATCTGAACCATATACGACACGGATGTCGAAAAGCCTAACATAAGACTTTGTCAAATTTCAGTGATATCGGATTATAAATGCGAATTTTATGGGGCCAAGACTTTAAATCGACACATCGGTCTACATGGCTGCTATATCCAAATCTGGACCGATTTGGGCCAAGTTGCATAAAAATGTCGCAGAGCCTAACTTAAAGCACTGTCCCAAATTTCGGCGAAATCGGACAATAAATGCCTCTTTTATGGGCCCAAAACCTTAAATCGAGAGATTGGTCTATATGGCAGCTATATTCAAATCTAGACCGATCTGGGCAAAATTGAAGAAGGACGTCAAAGAGCCTAACTAAACTCACTGTCAAAATTTCAGCGACATCAGACAATAAATGCGTCTTTTATGACTCCAAAACCTAAAACCTAGATATAGGTCTATATGGCAGCTATATCCAAATCTGGACCGATCTGTTCGATATTGCAAAAGTATGTCTAGGGGCTTAATTTAACTCACTGTCCCGAATTTCGGCGACATCGGACAATAAATGAGCATTTTATGGGCCCAAAACCTTAAATCAGGAAATCGGTCTATATGTCAGCTATAGCCAAATCTGAACCGATCTGGGCCAAATTGAAGACAGATTTCGAAGGGCCTAAGACAACTCATTGTCCCAAACTTCAGCAAAATCGGATAATAAATGTGGCTTTTATGGGGCTAAGACCCTAAATCGGAGGATCGGTCTATATGGCAGCTATATCCAAATCTGAACCAATCTGAGCCAAATTGACGAAGGATGTCGATGGGCCTAACACAATTCACTGTCTCGAATTTCATCAAAATCGGATAATAAATATGGCTTTTGTGGGCCTAAGACCCTAAATCGGAGGATCGGTCTATATGGCAGCTATATCCAAATCTGAACCGATCTAGGCAAAATTAACGAAGGAAGTCGAAGGGCCTAACACACCTCTCTGTCCCAAATTTCAGCGAAATCGGATTATAAATGTGGCTTTTATGGGGCTAAGACCCTAAATCGGAGGATCGGTCTATATGGCAGCTATATCCAAATCTGAACCAATCTGAGCCAAATTGACGAAGGATGTTGAAGGGCCTAACGTAACTCGTTGTGCCAAATTTCAGCAAAATCGGATAATAAATGTGGCTTTTATGGGGCTAAGACCCTAAATCGGCGGATCGGTCTATATGGGGGCTATATCAAGATATAGTCCGATATAGCCCATCTTCGAACTTAACCTGCTTATGGACAAAAAAAGAATCTGTGCAAAATTTCAGCTCAATATCTCTATTTTTAAAGACTGTAGCGTGATTTCAACTGGCAGACGGACGGACATTTCTAGATCGTCTTAGATTTTTACGCTGATCAAGAATATATATACTTTATAGGGTCGGAAATGGATATTTCGATGTGTTGCAAACGGAATGACAAAATGAATATACCCCCATCCTTCGGTGGTGGGTATAAAAAAAATGGAAAAACGTGAGTGTGAGCGAATTGAGATGTACAGGAGTCAGAATGAACTCCGGATATTCTACCAAAGAATTAAACATCAAAGCGATGGCTTTGGTGCAGGCACATCCTCCTGCAGAGACAAAGAAGGAAATCTGGTAACTGACACATATAGCATGCTGAGGATATGGAAAGAAGATTTACCCAGCTGATAGTGTCCGACGTTGGCGGCGAAGAGGATACCGCAGAACCAATCCCTGATGATGATATAGAATGTTTACCTCCTAGTCGGAATGAGGTCCAGGTAGCAGTAACCCGACTAAAGAACAACAAGGCCGCAGAAGCCGACGGGTTACCCGCTGAACTATTTAAGACCGGAGGCGACACGCTGATAAGGCATATGCATCAGCTTATCTGCGCAATCTGGCTAGAAGAACACATACCCGATGATTGGAACCTCAGCATACTATGTCCCGTACACATGAAAGGAGACAAGACGAAATGTGCCAACTACAGAGGAATAAGTCTCCTCCCCACCGCATACAAGATACTCTCGAGCGTACTGTGTAAAAGATTATAACCTAAAGTCAATGAGATAATTGGGCCCCATCAATGCGGCTTTAGACCTGGTAAATCCACCCTGGACCAGATATTCACACTGCTCCAAATTCTGGAAAAGATCCGAGAAGGGCAAATCAACATCTACCATCTCTTTGTTGACTACAAAGCCGCCTTCGATACTCCTTTACATTCAAAGGTATTTCAAGCCATGTCTGAGTTTGGTATCCCTGCAAAATTAATAAGACTCTGTAAGATGAGACTTGCTGATATGCGTTCCTCAGTAAGAATAGGAAAGAATCACTCCGAACCATTTAAAACCAAACGAGGTTTCAGACAAAAAGACAACCTATCGTGTGATCTCTTTAACATCCTGCTGGAGAAGATTATACGAGATGAAGATGTGAATAGGTATGCCAAACTAATCACAAGAGAACACATGCTACTAGCCCATGCCGACGACATCGATATCATAGGTCGGTCACCGGAAGTAATAACTGCAGCCTTTGAAACAATCGAAAGAGAGTCAGTAAAAATGGGTCTGGTAGTAAATGGAGATAAGACGAAATGGATAGTCTCAACTCTTAAAAAGTCTTGCACAACCGAGCAGATAAAGAAAATGGAGAAAGTTGGGAACCACAACTTTGAGATAGTCAGTAACTTTATCTACCTCAGCACCGCCGTAACCGAAACGAATGACACCAGTTTTGAGATGAAGCGAATTATAATACTGGCAAACAGATGCTACTTTAGACTAAGTAAGCAGTTTAGAAACAAGGCCACCTCTCGGCAGACGAAGATTACCCTGTACCAGACACTGATACTACCCTTGCTGTTATATGGTTCTGATGCATGGGTACTTGTGGAAGCAGATGAGGCAGTACTTGGAGTATTTGAGAGAAAGATTCTTCGTAAAATATATGGACCAGTTTGCATTAATGGAGAATATAGGCGACGTATGAACCACGAGCTGTATGACGACGATAGCCTTGTTACACCATCAAAATACAACGGCTGCGTTGGCTAGGTCATGTTGTCAGAATGGATGAAGAAGCTCCAGCAAAGAAGTCTTTTGAAGGTAAACACGGTGGTAAACGCAAACCGGGAAGACCAAAAGCCCGATGGGAAGATCAAGTGGTGGGAGACACCTCGAAACTTGGCGTCAGAGATTTTAGAATGGGCGAAGAAGATCGAGGCGCTTGGAACGCAGTTCTACGTTCGGCTAGTGAAACAAATGTTCTGTCATAGCCAATTGAAGTAAGAAAAGTTAGTATCTCTATCCGTTATCAAATGGCATATTTTTTACTAGTTTTTTTTCAGTTCTATTCCACTGTGCGTAGGAAAAAATTCTTTCGATGTGTTGCATAGGGAATGAAAAAATGAATACTCCACCTTTTAAATAATGCTTTGAGCTTGAAGGGATCAAATAAGAAAATTAAAATTTTTTCAGTGTACCACATTTAATCCTTATCTACATGTGCAATGATAGGCATTTTTGTGGTATTGATAGTGGCTCATCAAAACAACCTCAATAGTGGTTAATAAGTGAAAGTGTGCTCCTACAGAACAATACTTCTATGGAAGGATAATAGGTTCTGAGGCAGAATTTACATTAAGGATGGGCTTTTGTGAAAATAAAATATTAAAGGAATTTAAAAATTGTAATGGTTTGGTTGGATGCCGAGCAAAGGGATGAGAAGTTAAGGTTTAGGTTATTGTAGAAAAATTGTTTTGAGAAAATTCTGCCTTAAGAGAAAATTTCATAGAAATTTTGTCTTTAGAGAAAATTTCATAGGAATTTTTTCTTTAAAAAAAATTTCATAGAAATTTTGTCTTTAGAGAAAATTTCATAGAAATTTTGTCTTTAGAGAAAATTTCATAGAAATTTTGTCTTTAGAGAAAATTTCATAGAAATTTTGTCTTTAGAGAAAATTTCATAGAAATTTTGTCTTTAGAGAAAATTTCATAGAAATTTTGTCTTTAGAGAAAATTTCATAGAAATTTTGTCTTTAGAGAAAATTTCATAGAAATTTTGTCTTTAGAGAAAATTTCATAGAAATTTTGTCTTTAGAGAAAATTTCATAGAAATTTTGTCTTTAGAGAAAATTTCATAGAAATTTTGTCTTTAAAAAAAATTTCATAGAAATTTTGTCTTTAGAAAAAATTTCATAGAAATTTTGTCTTTAGAGAAAATTTCATACAAATTTTGTCTTTAGAGAAAATTTCATAGAAATTTTGTCTTTAGAGAAAATTTCATAGAAATTTTGTCTTTAGAGAAAATTTCATAGAAATTTTGTCTTTAGAGAAAATGGCATAGAAATTTTGTGTTTGGCAGTATTTGGATCGGTATGAATATCTGCCCTATGGTAGATTTGCCAGGTCCGAAGCCGCGTTACTAGGTCCCAATTTTCTCATTGGCCTTAGATTTTGATTTTTCTCTCAAAACGTTCGAGAGTATCGACCCATTGATAAGTATACCAATCGACTCAGAATCACTTTCTGATTCGATTTAGCCATGTCCGTCTGTCCGTCCGTCCGCCTGTGAGTTCATGTATTCTTGTAATCAAAGTGCAGGTCGTATTTTTTATCCAATCATCACGAAATTTGGCACATATCACTTTTTTGGCCCAAGGACGAACGCTATTGATTTTGGTAAAAATCGGTTCAGATTTAGATATAGCTCCCGTATATATGTATCGCCCGATTTCCACTTAAATGGCCGTAGTAACTAAAATTTGTAGCCGATCTGCACAAAATTTGGCATGAAATGTTTTGTTACTTATCTTAACATATCTGCAAGATTTCATTAAAATCGGTTCAGATTTAGATATAGCTCCCATATATATGCATCGCCCGATTTGCACTTAAATGGCCGTAGTAACTACAATTTTCAACCGATCTGCACAAAATTTGGCACGGATTGTTTTGCTACTGATCTTAACATATCTGCAAGATTTCATCAAAATCGGTTCAGATTTAGATATAGCTCCGATATATATGTATCGCCCGATTTGCACTTAAATGGCCGTAGTAGCTACAATTTTCAACCGATCTGCACTAAATTTGGCACCGACTGTTTTGTTACTGATCTTAACATATCCGCAAGATATCATCAAAATCGGTTCAGATTTAGATATAGCTCCCATATATATGTATCGCCCTATTTGCACTTAAATGGCCTTAGTAGTTGAAATTTTCAACCGATCTGCACAAAATTTGGCACGGATTGTTTTCTTGCTGATTTTAACATATCTGCAAGATTTCATTAAAATCGGTTCAGATTTAGATATAGCTCCCATATATATGTATCGCCCTATTTGCACTTAAATGGCCGTAGTAGCTACAATTTTCAACCGATCTGCACTAAATTTGGCACCGACTGTTTTGTTACTGATCTTAACATATCCGCAAGATATCATCAAAATCGGTTCAGATTTAGATATAGCTCCCATATATATGTATCGCCCGATTTGCACTTAAATGGCCATAGTAACTACAATTTTCGACCGATCCACACAGAATTTGGCACCGACTGTTTTGTTACTGATCTTAACATATCCGCAAGATATCATCAAAATTGGTTCAGATTTAGATATAGCTCCCATATATATGTATCGCCCGATTTGCACTTAAATGGCCATAGTAACTACAATTTTCGACCGATCCACACAGAATTTGGCACAGATTGTTTTGTTATTGATCTTAACATATCTGCAAGATTTCATCAAAATCGGTTCAGATTTAGATATAGCTCTCATGTATATGTATCGCCCGATTTGCACTTAAATGGCCTTAGTAGTTGAAATTTTCAACCGATCTGCACAAAATTTGGCACGGATTGTTTTCTTGCTGATTTTAACATATCTGCAAGATTTCATTAAAATCGGTTCAGATTTAGATATAGCTCCCATATATATGTATCGCCCTATTTGCACTTAAATGGCCGTAGTAGCTACAATTTTCAATGTATCTGCATAAAATTTGGAACGGACTGTTTTGTTACTGATCTTAACACATCTGTAAGATTTCATTAAAATCGGTTCCGATTTAGATATAGCTCCCATAAATATGTATCGCCCGATTTGCACTTAAATGGTCGTAGTAGCTACAATTTTCAATGTATCTGCATAAAATTTGGCACGGACTGTTTTGTTACTGATTTGAACATATCTGCAAGATTTCATCAAAATCGGTTCAGATTTGAATATAGCTCCCATATATATGTATCACCCGATTTGCACTTAAATAGCTGTAGAAGCTATAATTTTCAACCGATCTGCACAAAATTTGGCACGCATTGTTTTCTTGCTGATCTTAACATATCTGCAAGATTCCATCAAAATCGGTTCAGATTTGGATATAGCTCTCATATATATGTATCGCCCGATTTGTACTTAAATGACCGTAGTAGCTACAATTTTCAACGTATCTGCATAAAATTTGGCACGGACAGTTTTGTTACTGATCTTAACATTTCTGCACAATTTCATCAAAATCGGTTCTGATTTAGATATAGCTCCCATATATATGTATCACCCGATTTGCACTTAAATGGTCGTAGAAGCAACAATTTTCAACCAATCTGCACTAAATTTGGAACGGACTGGTTTGTTATTGATCTTAACATATCTGCAAGATTTCATCAAAATCGGTTCAGATTTAGATATATCAAAATCTGTTCAGATTCAAATCTGACCAATGCATTATTGCGGATTTAGATATAGCTTTTTCTATATTTCCCGAATTTATAATCGCAGAATAGGTGCAGGGTATTTATAATTGTGGGGTAGGTGTAGTCGTCTCCTTCCGACTTTTGCCCTTCCTTACTGGTTTTATATGAGTTTCGTATTCTAATTTCAAGTAACTTTCGAGGGAATCTCATATTGTCCCGATCGTCCCACATGCCGGTTTATGGTGGTTTTTTAGGTGGGGTGGCTCCCTTATCTAAATTTTGTATTGCCCATATTCCCTTACATGTCATATTTGGGCGGTTTTTGGTGTTGGGCGGACCCCCCTGACACTTGGGGTCAAATTGTTATATCAAGTTCGTGCTCTGCTCTTAAATACCTTTTATGTGATACCTATATTGTCCCAATCGGTAAACATGCCCGTTTGGATGGGTTTTAGGGGGGGAGTTCCCCCCGGCTATATAACCCCAAGTTTTATGCTATGTTTGTGTTTTGGGTAACCATAAGCTAGCAAAATATTTTGCACCTAATCTGCTCTTAAATACCTTTCATGTGATACCTATATTGTCCCAATCGGTAAACATGCCCGTTTGGGTGGGTTTTGGGGGAGTTCCCCCCGGTTATATAACCCCAAGTTTTATGCTATGTTTGTGTTTTTTTTGGTAATCATAAGCTTGCAAAATATTTTGCACCTAATCTGCTCTTAAATACCTTTCATGCGATACCTATATTGTCCCAATCGGTAAACATGCCCGTTTGCGTGGGTTTTGGGGAGGAGTTCCCCCAAGATTATATGACCCCAAGTTTTATGCTATGTTTGTGTTTTTGGGTAACCATATTTGCACCTAATCTGATTACCAACTTTAATATACCCTTTTAAACTTTCGTAGGGAAATTTCCTTTAAAAGTAGGAGATTTTTTTTCTCATTTCCTTTTTCCTATCCCACAGCAGCATATTGGTAGTTCCAGTTGATGACATCGTTTGGGCAGGTTTTTATCGAAGTTTATTGTAGGCACCTGCATTTAAAGGGTTGATTCCGTCCCGGTTCGACTCTGCTGGACGCCACCGTAACGCAGAGGTTAGCATGTTCGCCTGGGTTCGCATCCTGGTGAGACCATCAGAAAAAATTTTCAACGGTGGTTTTCCCCTCCTAATGCTGGCAATATTTAGGAGGAACTATGCCATGGAAAAACTTCTCTCCCAAGTGGTGTCGCACTGCGGCACGCCTTTCGGACCCGACTATAAAAACGAGGTCCCTTATCATTGAGCTTAAAACTTGAATCGGACTGTACTCATTGGTATTTGAGAAGTTTGCCGCTGTTCCTTAGTGGAATGTTCATGGGCAAAAATGTGCATTTGTATTCGGCCCTGCTGAAGGCTTTACTTCTCTTACCGTGACATCAGCCTTCTCAGGTAGTTTAAGTTGTTAAATGTATGGCAAGGTTTCCACCTTTTAAAGATTGCCTCAAAAGTTCTGTCTGATTGTTTTTGTTTTCTTGGTTTTGGCAGCTCAAACTTGTACCCCATTTTTTCAACCTTTAAAATCACTGGCCAAATTTAACTTCATTGCCTTCTTGAAGAGATAAAAATCTATTCCCATCTGATATGATACCACTATGGGGGTTTTGCCTAATTGCCCACTAAACTGCATATTTAATTTCCCAACCTTTATGGCTATGACATTAATCACCCAGAACCCCAAAAAAAACATAACAACAAAATATGCTCAGAACACCAAAACACTTTTAGTGCCATAAAATACAGGTAAGAAAAACTATTTTTGGCCAAATAAACTTTCAACCTTTTATGGGGTGTGCAAAAAATATCGGTGACAGTTATTGTGAGCTACCAAAACAAACTGAGCCAATAACACGGCAAGCAATATGGCAAAATATTGGAATACCCTCAAAATAAGAAAAAAGGTACCCCAACCAAAAGGAGACTGAGAAAAAGGCACAACAACAACAACATTGACAACGACAAAAAACAAATTTGACACAGAAAAAATGTTAACATTAGATTGTGACATTTATGGGCGCTTCTGTGCTCAAATCGTTCAAATTTGTAGCAAACAAGCACTTTGGACTTCTAAACCTTTCCCCAAACCGCCCCCAACCAAAACAGGTAAAGAGATGGACTAACCACATGGGCAGACAGACGGACCATGGGATGGACGAGTATCATTTTGTCTGCCATGAATGGCATGATGGAAGCTACAATAAAAGCCTTATTGTTGCTGAATCACGGCCACATTGGAAAAAAAGACACTCTGATTTGGATTGTGATACAGTGACAGCAATGATGGCAAAATCTCCCTCGCTCTTCTTCTGTATGGCTGCAATGGTGTAACCTTAACAAAAAGTTGACACCTTTTTTTATTGTTTGGCAACAAGGCCTCTAACACCAGATATTCTGGCTTTAACTCCACCGCCTTCTTGTTTTTTTCTTATTGGAAGGCAAACGGCAGACATTCAAACCTTGCTCCAGAATCAATGAGGCCGTGGTAAGGTGGGTGTTACTGAAATTGCAGTCAGAGTTGCCATTTCAATGAAGTTGTGGGGAAAATTTTCCCACAACCACCATAGTATGGGGGTATAATAATCTAGTCATTCCGTTTGTAGCACCTCGAAATATTGATATAAGACCCCGACATTTGACATTCTGTCAAATTCTGACAGACGGACGGACGCGTCTGTCAAAATTGCGATAGCGGTCGAAAGCGTAAAGCTAGCCTCTAGAAATTTTGCAAAGATACTTTTCATTACGGAGGCCGCCGTAGCGCAGAGGTTAGCATGTCTGCCGTTTTTAACACCTCGAAATATTGATATAAGACCCCGACATTTGACATTCTGTCAAATTCTGACAGACGGACGGACGCGTCTGTCAAAATTGCTATAGCAGTCATACGCGTAAAGATAGCCTCTAGAAATTTTGCAAAGATACTTTTCATTTCGGAGGCCGCCGTAGCGCAGAGGTTAGCATGTCTGCCTATGACGCTGAACGCATGGGTTCGAATCCTAGCGAGTCTATCATAAAAAAATTTCAGCGGTGGTTTTCCCCTCCTAATGATGGCAACATTTGTAAGGTACTATGCCATGTAAAACTTCTCTTCAAAGAGGTGTCGCACTGCGGCACGCCGTTCGGACTTGTCTATAAAAAGGAGGCCCCTTATCATTGAGCTTAAAACTTAAAACGGACTACACTCATTGATATGTGAGAAGTTTGCCCCTGTTCCTTAGTGGAATGTTCATGGGCAAAATTTGTAAAAATTTGCATTTACTTTTCATTGATGTAGGACGTTGGAGATTGAAAATGGGCCATATCGGATTTCAGATTTGGATATATTGGGTTGCCCAAAAAGTAATTGCGGATTTTTCATATAGTCGGCGTTGACAAATTTTTTCACAGCTTGTGACTCTGTAATTGCATTCTTTCTTCTGTCAGTTATCAGCAGTTACTTTTAGCTTGCTTTAGAAAAAAAGTGTAAAAAATGTATATTTGATTAAAGTTCATTCTAAGTTTTATTAAAAATGCATTTACTTTCTTTTAAAAAATCCGCAATTACTTTTTGGGCAACCCAATACTTACTTTACTTTAATTGGCTATGAGAGAATATTTGTTTCACTAGCCGAACGTAGAATAGCGTTCGAAGCGCCTCGATCTTCTGCGCTCATTCTACCATGACTCTTAGTTTCAAGGTGTCTCCCACCACTTGATCTTTGCATCGGGCTTTTGGTTTTCCCTGTTTGCGTGTTTGCCTTCAAAAGACTTCTTTGCTGGGGATTCTTCATCCATTCTGACAATATAACCTAGCCAACGCAGCCGTTGTATTTTGATGCGTATGACTAAGCTATCGTCGACATACAGCTCATACAGCTCGTGGTTCATACGTCGCCTATATTCTCCATTAACGCAAACTGCTCCATATATTTTACGAAGTATCTTTCTCTCAAATACTCCAAGTACTGCCTCATTTGCTTTAACAAGTACCCATGCCTCAGAACCATATAACAACACGGGTGGTATCAGTGTCTTGTATTGTGTAATCTTCGTCTGTCGAGAGGTGGCCTTATATCTTAACTGCCTGCTTAGTCCAAAGTAGCATCTGTTTGCCAGTATTATTCTTCGGTTTATTTAAAAACTGGTGTCATTCGTTTCGGTTACGGCGGTGCCGAGGTAGATAAAGTTACTGACTGTCTTAAAGTTGTGGTTCCCAACTTTCTCCATTTTCTTTATCTGTTCGTTTGTACCAGGCTTTTTGGGAGTTGAAACCATCCATTTCGTCTTATCTCCTTGTACTGCCAGACCCATTTTCACTGACTCTCCCATATAAACCGATCTCCCGATTGGACTTCTTGAGCCCTTAAAAGCCGCAATTTTGTCCGATTTGGCTGAAGTCTTCCACATAGTGTTCTGTTACGACTTTCAATAATTGTGGCAAATAAAGTCCCAATCGGTCTATAACCTGACATAGCTCCCATATAAACCGATCTGCCGATTTGACTTCTTGAGTCCTTACAAGCCCAAATTTTTCTACGATTTGGGTGAAATTTGCATGCGGTGTTCTGTTACGATTTCGAAAAACTGCGCCAAGTACTGTCCAAATAGGTCTATAACTTGATGTAGCTCCCATATCAACCGACCTCTCGAGTATCCTTGTTCGGTTTCTAGAAGCTTTCAATTTTGCCTGGTTTGACAGAAATTTGGTATGTGGAGTATAATAATGGCCTTCAACTAAATTCATTTTGTGTAGATCTTTAGCAGAATCCATGGCGGTGGGTTCCCAGGATTCGGCCCGGCCGAACATAGCATTTTTATACCCACCACCATGGGATTGGGGTATACTAATCCAGTCATTGCGTATGTAACACCTCGAAATATTGACCTAGGACTCCATAAAGTTGATCTTGATCGTCTCGACATTCTGAGTCGATATTGCAATGTCCGTCCGTCTGTCGAAATCACGATAGAGGTCGAACGCGTGGATATAGCTCCCGTATAAACCGATCTCCCGATTTGACTTCTTGAGCCCCTGGAAGCCGCAATTTTAGTCCGAATTGGCTGAAATTTTGCAGATTGTGTTCGGTTATGACTTCCAACAACTGTGCCAAATACGATTCAAATCGGTCAAGAATCTGATATAGCTCCCATATAAACCGATCTCCCTATTTAACTTCTTGAGCCCCTGGAAGCCGCAATTTTTGCCCGAAATGGCTAATATTTTGCAGATAGTGTTCTGTTGTGACTTCCAACAACTGTGCCTAGTATGACCCAAATCGGTCAAGAACCTGATAAAGCTCCCATTCTTGAGCCACAATGTTTGTCCGATTTGGTTAAAATTTTCCAGATAGTGTTCTGCTATGACTTCCAGCAAATGTGTTATGTACGGTACAAATTGGTCTATAACCTGATATAGGTCCCTTATAAACTGATCTCCCGATTTGACGTGTTGAGCCCCTGGATAGAGTTCTGTAATGGCTTCCAACAACTGTGCCAAGTACGGCCCAAATCGGTCAAGAACCTGATATAGCTCCCATATAAACCGATTTCCCGTTTTGACTTCATGAGCCTCTGGAAGCCACAATTTTTGCCCGATATGGCTAACGTTTTCCAGATAGTGTTCTGCTATGACTTCCAACAAATGTGCCAAGTACGGTTTAAATCGGTTTATAACCTGATATCGGTCCCATATTAACTGATCTCCTGATTTGATTTCTTGAGCCACAATGTTTGTCCGATTTGGAAATTTGAAATTGTGCACAAATACTTCTTATTTGTGTAGGTCGGTTGGGATGGTAAATGGACCCTATCGGTACATGTTTTGATATAGCTGTCATATAAACTGATCTTGGGTCTTGACTTCTTGAGCCTCTAGAGGGCACAATTCGTATCCAATTTGAATGAATTTTTACACAAAGTATTTTGTTATAACGTCCAACAACTTTGCCAAGTATGGTTCAAATTGGTTGATAACATGATATAGCTGTCATATAAACCGATCTTGGGTCTTGACTTCTTGAGCCTATAGAGGGCGCAATTCTTATCCGATTTGAATGAAATTTTGCACGGAATGTTTTATTATGATATCCAACAACTGTGCCAAGTATAGTACAAATCGGTTCATAACCTGATATAGCTGCCATATAAACCGATCTTGGGTCTTGAATTCTTCAGCCTCTATAGGGCACAATTCGTATCCAATTTGAATGAATTTTTACACAAAGTATTTTGTTATAACGTCCAACAACTTTGCCAAGTATGGTTCAAATTGGTTGATAACATGATATAGCTGTCATATAAACCGATCTTGGGTCTTGACTTCTTGAGCCTATAGAGGGCGCAATTCCTATCCGATTGGAATGAAATTTTGCACGACGTGTTTTGTAATGATATCCAACAAATGTACCATGCGTGGTTCAAATCGGTCCATAACCTGATATAGCTGTCATATAAACAGATCTGGGGACTTGACTTCTTGATCCTGTAGAGGGCGCAATTCTTATCCGATTTGAATGAAACTTTGCATGACGTATTTTTTTTTATTCGTTCTTCGTAGCTGCCATATAAACCGATCTGGGATCTTGACTTCTTGAGCCTATTGAGGTCGCAATTATTATCCGATTTGCCTGAAATTTTGTACGACGGATCGTCTCATGATCATCAACATACGTGTTTATTATGGTCTGAATTGGTCTATAGCCCGATACAGCTCCCATATAAATCATTCTCTCTATTTTAGTTATTGAGCCCCCAAAGGACGCAAGTCTTATTCGAATTGGCTGTCATTTTACACAGGTCTCCAACATATAATTTGATTGTGGTCCAAACCGGACCATATATTGATATTGCTCTAATAGCAGAGCAATTTTTTTCTTATATCCTTTTTTGCCTTAGAAGAGATGCCGGAAAAGAACTCGACAAATGCTATCCATGGTGGAGGGTATATATGATTCTGTCCGGCCGAACTTAGCACGCTTTTTACTTGTTTTCATATCACATTCTTACTCTGCTCCCAAACACCTTTCATTTAAGTCCTATATTGTAGTGTTCGGGCTATATGCCCCATTTAGGGAGGATTTTTGGGTGGGGCGTTTCCCCTTAGATATGTGGCCCCAATTTTTTAAATAATGGGTTAGCGTTTTGCCGACACGAAGCCAAACAAAAGTTCCACTTGATCCATCCTAAATACTGAATTTCTCATAAACATTTCATTAAGGAATTGGGGATACTTCTCTCATATCAATGAGTGCTGCCCGCTTTAATTTGAAGCTCAATGAAGGACTAGAAGGAGAACTATTATCCAAATTTGTTGCCAGATGTCCGTCGCTATCCCTTAACTCGCCCTGACAACTTTTTGAAACTCAATGGCAACCCTAATATTATGCGACACTAACGACTAGCAAGTGCTGTTTTGTAGGTGCTTCCACTACTGCCTCTGGCTGACGGACTAACTGGTTGGCTGTCTGGCTGGTTGAATGTTCCTGATGGTGTTGCATGTTAACTGGAAGAAATTCACATAAAGTCACTCATAACAACCATAAAAAACACGCACGCACCTCACCTCACTTTCCATCTCCACATACACCCACGATACCAAAACATCTCCAAAAAACGAAAAAAAACAAAAATTTATCTAAAATGTTGTTGCGAGGAGGATAGGAGGATGGCTGGAATATCTGAAAAATGGTAACAAACGATATCTGCATATGTACGTACCGACGCGCACATGTAGACGAGCTGTGTGACAGGCAAATTGACATTATTAACACGGCGGGTGGTGACTTGCAATAAATTGTTTTTTCAGACAAGCGATACACTCAATCACAGGCACTCTTTTTGCCTGTCACCCTGCCACTCCCCCCCAACACCATTATGTGACCACCTTTGGTAACGTGATTCTCGGTATGCATTAGAGGTGACGGGGAATCTCTTACATAATCAAGACAAGACACACTTTTTGATGTCGGGAGAAAATTTTGTAATTGTTACATTGGAACGATGACGACGACGACAATGATGTTGGCTGGTGATGAGGTGATTTTGGCATATTTGAGACATATTTTTCACTAATTTGTTAAAGCACTTAAAGAAAATTCCCAGTCGACACGGGATAACTTTGAGCACCACCTAGGCTGGGATTTTTAGCTCTGATTTGTGTGGGAGAAGAGTTAGCGGGCGCAAAGCTTTACTCTAAGAAAGCACAGAAAAATTATAACGAACTTCCCTATCGTTAACGACGCCCGCAAACGAATCATGATCTGGGATTCTGAAAATATTGGGTTCCCCAAAAGGTAATTGCGGATTTTTCATATAGTCGGCGTTGACAAATTTTTTCACAGCTTGTGGCTCTGTAATTGCATTCTTTCTTCTGTCAGTTATCAGCTGTTACTTTTAGCTTGCTTTAAAAAATCCGCAATTACTTTTTGGGCAACCGAATAGAATGTCCAAACTTTTTATAGAGAAGGTGGAGTATATGCACTGGCGGAAGTATTGGAAAGTACAAGGCAGATATTGTCCCCCTGCAAGAGGTGTAATGGAATAGTAGAGGCGTTTTAACCACACTGAAGGGTGGCACTTAATTTGGCTGTGGATTTGTGGATAGTCGGAGACTTCACATTGTCTCCAGCTGTACTACGGTGTATGAGAGAATAGACACATTTTTTCATTTAATTGGATATGACAGAATATTTGTTACACTAGCCGAACATAGAATAGCGTTCCAAGCGCCTCGATCTTCTGCGCTCATTTTAAAATCTATGACACCGAGTTTCCAGTTGTCTGCCACCACTTGATCTATCCATCGGGCTTGTGGACTTCCCGGTTTGCGTGTACTTCAAAAGACTTCTTTGCTGGAGATTCTTCATCCATTCTGACAACATGACCTAGCCAACGCAGGCGTTGTATTTTGATGCGTGTAACTATGCTATCGTCGTCGTACAGCTCATACAGCTCGCGGTTCATACGTCGCCTATATTCTCCATTATCGCAAACTGAACTGAATTTTACGAAGAATCTTTCTCTCAAAGACCCCAAGTACTGCCTCATCTGTTACAAAGTACCCATGCTTCAGAACCATATAACAGCACGGGTAGCATCAGTGTCTTGTATAGTCTAATCTTCGTCTGTCGAGAGGTGGCCTTATATCTAAACTGCTTACTTAGTCCAAAATATTGGGTTGCCCAAAAAGTAATTGCGGATTTTTTAAAAGAAAGTAAATGCATTTTTAATAAAACTTAGAATGAACTTTAATCAAATATACCTTTTTTACACTTTTTTTCTAAAGCAAGCTAAAAGTCACAGCTGATAACTGACAGAAGAAAGAATGCAATTACAGAGCCACAAGCTGTGAAAAAATTTGTCAACGCCGACTATATGAAAAATCCGCAATTACTTTGTGGGCAACCCATCTGTTTTTCAGTATTATTTTTCGGTTTATTTTAAAACTGGTGTCATTCGTTTCGGTTACGGCAGTACTGAGGTAGATAAAGTTGTGCTCGGTTGTGCAAGGCTTTTTGGGAGTTGAAACCATCCATTTCGTCTCTTCTCCTTTTACTGCCAGACCCATTTTCACTGACTCTCTTTTGATTCTTTCAATCTTCTCCAACAGGACATTTAAGAGATCGCACAATAGGCTGTCTCCTTATCTAAAACCTCGTTTGGTATGAAATGGTTCGGAGAGATTCTTTCCTATTCTTACTGATGACGCGTATCAGCAAGTGTCATCCTGCAGAGTCTTAATAATTTTGCAGGGATACCAAACTCAGACATGGCTTGAAATACTTTGAACGTAAAGGAGTATCGAAGGCGGCTTTGTAGTCAACAAAGAGATGGTAGGTGTTAATTTGTCCCTCTCGGGTATTTTCCAGGATTTGGCGCAGTGTGAATATCTGATCCAGGGTGGATTTACCAGGCACCAAATATTGTCCAGATCGAATTTAAAGTATTGAGTGCATAGAAACCGTATTTATTTCCCAATTGTGCTGATATTTTGAACAGTGATTCAGATCAGATCATATTGGAATATATGCTGATCCTACGATTAAGAATCTAAGACACATTAAAGGAGAAATTATCATATTTCGCTTAGATTTCTAAAAAGGACAATTGAAAACATTTCAGAGTAGTGATCTGATTTGACCATATTTGGTTTAGGTGTTACATAGACCACCGTTGCGATTTCAATATCCAAATATCTATCTAACTTCATCTACCTCGGCACCGCCGTAACCGAAACGAGTGACACCAGTTTTGAGATAGAGCGAAGAGTAATACTGGCAAACAGATGCTACTTTGGACTAAGTAAGCAGTTTAGAAACAACCCCATCTCTCGACAGACGAAGATTACACTATACAAGACATTGATACAACCAGTGCTGTTATATGGGGGTGAAACATGGGTACTTGTGAAAGCAGATGAGGCAGTACTTGGAGTATTTGAGAGAAAGATTCTTCGTAAAATATATGAACCAGTTTGTGTTAATCGGAATATAGGCGACGTATGAATCACGAGCTGTATGACGACGATATCATAGTCACACGCATCAAAATACAACGGCTGCGTTGGCTAGGTTATGTTGTCAGAATGGATGAAGAAGCTCCAGCACAGAAGTCTTTTGAAGGCAAACACGGTGGTACACGCAAATCGGGAAGACCAAAAGCCCGATGGAAAGATCAAGTGGTGGCAGACTCCTGGAAACTTGGTGTCGGAGATTTTAGAATGAGCGCAGAAGATCGAGGCGCTTGGAACGCTATTCTACGTTCAGCTAGTGGAACAAATATTCTGTGATAGCCAATTAAAGTAAAGTAAAGGTTTTGGCCAAAAATGGCCAATGGCTTTGAAAGCAAATATTTTAACTTGATTTTTTTTTTGGTGTGTAAATTTGTACAACACTTAATTTTATTTTTATATCATCTCTAATGAGACAATGTCGGTCGTCTACATGGCTTGTATGATTTTCAACATCTTGTTTTTCAATGAGCCAAAAATATAATAACCTCAAAATTTCCTTTTCCTTTGCCTTCTCACCATGAATCATCTCCTTGCAGTGATTCCTTTTTTTTCAAGCGACATCAACTGTTGTCTCGTTCACTTCTTGCTTTTGTTCAATGAGTGTTGGTGTGTGTGTGTGTGAGTGCGCGCCCTGGGCTGTGTGTGGGGTACCGTTAAAATAATTTGTTAGTCTTAAATATTTTCTTGTTGACAGTTGGCATAAGGTATAAATGTCGTCATTCGACTGTCAATGTCGGCAGGAAAAAATATTTGGCTTTTCCCCGTCTGCCTTAACGTAGTCTTTTGTTTTTCCTCTTTGGGAAAATTTATTGTAATTTTTTTTTTCTTCTTACTTTTTGTCAGTCAGTTATGACCGAAAAATGGAATTTTTCCAAGGGGGAGGGGAAGAGGAAAAAAAAAACAAACAAACAGCAAACCGGCACATGACACGTTTAACGCAAAGACGACCACAACAACAGAGGAATAAATAGGAAAATATTTTACTGGTTTTTACTTGCAGCCGCAGAGGACAAGGTGAGAAGAAGGTGGGACGTGAATGGGGGGGGACTCCATATAGAGAGTCGAGGTGTAGTTGAGTTATGTGCCATAAATTTTGGTTTAAAAGTGTCAAAACCTATTTACATTTAAATAGCCCATACAGTAACAAACCCACTGCCACAGGTCAGCATAATAGACGGTTAATTAAGGTGAAAAAATACAAAAAGGTCTTTGTTTGCCTGAAGAGAGAGAGCGAGAGAGAGAGAGAGAAGGGGAGAGTAAGCCACATGGAATTTACTACGAAATAATGCCGGTCGGCTTGTGAGTAAGTGTGTAAGCATAGTCGTTAAAAAGGGTAAATTTAAGCTGATTTAAAAGCTAATTTTCATTCAATTTTCTAAGGGGAATTTCAATTTTTTTTTCTCAGAGAGTGCTAACGATTTGAAGGATTCATTACGAGTGACATATTAAGCATACTTTTTGAATACAAATAACTGTAGTTATAAAGGGTGATTTTTTTGAGGTTAGGATTTTCATGCATTAGTATTTGACAGATCACGTGGGATTTCAGACATGGTGTCAAAGAGAAAGATGCTCAGTACCGAACCGAACACTGATTTTGGTAATAAAATTCAATGATTTGCAAGCGTTGCTCGTTAGTAAGTCTATTCATGATGAAATGTCAAAGCATACTGAGCATCTTTCTCTTTGACACCATGTCTGAAATCCCACGTGATCTGTCAAATACTAATGCATGAAAATCCTAACCTCAAAAAAATCACCATTTATATTGGGTTGCCCAAAAAATAATTGCGGATTTTTTAAAAGAAAGTAAATGCATTTTTAATAAATCTTAGAATGAACTTTAATCAAATATACATTTTTTACACTTTTTTTCTAAAGCTAGCTAAAAGAAACAGCTGATAACTGACAGAAGAAAGAATGCAATTACAAAGTCACAAGCTGTGAAAAAATTTGTCAACGCTGACTATATGAAAAATCCGCAATTACTTCTTGGGCAACCCAATAAATGGAAATTTAGTATTTGTGAGACTATGTGAGCTACCACTTGCCTGCTTTGTGGGCAAATTGGAAGGGTTTGAAGCATACAAACGGGAAATATGTGGTGGAGGGTATTATAAGTAAAAAGGTTCGAATGTCAAGGGGCCTAGTACAGCTCACTTTACTTTAATTGGCTATGACAGAATATTTGTTCGACTAGCCGAACATAGAATAGCGTTCCAAACGCCTCGAGCTTCCGCGCTAATTCCCAAATCTCTGACACCAAGTTTCGAGATGACTCCCACCACCTTATCTTTCCAACGGGCTTTTGGTCTTCTCGGTTTGCGTGTACCACCGTGTTTACCTTCAAAAGATTTCTTTGCCGGAGCTTCTTCATCCATTCTGACAACATGACCTAGCCAACGCAGCCGTTGTATTTTGATGCATGTAACTATGCTATCGTTGTCATACAGCTCATACAGCTCGTGATTCATACGTCGCCTATATTCTCCATTAACGCAAACTGGTTCATATATTTTACGAAGAATTTTTCTCTCAAATACTCCAAGTACTGTCTCATCTGCTTCCACAAGTACCCATGCTTCAGCACCATATAACAGCACGGGTAGTATCAGTATCTTGTATAGTGTAATCTTCGTCTGTCGAGAGGTGGCCTTGTTTCTAAACTGCTTACTTAGTCCAAAGCAGCATCTGTTTACCAGTATTATTCTTCGCTTAATCTCAAAACTGATGTTATTCGTTTCGGTTACGGCGATGGAGAAAGTTGGGCTGTGGTTCCCAACTTTCTTCATTTTCCATATCTGCTCGGTTGTGCCAGTCCTTTTAGGTGTTGAAACCATCCATTTCGTCTTATCTCCATTTACTGCCAGACCCATTTTCACTGACTCTCTTTCGATTCTATCAAAGGCTGCAGTTACTACTTCCGGTGACCGACCTATGATATCGATGTCGTCGGCATAGGCGAGTAGCATGTGTTCTCTTGTGATTTGTGTGTTATATCTATTCACATCTGCATTTCGAACCTAATGCCCGTCTATACAGTGCCAAACATTGGTGAATCTTCTCAGTACGCTCGTGAATGTGACACTTCCAATTCAGTTTCCTTGTCAGATATCGAAATCGTCTTATTGAGAAAACGTGGTGCATTAAATAGGGCCACCTTCGTCTTCCTCGTGTTCTCTGGGTTAACATTGAGACCGCTGGGTCTAACCCAGACATACGCCATATGCAAGACCCTTTCTGCCCTTCTGCATAGCTTGTTCGGATCCTTACCCCGTAGAAGCATGATAACATCGTCTGCGTAGTAGACGGGTTCAAATCCCTCCTCAGTCAGCATCCATAATAGGTCATTTATGGTGGTTACCCATAAGAGTGGCGATAAAATGCACCCCTGTGGCGTGCCCTGTGCCACTTTCTTCCCTATATTTGTGCCCTAGAACACACAATTTATCCACCTGTTCCTTAGCATATGGTTTATCCAGTCTCTAAGGAGCGGGTCCAGCCGGTAAGGGTCTAATGATTGGATCAATGTGTCGGTCCGCACATTGTTAAAAGCCCCCTCGATGTCAATGCATACCGCTAATGTGTACGTTTTGGCATCAAAGGATTCTCCTATTTTATGTCTAGACTGCCTCGTGCAGGGCAGTCTAGACAACTTTGCTAGACTTTATGTGCCAAATTTGTGTCAAACCTGGCAGAAGTCGAAGTTTCTTTGTGTAGTATAAGACTCATCTGCAGATCGGTTTATATGACAGACTAGCTGGACAGGGCCCGCCACGCTGCGCCTTCTTTAACTCTCTAATATAATTTTAGGGTGGAGATATCGAATTCGTGCAACTGTATCCTATGCCCGCTTATGACGCTGAACGCCTGAGTTCGAATCCTGGCGAGAACTTCGGACAAAATGTTATGTAAATGTTATCCCCTCTTAATGCTGGCAACATTTGCGAGGTACCATGTCATGCATGGTCATGAAAATAATTCTCCTCAAAGAGGTGTCGCACTGCGTCCCGTCGTTTGGACTTGGCTATAAAAAAGGTCCCTTTTCGTTGATAAACTCAACTTGATTTGGGCAGGGGCAAACGTGTGAGAAGTTTGCCCCTGCTCGGTTCCTGAGCAAATTTTTAATCTACACCCAAATACCATTCTTTGAGTCCATTATTACCGTATTGGTAAATATTTCGGGGTTAGGGATATTTGGGGGGTGGTTACTGGGCCACTGTTAGGTGACTTTTAGAGTGCAAAAAATTTCGAACGAATCACATTACCAATCTCCAAGATCTGGTATTTTTGAAATTAGAGCATTGAGATGGGCTTTTTAGAGGAGACATTTGACTCAAATATGGTTATGAAATTCGTGTCCACTCCTTTTACTTTGAGCCCAAAATTGACATGGTCGGTAAGTATGAACTGTTTGGAGGGTGTTTTGGAGCTGGGGTGGCCACCGGCACTTTGCTCTGCAAATAGATATCAAATTCCTTCTTAACTCCCAAATATCGTTGATTTGAGCTCCATATTGCTATAGTCGGAATTGAAAATCAGTTTAGGGGGTAATTAAGGGCGTCTTCAAAATTGGATCGATCGTTTGATCGATCGAAAATTGGAAAATCGTTTTCTACTCTCAAATACCTTTCATTTGAGTCCCATATTGCTACAATGAGTCAATTAAGCAATTCGAGGTATTTTTAGGAGGAAAAGCGCCACCTAGACTAGAACGCTAATTTAACATTTCTCCCAAATATTTTTCATTTGAATACCATATAGCCGTGGTGAGCTACTATGCCGATTTGGGGGTATTTGAAGGTGGGGCGACCTTCCATTACTTGGACCTATTTTTTACGCCGTATTTGTAATCTACTGCCGCATACTTTTCATTTGAGTCCCATATTGATAGGAACGTCGTGGTCAGCTACTATGCCGATTTGGGGGTATTTGAAGGTGGGGCGACCTTCCATTACTTGGACCTACTTTTTTACGCCGTATTTCTAATCTACTGCCGCATGCTTTTAATTTGAGTCCCATATTGATAGGAACGTCGAATAAATCTGTTTGGAGGTGTTTTGGAGTTGGGGCGGCCCGCTCGGTACTTGGACCCAAAATTTAATACGATATTCATTTTCTAGTCTCCAATACCTTTTATTTGATACCCATATTGTGCCTACCAATTCACTTTTGGTTTTGGGGGGCATTTGGGGCTGTAAGGGGAAGGATCAACCACCATTCGATGCCTAAAAATCATATAACCTGTGTTTAATTTTTTTGATTCTACGAAACAGACAAACAAACCGAGTCTCATATAGTCATGATGGGTCATATGCCCATTTGAATCGTTTTTGGGGGATGGGGTGACTCCCTACACTTCGATCTGATTTTGTGTGCCAGATTCGTAATCTACTTCCGAATACCTTTCATTTAAGCCCCATATTGATATGGACGATCAATTTGTCTGCTTTTATAAGTTTTGGGATTAGGGCGACTTCCTGGGTACTTGGATGCAATTTTTAATACCATATTCGTATTCTACTCTCCAATACCTTTCATTTGATATCCATATTGTTTTTATCGGTCCACTTTTGATTTTGGGTGTTGTTTTTGGGGTAATGGGGGGAGGATCCGCCCTTTTACAATATCAACAAATAATAAAGCCTATTCCTTCTTCCTGACTATATTCGTAATCTACACCCGAATACCTTTTATTTGAGTCCCATATTGTCATGATCGTCCACCTATTTTAGGGGGGTTTTGGGATTGGTGCGGCCCCCCAGTTACCTCTACCCAATTCTTATTATGAAATTCGTTCTCTACTTCTGAATACCTTTCATTTGAGTCCCATATTGTCCCGATCGGTTCGCTTTTATTTTTGGGTAGTGCTTCTGGGGTAAGGGGGAGGGTCCGCCCCCCCTTCCGATATCAAAAAATTATATTGTCTATTGGCACGGTTGTTGACAAAACACTACATGCGAATTTTCAGCCCAATTCGATAACAATCTAGGGGCTCAAGAAGTCAAATCAGGGCCCACTTTATATGAAAGCTTTATCTAAATTTGAACGGCTAAGGCCCATTTTCAAACCCCAACAGCCTACACTAATAAGAAGTATCGTTGCAAAGTTTCGAAGTTTAGCTTTACACGTTCAGCAACTATCATGACTTCGACATTTTGACAAGGTTATATACCCCCACCCTATGGTGACGGGTACTAAAAATTAAGGTTTTAAAGTCTTAGCAAACTAACAAAGTAAGAGACTACCACAAAAAGTATTAAACAGCAGAGTGCAAATGGAACATTCAAATTTAAGCTCAAATATAAGACTCTTAGAAAAAGCCTTCCCTTAAGCTTACTTTGCTATCAAATCCCTTCAACACGGGTGAGACATCACCTACATACATATGTATTATATATGTATATATGTATATTCGTTGTTCTTTCGTGGTTTAGTCATAACGGCACTCATCATATTGTTTGCAATGAAGGCATAATGTGTAAAGCAGTTTATGCTACGAGAGGGAGAGAGAGAGAAAGAGTGCCATTAACTTCACTCTCAAGTGCGCTAATAAAAGACACGATTAGTTTTGTTGCATTGCAATGCCATTGTCACTTAAGCAACAGCAACAACAGTGAGGAGTGCAGTAAAGAAGCAAAACAGTATAAATGACATAAAGTGACACATTGCGTTGGCTGGCAAATAAATGTGAGGTGTGCATGTGACATTTGCAATTATGGATATGGAAGGGCGGAAAAGTACACTCCAGGAAAAATATGAGTAAATAAATCAATAAAAGGACTTAACATTTACATGCCTGGAGTGTGGGAAAGGGATACAGGGATCCCTTAAATACAGCAATTACACATATAAATCTTATTCTTCTTCATGAGAGATCTCGGTTGACGATACTTCGTTTTTACTCGGCTATCGGCTTATCATTGGAAACTGTGATCGGCATGTACAGCTCCTTTATAAATATTTTGATAATACTCGCCTTTTAGCTTTTTTCTATAGCTCTTTTTAATAGCTAACAAACCTTTTTTTCCCTGGGTGTGAAAGAGTTAGTCTGATATGTGGGTAAAATAGACTTGAGACACATTTAAGTGACTCGAATGAATGAAGTAACGCGTTGATTATGTCTTTTGTGGTGTGTCGTCTCGTTTGTCTCAGCTCGACTAAGCATTCACATAGCAAAGAGTAACCGCCAACAACCAAAGTGACAGAAACAATGACAGCAACAATGGCTACTACAACATTAACACAAACAACAACTATGATGACAACAACAACAACAAGACGGCCATTGTAAATAACAGAAAAGTGTTAAATGCTCTGACAATTGACATGACAGCCATCATGCGTTCTTTACATTTTATTAGTCCATAATTCGGGTAAATTTTAAATGGAGGCATCACCCAGGCATCAAGGAAGCTGGGAAATGGAAAATGCAAAACAACAACAACAACAAGCAGCAACGACAACAAATAATGCAGTGACATTAAGAAGGATGGCTAACGAATGATTGCCATGATAAAGCAAATCTTGAATGAGCAGACAAAGGTTTATTCATGACGGCCACGATGATGTTGATGTTGACGATGATGATGCACATGCTGCTTGCCTTTGGCCTAGCATTGCAATGACAACCCATAAGCGAATAATCGTTGCTGCCTCCACTCCACTCGACTGCACTGCTCTAGGTCCACGCTTAAAAAAGAGTGCCTTGTTAGTGGCAGAGTGTTTAACATAAATGGCATAATTTTTTTAACAAATGCCCCAAAGGCAACAAGACAAAGAAGTGTTTACACTCAAATTATATGCATCAACGTTAAATGGTTTGTGAAAAGCAAAAAAGCAAGCAAAGCAAGGCACAAGCCATGGACAAAAATATGAAAATGCAGAACAAGCTGAACGCGCTGTCGGGAGGGAATTTTAAATTTTCAACACTCATAGTCACAAAAAAAAAAAAAAACAAATCCAAGAGAAATAGCAGAGCGCAAAAGAATGAAAAATGTAAAAAATAATTTAAATAAATTTTAAAACTCCCTTGAATATGCTTTTCGAGTACTTTTTACTGTTGAGTGTGAGTTTTTCTTTAAAAATCCCACGCTTTCACTTTTTGACTGTGAGTGGTGCTGCAGGAATATTTATGCAAATGTTGGCTTAGGGAAGGACGGACATTTGAAACCTTTAAGAACGAGGATGGGAAGGAAAAGTTTGTATAAGATTTCTCTAAGATTTTCTCTAAAGACAAAATTGAAATTTTCTCTGAAGACAAAATTTCTATGAAATTTTCTCTAAAGACAAAATTTCTATGAAATTTTCTCTAAAGACAAAATTTCTATGAAATTTTCTCTAAAGACAAAATTTCTATGAAATTTTCTCTAAAGACAAAATTTCTATGAAATTTTCTCTAAAGACAAAATTTCTATGAAATTTTCTCTAAAGACAAAATTTCTATGAAATTTTCTCTAAAGATAAAATTTCTATGAAATTTTCTCTAAAGACAAAATTTCTATGAAATTTTCTCTAAAGACAAAATTTCTATGAAATTTTCTCTAAAGACAAAATTTCTATGAAATTTTCTCTAAAGACAAAATTTCTATGAAATTTTCTCTAAAGACAAAATTTCTATGAAATTTTCTCTAAAGACAAAATATCTATGAAATTTTCTCTAAAGACAAAATTTCTATGAAATTTTCTCTAAAGACAAAATTTCTATGAAATTTTCTCTAAAGACAAAATTTCTATGAAATTTTCTCTAAAGACAAAATTTCTATGAAATTTTCTCTAAAGACAAAATTTCTATGAAATTTTCTCTAAAGACAAAATTTCTATGAAATTTTCTCTAAAGACAAAATTTCTATGAAATTTTCTCTAAAGACAAAATTTCTATGAAATTTTCTCTAAAGACAAAATTTCTATGAAATTTTCTCTAAAGACAAAATTTCTATGAAATTTTCTCTAAAGACAAAATTTCTATGAAATTTTCTCTAAAGACAAAATTTCAATGAAATTTTCTCTAAAAAGAAAATTTCTGTGAAATTTTCTCTAAAAACAAAATTTGTATGAAATTTTCTCTAAAGACAAAATTTCTAGATTTAGTACCCTTTTTCTAAGGAAAGGGTAGTTTTAGTACCCTTTCCCCAAGGAAAGTGTAGTTGTAGTACCCTTTCCCTCAGAAAAGGAAAGTTTTGGTACCCTGTCCCTAAGAAAATGGTATTTTTATTACCCTTTTCCTAAGAAGAGGGTACGTTTAGTACCCTTTTCCTAAGGTGAGGGTACTTTTAGTACCTTTTCCCCAAGGAAAGTATAGTTTTAGTACCCTTTCTCTAGGGAAGGGGTTGTTTTAGTACCCTTTCCCTAAGTGTTGCTTAAATACGCCTTTCCTTAGGAAGGATAGTTGTTGTACCTTTCCCCTGAGGATAGGGTAGTGTTAGTACCCGTTCCCGTAGCAAAGGGTATTCTTAGTACCCTTTCCCTAGGGAGAGGGTAGTTTTAGTACCCTTGTCCTAAACAAGGGTGTCCTTCGTCTCTCTTGGGCTCGTCCTCAACTCATTCCGCGTAGCCCTTCTGGAGAGTCTTCTCAGTGGCATGTCCATGCTCTCTCTGATTGTGTACAGAAAGTTCCCTCGGATCACGAGCGCAACATCTTTCGCACATGTGATTCATCTTCAGAGCATCGACGAGTTCACTCCCTTTTGAGGCGTTCCCGTTGCCGACCGCCTTCGGACTACACTATTATGGATTACTTTTCCTTGGCAATTTGTTAGCAAATCATGTTGTTCGTCTGGGGGGGGATATGTGTATGAACCCCGTGTATAGGGTGGACCCTGTCTAGGTTGGCTATTTTCGACATCGTAGAGAGGGACGGGCGAAGGAGGGATGGATGTAGAGAGGGACGGACGTAGGGTGGGACCCACTTTGGAAGAGAAAGATGCTAGAAAGGACGGACGCAGGGAGGGACGAACGCAGGGAGGGACGGACGCAGGTAGGGACGAACGTAGGGTGAGGCGGACGTAGGGAAGGAAGGGACGGACATAGGGAGGGACGGACGTAGGGAGGGACGGACGTAGGTAGGGACGGACGTAGGGAGGGACGGACGTAGGGAGGGACGGTCGTAAGGAGGGACGGACGTAAGTTGGGACGGAAG
The DNA here is from genome assembly GCF_963082655.1 of Stomoxys calcitrans. Taxonomy (NCBI): domain Eukaryota; kingdom Metazoa; phylum Arthropoda; class Insecta; order Diptera; family Muscidae; genus Stomoxys; species Stomoxys calcitrans. Next base: position 135,296,426 of record NC_081556.1, on the reverse strand, counting down.
TAGGAAGGAACGGACATACGATGGGAGGGACGAACGCAGGTTATAACGGATGCAGGGACGGACGTAGGGAGGGACTGACGTAGGGAATGAATTAGGAAAGAACCGAAAAAGGAAGGAACGGAAGTAGGAAGGGACGGAATAGGAAGGGACCGACGCAGGGAAGGAAGTAGGAAAGGACGGAAGTAGGAAGGGATGGAAGTAGAAAGGGATGGAGTAGAAAGGGATGGAGTAGGAAGGGACGGACGCAGGTAGGGCCGGACGCAGGTAGGGACGGACGCAGGTAGGGACGGACGCAGGTAGGGACGGACGCAGGTAGGGACGGACGGAGGGAGGTATGGACGCAGCGAGCGACGGACGTAGGGAGGGACCGACTTTGGGAGAGACAGACGCTGGAAAGGACGGACGCAGGGAGGGACGAACGTAGGGTGGGACGGACGTAGGGTTGGGCGGACGTAGGGAGGGACGGACGTAGGGAGAGACGGACGTAGGGAGGAACGGACGCAGGGTTTGACGGATGCAGGAAGGGACGGACGTAGGGTGGGACGGACGCAGGGAGGGACGGACGCAGGGAGGGACGGACGCAGGGAGGGACGGACGCAGGGAGGTACGGACGCAGGGAGGGACGGACGCAGGGAGGGGCGGACGCAGGGAGGGACGGACGCAGGCAGGGACGGACGCAGGCAGGGACGGACGCAGGCAGGGACGGACGCAGGGAGGGAAGGACGCCGGGAAGGACGGACGCAGGGAGGGACGGACGCAGGGACACAGGGAGGGACGGACGAAGGGAGGGACGGTCCGTTTCATTAATCGCCCCTTGATACCCAGGAAGATCGTCTCTCGTACCACGTTGTGGAAGGCAATCTGCACCGATCTGCTCATGACATTTGGATGTTGTCGACCCACTGAAGTTCTCGGGTGTCAGTCGCTGCCTCACCATCAGGTCGATTAGACTTTGCAAAGTTTTGAATGAAAAACAATGTCAGCAGAAAACCTTTGAATTGCCGAGGTTTCCCTTGGCAACCTTTGATGCGCTGCAGTTTATTTTTTCCGCCTTGGAAATAAAAGTGATCCTAGCCTTTTTCCATCTCCTAGGTCTGTATGCCCATCATAGGGCTGCTCCAAAAAAAAAAACGTTATAGCCAATGGAAAGTAATTCTAAGGGATTTCAAGAAGTCCAGCCTTTCAGTTTGCTGGGACACAATCTTTTCCTTGACGGCAATATCACCGAAGAGATATTCCGTACGGCAGCTCATGAGAGGTTTGCTACAAATTGGTGGCTATCCAACTCCTGGCTGCCCGTTAAATACGCTCGTATCAGAAATTTTACTTTCTCTGGGAAAATTTACTTTCTACACATGCCACCAAGCATTTCGACCTCACTGTCCATTCCCCTAGCGATTGGGGCTATGCACCGGAATAACATTGCTCACCATAGAAATTACCTTCCTCTTCAAAGGAATTGCATTGCTCTTCATTCCGACACATTCCAGACTTTGGACCTTCTCGAACTTCCCGAAGTTCTCCCATCTACAGCTTCCCGTTTCATACTGAACATCGTACCGTTTACCAGATATCCACCTGTAGAAGGTGCATAGTGCCTTTCCAGTTTCATATCGATGCATATTTTAGTGCTATTGTCCAATGTCCAATTATAGGCTAGATGTAGGGTAATACATAGTCGGCACCACTTTTGCCTTTCCTTACTTTGATCGCTGTCTGAGTTTTTATTCCCCAAATTTCATATCCTCCACTCTTTCGAAAAATTTCGCTGATGTTACAGATCTGGAATTGTGAGCAGATAACAGTTGCTAAGTACTTGAGCCACACATTCAGCCAGCCAACGAGTCAACCAGCCATGAAGGCAACAGCACTCATATGGGAGTCGAAAGTAAAAATCTTCACATGATTTTGAAGTTGTTAGACGTGCTCCTAAAAAGTGCTACTATTTGAATAAATTTGGTACATGTTTCGTTTCGTTTCGTTGTTGTGAAGTCGGTACCAAATCTAATGAATTAGCATAGCCTGGCAACGGGGAACACACTCACACACACACACACTCGACCAAACGATAGACAGACAGATAGCCGCATGTAGTATGCCTGCATAGTGTCTATGGCACACACAAAAAGAAAAGCGTGTTGCATATACTGTGGATGCAGCAGCAGCATGCTAATCCATCTACCCCATGCCCCCTGTCTTGTGTCTCTTGCTGCATGTTGGGGCAGTGTTGTTTATGTTGAGAGCTATTTGTTGTGTGCCATGTTTCATGTTGTTCTTCTCAAAACAAAAAAAGGAGGGAAAAACGCAAAGCAGGGTGCACAAATAAAAACTCTGCCACAATCACTCGTTACCGTCGAACTCTCCCCGTTTGGGCGATTCCTAAACTCCATTCATTGGCATCATGTGGCACGATGGCTGGAGATTAAATGGTATTTGATGCCTGGACTGCTTTGGCTCATGGATGATGTCTCCTTTTGAATGTTGCCTCGGACATGGTTTTAACTCATAATCCTCAACTCTCCCTTTCAACCTGTCTGCTGCTGCTGCTGCTTGGTGCTTGCTGATGGTTGAATGATGAGGTTTAAGCGATTTAGTAGTACCTCATTCAGTTTAGAGCAGAACAATTCCGACACCTCGCCACAAATCGTGCCAGGACATAGCAACATAGAAGGATGAACGCCATGGACGATGGTATGCAGGTTTGTTGCCTCTTCATACTTGAGAGTTGTGTACATTGCCATACAGGAAGGATTAACAATGTTGCGTGGTGTAATTAATTTCATTTTTGGTAGTTTTGAAATATTACAGATTGAAGTGTGTGTGTGTGTGTGTGTGTCTAGGGCAGTCCCGAATAATTTGCACAAATTTAAGGAGATTCTGGCGATTACATCAATGACTGCTTAGTATGGAATTACAGCAGAATTTTGGTGGATTTTTCAAAGTTCATAATAAAAATGAAGTGGAATTTTTATACCCTCTACCATAGAATGGAGGTATACTAATTTCGTCATTCTGTTTGTAACTCCTTGAAATTTTCGTCTAAGACCCCATAAAGTCGAACTAGCCATGTCCGTCCGTCTGTCCGTCCGTCTGTCTGTCGAAAGCACGCTAACTTTCGAAGGAGTAAAGCTAGCCGCTTGAAATTTTGCACAAATGCTTTTCATAAGTGTAGCTCGGTTTGGATTGTAAATGGGCCAGATCGGTCCATGTTTGAATATCGCTGCCAAATAAGCCGATCTTGGGTCTTGACTTCTTGAGCCTCTAGAGGGCGCAGTTCTTATCCGATTGGAGTGAAATTTTGCACCAGGTGTTTTGTTATGACTTCCAATAACTGTGCTAAGTATGGCTTAAATCGGTGCAAGTTTTGATATAGCTGCGATATAAACCGGTATTGGGTCTTGACTTCTTGAGCCTCTAGAGGGCGCAATTCGTATCCGATTTGACTGAAATTTTGCATGAGGTGTTTTGTTATGACTTTCAACAACTGCGCTACGTATGGTTTAAGTCGGTGCATGTTTTGATATAGCTGCCATATAAACCGATCTTGGGTCTTGACTTCTTGAGCCTCTAGAGGGCGCAATTCTCCTCCGATTTGACTGAAATTTTGCACGTGGTGTTTTGGTATCACTTCCAACAACTGAGCTAAGTACGGCGCAAATCGGTACATAACCTGATATAGCTGCCATATAAGCCGATCGAGGATCTTGACTTGTTGAGCCTCTAGAGGGCCCGATTCCCATCCGATTTGACTGAAATATTGCACGTAGTGTTTCGGTGTCACTTCCAATGACTGTGCTAAGTATGATTCAAATCGGTTCATAATCTGGTATAGCTGCCATATAAACCGATCTGGGGTCTTGACTTCTTGAGCCGCTAGAGGGCGCAGTTCTTATCCGATTGGATTGGAATTTTGCATGAGGTGTTTTGTTGTGACTTTCAATAACTGTGCTAAGTATGGCTTAAATCGGTGCAAGTTTTGATATAGCTGCGATATAAACCGGTCTTGGGTCTTGACTTCTTGAGCCTCTAGAGGGCGCAGTTCTTATCCGATTGGATTGGAATTTTGCACGTGGTGTTTTGGTATCACTTCCAACAAATGCGCTAAGTATTGTTTAAAGCGGGGCATGTTTTGATATAGCTGCCATATAAACCGATCTTGGGTCTTGACTTCTTGAGCCTCTAGAGGGCGCAACTATTATCCGATGTAGCTGAAATTTTGCATGAAGTATTTTATTATGACTTTAAACAATTGTGCCGAATAAGTTTCAAATCGGTTTATAACCTGCTATAGCTGCCATATAAACCGATCTGGGATTTTGTACGACGGATCCTCTCATGACCATAAACATACGTGTTTATTATGGTCTGAATCGGTATATAGCCTGATACAGCTCCCATATAAATCGATCTCTCTATTTTACTTCTTGAGCCCCGAAATTTCTTATTCGAATTGGCGGACATTTTACACAGGTCTCCAACATAGTATTGAATTGTGGTCCGTGACGGACCATATCGTGATATCGCTCTAATAGCAGAGCAAATCTTTTCTTTTATCCTTTTTTGCCTTTGTTTTGTCGCCGAAAGCCGTAGTGACCTCATTTTTACTTCCTCGTCTTTTCACTATCCGGATCACCCCGTAGGATTTTTGCTGTCCTACCGACCGTTTCGCTGTTCTACAGTGCTACATGTGTTCGTCGACCACGCACTTAACTCGGACTGTGTCGTCCCAAAAGTCTTCGGGTTAATCAACTTTATTGACGGCAGTCCTCTGGCTTTCACTGCCAAATCTTCAGCTCTTTCATTCCCCTTACTGCGCTATGACCCAGCACCCAAGCGATTCGAATCGTGCCATCCTCTGAGATGGCGTTGATCTCCTTCTTACACTCCAAGACTTTTCGTAGCCGTACTGTCTGGGTTGTTATGGCCCTGATGGCGAGTTTACTGTCCATAAAGATGTTCACACTGGAAATCCTCGCGTTATCATCACACCACCTCACGCATTCCCTGATTGCCCGGAACTCTGCCTACAGGACCGTATTATGGTCACGCAGTTAAAAACAGATCTCAGTCCCTGGGTTCTCAGTAAGTAAGTATTGGTCTAATCGCTCTCCTGTAGAGCCATGAACACCAATTCAGTTCTATTTCGAGTTTACGGCCCATCTACATAGTGTCCAAACTTCTCAGTACGCTCCTCAATGTAAAAAAAAGCAAAATTTGCCCATGAACATTTCATTAAGGAACAGGGGCAAACTTCTTCCTAATGAGTGCAGTCCGTTTCAAGTTGAAGCTCAATGATAAGGGGCCTCCTTTTTACAACCGAGTCCGAACGGCGTACCGCAATGCGACACCTCTTTGGAGAGAAGTTTTACATGGTACAGTACCTCACAAATGTTGCCAGCATTAGGAGGGAAAAACCACCTCTGAAAATTTTTTGGGATGGTCTCGCCAGGATTTGAACCCGGGCGTTCAGCGTCACAGGCGGACTTGCTTACCTCTGCGCTACTATGGTGTCCTGAATGTGACACTTCCATTTAATTTTCCTGTCCAAGATCACTCCTAAGTTTTTGATATCGAATCATTCTATTGAGAAAACGTGGTGCGTCAAATTGGACCACCTTTTTCTTCCTTGTGAACAGCAGATTTTAATCCTCTCTGGATTAACATTTAGACCCCTATGTCTAGCCCATTTCTGCCAATTTCTACCTTATATTTATGTCATGGGACAATAAATGGCAAAAATTGCAATTAAATCGGATAAGAATTGCGCCCTATGGGGGCTCAAGAAATGAAGTCGGGAAATCGGTTTATGTGGGAACTCAACCGATTCTTACCATACTTGAATCTTGTGTTATTGGTCATAGAAAAAGTCACTGCGCAAAATTTCAGTAGGACAAATATTACGCCCTCTAGAGGCTGAAGAAGTAACATCGGGAGATTGGTTTATGGGAGCTATATCAGGTTGTTGACCGATTCGGACCATACAAGACACGTATGTTAGAGGTCTTAGAGACAGTCACTGTGCAAAACCTTAACCAAATCTGATAAGGATTACGCCCTATAGGGGCTCAAGAGGTATAATCGGGATATCAGTTTATTGGTTTATATGGAAGCTATATCAGGTTATAGGGTGGCCACCGTAGAGCAAAGGTTAGCAAGGCCGCTTATTACGCTTGGGTCCGAATTCTGACGAGACAATGAAAGAAACTTTTCAGTGGTGGTTTTACCCGTCTAATACTGACAACATTTGTGTGGTACTTTGCCATGCAAAAAACTTCTCCAGAGAGGTGTCGCACTGCGTCGTTCCGACTCGGCTATAAAGAGGAGACCCCTTATCATTGAGCTTAAACTTGAATCGGACTGCACTCTTTGATATGTGAGAAGTTTGCCCCTGTTCCTTAGTGGAATGTTCATTGGAAAAATTTGTTTTTGTATATTAGGTTATCGACTGATTCAGACCACATATCTTGAAGGTTACAGGAGAAGTAATTATGCAAAATTTTAGCCAAATCGGATTATTTTAGCAATCCCTACAGGTTCAACAAGTCAAGATCCGAGATCGATTTATATGAGGGCTATATGTAAATATGTACCGATGTGGCCCATTTACAATCCCAACTGACCTACACTATAAGAAAGTATTTGTGTGAAATTTCAAGCGCCTAGGTTTACTTCTTCGAAAGTTAGCGTGCTTTCCACAGGCGGACGGACGGACAAACGGACGGACAAGCCTAGATCGACTTAAATTGTCATGTGGATCAAGAATATTTACACTAAATAGAGTTTAAGACCATTGTTGCAATGTGTTACAAACGTAATGATTTAGTTAACATACCCCTATCATATGGTGGGGGGTATAAAAATGCATTTATTACAGAAAATTGAAGAGCAACAAAAACGTTCGGCAACATACTTAAAACATTTAGTGTATGAAACATTTGCCAGATTTGAAATATTGCCTATACAACATGTTGCCAGCAACCATTGAATTGTTTCTAAACATTTGTTATGTTTGTTGGCATTTTGTTAGTGCTACATTGGAACTCAGATGTATTACATTGATGAGTTCGCCTGTATAAAGTGAAGTTATTCTCAACTAGGACTTCATACAAGATAATAGTAATGGGATAATATTGTAGTATGTAGGAATGATGGATGATGCCAATGATTTAACCTGGATCACCCTGGTGTTGCCATATGGCATTGTACCTCGCTAATGTCGCCAACATTAAGAGGTGATAAACACCGTCTAGTTCGAAGTTCTCGCCAGGATTCGAACGCGTTCAGCGTCATAGGCTACAATGGCACGAATTTGATATCCGCATTTAGGGTGAAGTGTCCCCGCCCTTAAAAGATACTAGAGACTTAAAGAAGGTTCAGCGGAGCTGGCCTGGTTCGGCTAGTTTGGCTATAATTTTGAACGTAGTGTTCTGTTATGACTTTCTACCGTCTCCAGTATGGTACAAATCAGCTCTTAATAATCACATCAGTGTGCATTATCCTTGTTAGGCTCCTTGAAGTTTTAATTTTTGCCTGTTTTGGCTGAAGTTTGGTACGTATAGCAAAATATTGACCCTCAACTAAATTTATTTATTTTTAATTTTAAGCAGAATCCATGGTGGTGGGTTCCTGAATTTCTACCCAGCCGAACACGCTTTAAGTTATTATACCCTACACTACTGTGGTACAGGGTATTAAAACTTAGTGCATTTGTTAGTAACACCCAGAAGGAAGAGAGATAGACCCATTGAAAAGTATACCGGGCGACTCAGAATCACTTTCTGATTTGATTTAGCTGTCTGTCCGTCTGTCCACCTTACTTTGTGTCGCAATTTTCATCTGATCTTCTTCAAATTTGACGCGGGCACGTTTTTCGACCTACAAACGAAGTCTATTGAAATTGGAAAATATCGGTTCAAATTTGGATATAAAGGGTGATTTTTTTGAGGTTAGGATTTTCATGCATTAGTATTTGACAGATCACGTGGGATTTCAGACATGGTGTCAAAGAGAAAGATGCTCAGTATGCTTTGACATTTCATCATGAATAGACTTACTAACGAGCAACGCTTGCAAATCATTGAATTTTATTACCAAAATCAGTGTTCGGTTCGAAATGTGTTCATTCACCGTAATGTTGCGTCCAACAGCATCTTTGAAAAAATACGGTCCAATGATTCCACCAGCGTACAAACCACACCAAACAGTGCATTTTTCGGGATGCATGGGCAGTTCTTGAACGGCTTCTGGTTGCTCTTCACTCCAAATGCGGCAATTTTGCTTATTTACGTAGCCATTCAACCAGAAATGAGCCTCATCGCTGAACAAAATTTGTCAAAATTTGAACACATTTCGAACCGAACACTGATTTTGGTAATAAAATTCAATGATTTGCAAGCGTTGCTCGTTAGTAAGTCTATTCATGATGAAATGTCAAAGCATACTGAGCATCTTTCTCTTTGACACCATGTCTGAAATCCCACGTGATCTGTCAAATACTAATGCATGAAAATCCTAACCTCAAAAAAATCACCCTTTAGTTCCCATATATATGTTCGTCCGATTTGCGGTAATACTGCAATAAAATGGTCATTTGTGTACGGATTGTCTCGAGATTTGGCAGGAAGGATTTCCTTATGACTCTCGATATTATTGGTGAATTTCGTAGAAATCGGTTCAGATTTGGATATAGCTCCCATATATATATATCGCCCGATTTTCACTCCTAGAGCCACTGCAAGCGCATTTATCAACCAATCTTCCCAAAACTTCATACAACGCTTTCCTTGACAACTTCCTCAATGTCTATAAAGTTTGCTCGAAATCGGTTCAGATTTGGATATAGCTCCCATATATATGTTCGTCCGATTTGCGGTAATAATGCAATAAAATGGTCATTTGTTAACCGATTCTCTCGAAATTTGGCAGGAAGGCTCTTCTTATGACTCTCGATATTAATGGGGAATTTCAAAGAAATCGGTTCAGATTTAGATATATCTCCCATACATATATATCGCCCGATTTTCACTCCTAGAGCCACTGCAAGCGCATTTACCAACCAATCTTCCCAAATCTTCATACAACGCTTTCCTTGGCGATTTCCTCAATGTGTGTGGAATTTGCTCGAAATCAGTTCAGATTTAAATATAGCTCCCATATATATATTCGTCCGATTTTCGGTAATAAAGCAATAAAATGGTCATATGTTAACCGATTCTCTCGAAATTTGGCATGAAGGATTCCCTCTTGACTCTTGACATTATTGGTAAATTTAATAGAAATCGGTTCAGATTTAGATATAGCTCCCATACATATATATCGCCCGTTTTTCACTCCTAGAGCCACTCCCAGCGCATTTATCAACCAATCTTCCCAAAACTTCGTACAACGCTTTCCTTGATGACTTCCTCAATGTCTATAAAGTTTGCTTCAAATCGGTTCAGATTCAAACATAGCTCCCATATATATGTTCGTCCTATTTTCGGTAATAAAGCAATAAAATGGTCATTTGTTAACCGATTCTCTGGAAATTTGGCGGAAAGGATTTTCTTATGACTCTCAATATCACTGGTGAATTTCATAGAAATCGGTTCAGATTTAGATATATCTCCCATACATATATATCGCCCGATTTTAACTTCTAGAGTCACAGAAAGCGCATTTATTGACCCAATTATAAGGTAGGTATAGGGTATTCAATTCAATTTTTGACATAGCCTATAGTCGACTTTTTACAGAAATAAAATGTATTTTGTGGAATCAAATTTATGGACTTTGAAGAACTTGACTTCGATATTGAACTCTTTTCATTGCTAACGCTCTACTCTAAAGGCTTGTTCTTCCTTCAATTTCCATTTTTATACGCTTGTTATATAAGCTATTCTTATTCCATTGCTATATTCTATTTATATAATAAATTCTTTCTTATTGCCCCTTACTTAAGCATAATACAAGTCCTTCAATCCATTGTATATGAATTTATGATCAAATTGTTGTGTTCATCTTGACATATGAGTAGCTATTATGATTATTAGCTGTCTGCCTATGTGTGTATTTGTGTGTGTGTTGAGAGAAAGAGGGTATCAACTTGAATTACCTACTTCATAATCCTTTGCAACAATTGTTTAGTGGGTATAACAACAACACCGACAAAGTAAACAAATGCAAGTGAGGTGAGTATTTTTGGCTGCTATAGCAGCCAACAGCTGCCTATGGGTGAAAGAAGTTGAGAGAGAACGACAGCGTAAACAAGAGAGAACGAGAGAGAGTAACTGGGAATTAAGCAACACGCAACCGAGGGTAAACATGCAACACAACCACCAGTTTATTATTGACAACCGAAGTGTGCGGTTATACGGTACGGTTACGAAATTGCATGAATTCATGAATTCGTTTTTACAACGCGGCATTACAATACGAAATTCGTTATAAAAACAAAGAACGTAAATAGCTTAAAGTGAAGTATTGAGGATTAAAGTGCAGTGACACAACAAAGTTGAAGTGAAGTGAAGTTTGTTAAGAAAAGAAGCAATAATTTAAGGTAGTCCTCAAAATTTAACCTCGAAAACATAATTGTGGCTACCTGAAAGTCATAACAGTGAAATAAATAAAAAGCCAAACTACAGTTGTTCACATACACATACATGCATAGCCCAGAATAAAAATTTAATGTTATGGCCATTCTTAAGCAGTAAATTTTACCAAAGGTTATACCTACACACATGCGAATTGTTGTTAGCAGTGTAATAAAAACAACAAATTACTATCAAAATCATTTACTTGTATTATGTGAAGGTTTCAGGATTAAGTTTTAACAGAAGAAAATTGAATACAAAAATCCTCAAATTTGAATAAAAAAAATCTGCTGGAACTATCTTCCTAAAAAAAGTTACGAGTGTAGCTTCTTGGAGAAATATTGCCTGCCTATTAATTGTCAAATGCTTGTTTACATTTTTATTGCGGTTCATTAAAATCACAACATTGAGGCATTACTGGGCCCACAAGTTACACGTTATTGAATTAAAAGTCCAAACAAAGTGTCACAGAAAAATTTAATGAAAACAAATTGAAAGTGGTGCAACCAGATTTTTATTAACCTAAAGAGTTAAAAATCATAACAAAAAATCTCCATATAATAAAAAAAATTGTCATAAAGTGAGTGAAAGTCAAATCTTATAGCCATTTAAAGCAATTGTGGAAAATTTTTAACCGCCTGTTTGTGAATATAAAAAAATTTTTTTTTTGTGAAAATTGAAACAACACCCTCGGCTTGCTAAGGAATTTTGCAAGAATTTTGGATATAATTGGATATACTTGTAAACAATCTACAATTTTAGGTACAGTAATTTTACAAATTTCTTTCTTTAAAAACTCAAATGCATTTCAAATGCCTCAGGCAACATAATTTTCCGTCGGCTATCTGAGTGAGATGAAATAACAAAAAAGTGTACTATTGGTACAGAATAGGGTAAAATGTTCATAGGCGACTTGAGGATTAGCAGTATGCTAATGACATCTGTTCTCTAGCCCAAAAGTTCTCATGCAATGTGTAGAAAGGTAGATGATATCACTAGCCAATGGCGTTAGACTGCAAATAAAGTCAATAAAAACCTGCGTCATGCGTTTGAATTACAGCAAAAAAGCCAGATAATCATCAAATTAGACATATGCTATACTACGATGGCTTTTTTTGGGAAAATTTTTCGTAAATGGTGGAAAATATGAAGACCCATAAACATAGACAGACATGATTTTGGACGAATGGAGAATTTAAGGAAAATCATAAAATCCACTGCGAATTGATGCTGGCGAACTCTTGTCTGTTAGTGAGAGAAATCAATAGGTCATAACAAAACACGTCATGCGAAATTTCAACCAAATCGGATAATAATTGCGTTCTCTAGGGGCTCAAGAAGTCAAGACCCCCGATCGGTTTATATGGCAGCTATATCAGGTTATGGACCGATTTGAACCATTCTTAATACAGTTGTTGGAAGTCATAAAAAAATACGTCACGCGAAATATCAGCCAAATCGGATAGGAATTGCTCCCTGTAGAGGCTCACAATGTCAAGACCCTAGATCGGTTTATATGACAGCTATATCAGGTTATGAACCGATTTCAAGCATACTCAGCACAATTGTTGGAAGTCGTAATAAAACACCTCATGCAAAATTTCAGCCAAATCAGATAAGAATTGTGCCCTCTAGCGGCTCAAGAAGTCAAGATCCCAGATAGGTTTATATGACAGCTATATCAGGTTATGGATCGATTTGTACCATACTCAACACAGTTATTTGAAGTCGTAATAGAACACCCCATGCAAAATTTCAGCCAAATCAGATAAGAATTGTGCCCTCTAGTGGTTCAAGAAGTAAAGATCCCAGATCGGTTTATATGGCAGCTATATCAAAACATGGACCGATATCGTCCATTTACAATCCCAACCGACCTACACTTATAATAAGTATTTGTGCAAAATTTCAAGCGGCAAGTTTTACTCCTTCGAAAGTTGGCGTGCTTTCGACAGACAGACGGACGGCGTACAGATCCATAAGTCTTATGTCCTTTCTACTCAAAACCATGGAATATATTGTGGACACCATGATAAAGAATAGGACATCCAGCGAACTGTTCAAATACAAACAGCATGCCTATGTCAAGGGAAGGTCGGTATAGACTACCCTGCTCGAGGTATAGAAGAATATAGAAAATAGAAGAATCCTTCGATGCCAAAACATACACCCTGGCGGTATGCATTGACATCGGGGGGGCTTTTAACAATGTGCGGACCGACACATTGATCCAATCCTTAGACCAGTATCGGGTGGACCCGGTCCTTAGAGACTGGATAAACCATATGCTAAGAAACAGGTGCATAAATTGTGTGTCCCATGGCATAAATATAAGGAAGACAGTGGCACAAGGCACGCCACAGGGGGCATTTTATGCTGACTGAGGAGGGATTTGAACCCGTCTGCTATGCAGACGGCGTTTTTATACTTCTAAGGGGTAAGGATCCGAAAGAGCTATTCAGAAGTGCTGAAAGGGTCTTGCATATGACATATGACTGGGCTAAAACCAGAGGTCTCAATGTTAACCCAGAGAAGACTGAAATATGCCTGTTCACGAGGAAGACGAAGGTGGGCCAATTTAACGTATCACGTTTCCTCAATAAGACGATTTCGATATCTGACAAGGTCAAATTCTCAGGAGGGGGAAAGAGGGAGTAGTGTTTAACGACACTTGCTTCGAATTTCTAAAAGTCGTACGTAGCGGGAAAAATATCCGCCGGAAGTCGATTCCACATACGAACCGTCCTTGCGAAAAAAGAATTCCCTCGGTTGTGCATGCTCCAGTGCGCGCTTATAGAAAATCTTGTATTTCTGAAAAACAACCTGAAGTCAGGAATCAGTAGACTGATTTCCGAAGAACACACACCGTGGAAGAATCGATGGAACAGCGCCACACAACCCACATTTCGACGATGTTCAAGGGAAACAATAGAGTTGGATACTCTCCCCTCTCCAATCAACACCAACGCCCGCTTCTGGACACGGTCAATCATCTCCAATAATGATTTTGGAGCTCCGACCCATATATGCGAGCTATTGTGTTGCCCAAAAAGTAATTGCGGATTTTTTTAAAAAAAATTAAATGCGTTTTTAATAAAACTTAGAATGAACTTTAATCAAATATACTTTTTTTACACTTTTTTTCTAAAACAAGCTAAAAGTCACAGCTGATAACTGACAGAAGAAAGAATGCAATTACAGAGTCACAAGCTTTGAAAAAATTGTCAACGCCGACTATGTGAAAAATCCGCAATTACTTTTGGGGCAACCCAATATATTCCATCATCGGCCTGATGTACGCAGTGTAGATATTAAGATCAGCGGGAGTGAAATATTTCTTACACCGCTTAAGAAAGCCCAAACACTTAAATGCTTCTTTCCACACTTCGTATACACGTTTAGACCAATGAACATCACATTGAATCTTCATGCCCAGAACATCAAGAGTCTCTGACTGCTTGATATCTACACCATCGATAGATATTGACGATTGTAAAGTGTCAGTGAATCGTTTGTGGGACAACAAACAGCACTGCGTTTTGCGCTACTCTCTTCATTCGACACCACTCCGAGATGGCCAGCAAATCCTGGCAGAGTGTTATGTCCATAAACCGTTTCTAGTCTTCAATCTCTCTAAGACTCGACCTATGGTCGAATGAAAATGAATGACAGAGGTTGCTGTCATCGAGTAGATCGGATTCGAAGTCAGGCCCAGTAGATCGTCAATGAAAATAGGAAAAAGAGGGGGAAAAAGGACATAGCCTTGTCCTGCGGTCAACCCATTTCAATTTTGTCCTCTATCGCAAAAGTTTTCGACAAAATTCTTCATAAACAAGTGTAAGCAAACAGTTAGTCTTTGTTGACAGATAGACAAACAGGATTTCATGCCGATCATGGCTTTACTAACGCATTGCTTGAGGTTTCTGAATCAATAAGAAATGCCATTGATGACAATGAATTTAGTCTTCTTGTCCTGCTTGGTTATTCTGGTTAACTTCTTTTATTCATTCAAAAGTTTTCAAAAGTGTTCCACAAGGTTCAATAATCGGACCGCTACTGGTGTCGTTATACGCAAGTGATGTTCCACTTTAAATAATTCACAGCAAACTTATGATGTATGCAGACGACGTACAACTATTGGGTTGTCCAAAAAGTAATTGAGGATTTTTCAAAATTTTTTCACAGCTTGTGACCCTGTAATTGCATTCTTTCTTCTGTCAGTTATCAGCTGTTATTTTTAGCTAGCTTTAGAAAAAAAGTGTAAAAAAAGTATATTTGATTACAGTTCATTCTAAGCTTTATTAAAAATGCATTTACTTTCTTTTAAAAAATCCGCAATTACTTTTTGGGCAAATATTTCACAGCAAACTTATGATGTATGCAGTCGACGTACAACTCTGTATAAGTTTTTCCGTTCATAAGGTCAGTGAATGCATAACGAAACTCAACGATAATCCTTGCCGTGTATATAATAGGGTTACGAGGAAGGGACTTCTGTTACATCTCCGTAAACTTAAATGCCTTATAACCCATAAAAATAAACACTTCTCCGGTACAAAACCAGAAATAGTCATATATTTGTCCAAAAAGTAATTGCGGATTTTTCATATAGTCGGCGTTGACAATTTTTTTCACAGCTTGTGACTCTGTAATTGCATTCTTTCTTCTGTCAGCTATCAGCTATCAGCTGTTACTTTTAGCTTGCTTTAGAAAAAAAGTGTAAAAAAATTATATTTGATTAAAGTTCATTCTAAGTTTTATTAAAAATGCATTTACTTTCTTTTCAAAAATCCGTAATTACTTTTTGGGCAACCCAATATTATATTATTTAACTTTATTTTATTTTATTAATATTTTTTTTATTTTGTTTTATTTATATTTTATTTTATTTATATTTTATTTTAATTTATTTTATTTTATATTATTTTATTTTATTTTATATTTTATTTTATTTTATTTTATTTTATTTTATTTTATTTTATTTTATTTTATTTTATTTTATTTTATTTTATTTTATTTTATTTTATTTAATTTAATTTAATTTTATTTAATTTAATTTTATTTTATTTTATTTTATTTTATTTTATTTTATTTTATTTTATTTTATTTTATTTTATTTTATTTTATTTTATTTTATTTTATTTATATTTTATTTTATTTATATTTTATTTTATTTTATTTTATTTTATTTATATTTTATTTTATTAATATTTTATTTTATTTTATTTTATTTTATTTTATTTTATTTTATTTTATTTTATTTTATTTTATTTTATTTTATTTTATTTTATTTTATTTTATTTTATTTTATTTTATTTTATTTTATTTTATTTTATTTTATTTTATTTTATTTTATTTTATTTTATTTTATTTTATTTTATTTTATTTTATTTTATTTTATTTTATTTTATTTTATTTTATTTTATTTTATTTTATTTTATTTTATTTTATTTTATTTTATTTTATTTTATTTTATTTTATTTTATTTTATTTTATTTGCTGGAAATGTGACACGAACTGTTTAATAACCCATCTGTAAACATCCAGCGAGGTTCATCAAAATTGGTTCAAAATAAGACATAGCTCCCACTTTGTACCTATATGGTAGGTTTAAGGTATTATACAGTGGGCACCGCCCGACTTTTGTCCTTCCTTACTGGTTTACCAATAATTTGTGGAATTTTTCAAAAACCTCTTTTTTTGAAATTCAAAGATTTCTACATCATCGCCAAAAAAAATGCCCCTGAATCGGCTAAATAAATCTCTGCTTCATTTAATTTTGCTCTCATTATCACTCTCTAAGCAAAACTGCCCTTTCGTCATTATCAACCGTTCACTGATTCATGACCATTTTGCTGATGTTACTTTCAATTTTTGCCCTGCTGAAATTCCTTTTGATTGCACTTTGATTTAGTATGGCTACCAATGAATGAAGGAAATAATTCTCCATTTTTGTCCATTCTTCTTTGAAGGACGTTGGCTAATGGTCTGTTGGTCCTTTAGCTTTTAAGTCCTTTTGTTGCTTTCTTACCGATTTTTCGTTTGAGGGAAGCGATGTCCATCATTTACAATGTTAATTAGTCTCATTTACAGCTAAATTTGTGGAATAGTTTTTTTTTTTTTTACCGGATGGCCCTTTTCCCCCCTTTTTTTGCTGCTACTGTTATGCTTTCGAGGACTTACCCTTTTTTTTCTCTTTCCTGCTAGCATATTTAGTTTGTTCTCATTTAGATGCTTCCTGGCTGTTAATGAAGCTTCTGTTTTTTTTTTTTTTTGATTTCTAGCTATTTTTAACAAAAATCATTTGTGATTTTCTTTTTTGGATTTTTTGTTAATTGAGTTTTAGTCAAGGTTCTGTGCTCGTAATTGTTTCACCAATTTGATGTCAAGGCGAAAATGCACAAAGAAGCAAAAACGCATTCCAATGGAAATTGTTGTGTACACAATTAATGAATGAAAGCTCATTATCGAGTGGGGTTTTTGCCCAACAAAAGGATTTAAGAATGAAAGCAAGCAAAAGAAAGTTGGCAATGAATCAAATTAAAATGGATTTTCGTACATGTCAGTGATTTTGTAAGCGAAAATCAGATTGTGTTTTTAGAAAAGACAGCATTGAAAAGTTGGGTATATTAAGTGATATGTTAATGAAACCCATTCGATATACGAAAATCCAATCCATCCTGTTTTAACCTTTCTTTAAAATTTGCCATGATAATTAACTTGCTCAATACACCTCTGCCTGCCCCTCACCAAAGCTTCTTTGCTTACATCCCAAATGCCACTGGGCATGTGACTTCACCTACCTCCTTGTTGTCATCGGTTTCGGTTAAATGCCTTGCAGAAGGTAAATAATATTCTTAAGATCTTTATCATCGCTAATTGTGTTGAGTTGGTTGTTGATGTTGTCTTTTGGCCTTACATTCATTTTGTTCTTTATGAATCACATTAGCAGCCCTATGTCGTTGCCTCTCTCTCTCCCTCTCTCTCACCCTCTCTTTCATGTCATCATGGATGGACATCAACACCTTTTGTTTGCCAAGCAGCATTTGGTTGTAAATGTCCATCAGCCTAAGACTCTCAAACTCACACAAACTCTGGCAAAGACATTATATTCTCTTTCACACACACACACACAACCAACCATTCACTCTCCCAAGACAACCTGTAGATGTCGACATATTTTAAGTGATTTTATGATCCATTTATTTGAGACTCATAAAATTTATTTCTTGATGGATTCTCTTATCAAAGGATGTGTTAATGGACTGCCCTCCATGGCACAAGAGAACATCGAGCCCGAAGGCAACAACAAAGATACCATTGCTCGCACAAACATGCACACACACACACACACACACCCTCACTCAGTTACACTGCTGTATATGCATTGCGTTGCGTTGTTTTTCGTTTTGTTTTTGTCTTTGGCTGTTATTTTAAATCCATTATCATAAAACATAAGATTACATTGCGAGACAGTTTGCCTTTTTCGGTATGATGAGCCGCCAGCGTAGCACTAGGCCAAAGTGGCAAGAAACAGCAACAAATAAGGGCCAATTCCCAAAAGGGATTATTTGTAAGAGTACGTACGAATCTCCTACCTACCTACCTTCATTGGTGACAAGGATATTGGAAAATGTTCTCATGTAAGATATTGAAATGAGGATTTTTATTTTCACAAATGGCTATTGGTAGAGGAAAACATCTTGTGATGGATTACTTTTTAAAAGATTAGGTTATAGAGATCTCTTCAAAATACACGCGTAAAGAACTTTTTTTGTGGCCACCATCATGGGATAAGGGCTTGTATTAGCCACCAGCTTCCAACAATTCTCTAAACTTAATTTTATAGACAGGATTTAAAACAGATCTAAAATTTCGTTACAATTACCTGCAAATAAAATTTTATCAATATTTTCTATAAGAATAAGAATTTGACAACAATTTTTTTAAATAACAGAATTCTCTCCCTCCCCTTTACCACCCAAAAATAAAAGTGGCCCGACCAGGGCAATATGGACTCAAATGAAAGTTACTCGGGAGTAGAATACAAATTTGATATCAAAATGGGGACCAACTACCTAGGGGGCTGCCCCGATTCCCAAAACCCCTTCAAATAGGCATAATGGGCGATAATGACAATATGGAATTCGGTAGTAGATTACGAATATGATCAGGAAGGAGGCTATAGGCTATATAATTTTTTGATACTGGAAGGGGGCGGACCCTCCCCCGTTACCCCAAAAACTCCACCCAAAATCAAGGTTGACCGAACGGGACAATATGGATATCAAATAAAAGGTATCGGAGAGTAGAATACGAATATGGTATTAAAAATTAGGTCCCAGGAACCCAGGGGCCACTGCAACACCTCAAAAGTTCCCTAAACAAACATATTGGATGTACATATCAATATGGGACTCAAATGAAAGGCATTCGGGAGAAGATTACGAATTTGTGTTTGTTTGTAGGTATGTTTGTTGGTGTGTTCCTTATAGTCCCAGAAACGACTGAACCGATTTTCTTGAAATTTTTCGCTGATGGTGCATAATGATCCCGTGGTGAAAATAGGGTACTACATATTTTGATATCGGAAATTTTCACTGATGGTGCATAATGATCCCGTGGTGAAAAAAGGGAACTACATTTTTGATATCTGAAGGGGGATCGGACCCTCCCCCTTACCCTAATTTTCAGAAACGCCAGATCTCTGAGATGGCTGGTGCGATTTAAGCGAAATTTTGTGTGCTCTCTTATAGTAACCCACTAACAAAAATTTGGTATTCAAATTTCGGATGGGGTACCTAGGGGGGGGGGGGGGGGCGCCCCACCCCAAAACCTACCAATTATATATATACACCAATCACGACAATATGGTACTCAAATGAAAGGTATTTAAGACTAGAAAACGTATCTGATATCCAATTGTGGGACCAGGTGTTTGGGGGACCACCCTAACCCCCAAAACACCCCTAAATCGGGCATATATACCGACCATGGCAATATGGGACTCAATGAAAGGTATTTGCGAGTAGAATACGAATCGTAATCAAAATGTGCGAGCAAGTTTTGGGGCGGCCGCCTCTCCCTAAAAACAACCCCAAACAGGACTTATTTACTGACCATCGCAATATGGGACTCAAATAAAAGGTATTTACGAGTAGAATACGAATCTGATATCCAAATTTGGGAGAAAGTTTCTGAGGGTCTACCCCTTTCCCAAAACACCCCCCAAACAGGACTTATTTACTGACCGTAGCAATATGGGGCTCAAATAGAAGATATTTTAGTGTAAAAAACGAATATGATATCCAAATGTGGAACCAAGTGTTTTGGTTGCCGCCCCTCCCCAAAAGCAACCCCCATAGAACTCAAATTCACGAGCATAGCAATATGGTGCTCAAATGAAAGGTCCTTGGAAATACCCCACGAATCTGATATCAATATTCGGGAAAAAGTTTCTATGGTTTCCCCATAACACCACCCAAATAGGAAGTATTTGTTGACTAATGCAATATGGGGCTCCAATAAGAGGTACTTTAGAGTAGAATACAAAGCTGATATATATTTTCAGAGAAAGCCACAGAGTGGCCGCC
The DNA here is from genome assembly GCF_963082655.1 of Stomoxys calcitrans. Taxonomy (NCBI): domain Eukaryota; kingdom Metazoa; phylum Arthropoda; class Insecta; order Diptera; family Muscidae; genus Stomoxys; species Stomoxys calcitrans. The sequence continues at coordinate 135,276,262 of NC_081556.1, read as the reverse complement.
CCATCTCCCAGTACATCTCCCAAACCGGACATGTTTGCCGACTATGGAAATATGGGGCATAAATGAAAGGTGTTTTTAAGTATATCACGAATCTGATATCAACATTCGGGACCAACTGTCTAGGGGACGTCCCACACCCATAACAACCCCCAAACAGGACGTATTTGCTCACCACGGCAATTTGGGTCTTAGGAGAGTGGAGATCTCTCCAAACCAATCATAGTGTCTGACTTTTGAAATAAGGGGTCTAAATGAAAGGTATTTGAGATTAGAAAACGCAAATGCTATCCAACTTTGAGGCCAACGGCAATATGGGGTGCAAATAAATGATTTTTGAGAGTAAAGCACGATGCTGATTTATTTTCAGGGCTAAGTATTTGGAGGACAACCCCACTCCCCAAAACACACCTAACTCGGACATATTTACCGACTCAAATGAAAAGTATTGGGGAGTAGAGCACGAAATTTATACCCATTTTCGGGACCAGTTTTCTGGGGGTCTACCCCTCCCCAAAAACACCCCACAAACACCAATTATTTATTGACCATCGTAATGTGGAGCTCAAGTGAAGGTATTTAGGAGTAAAATACGAGTAAAATACGCCAAATGGGGGACAATGTATTTGGGGCACCGCCCCTTCCCCAAGAGTACAACCAAATGAAAGGTATTTGAGATTAAAAAATGAATATAATTACCAATTTTGGGGCCAAGTGTTTGGGGTACGCCTCATTCCATAAACTTGCCTCTAACCAATGGCAATATGGGTTTAAAATTAATGGGATTTGAGAGATTCGATTTAGCAAAGATCCGATTTATAGAAATGGGGTTTTTTAAAAATTTTTGAAATTTTGACAAAAATTTTTTAAAAATTAAATTTTATGAATTTTTGGACATCTTCCAGTTTGAGATCATATTCAATGCTTTTTATTCAAAGAATAGCATAGCAAAGAACTTATAAAAGTTGAGCAAGTATGTGTTATTATTCAAAACATTTTTTCTGGTATGGTGGATCGCGATTTCTGATACGCCATGTATCTTCATCAATTCGTTTGTCAAATTGATTAAGGTACCCTACATACCCAATGGTTATTGATTACGCTGTAAAACACGCATTTGTTTTGAAACAGGTCACAATAAGTCCTCTTATGCTTAGCAAAACTTGCAAATTCGTGCATGAATATCCTATATAAGGAGATTTAATTATTAAAATTCTTTTAATATAATTACTTATAATTACTTAACTCTTCCCCATAAGACTTAACAAAATTCTGGAAAATTTCTTTTGATCGCCTTCATTGTTTTCCTAATTCATGAAATCACTTTGATTGTTTTCTCAATCTGCCTCTCTTTTGTTTTCAACTTTTAATTCCCATTTAACTTTATCCCAATGGCATCAAAACATTTATTGACACACGTTCTACAACACACTTCGCATGGCTAATGGCCGAGTTAATCTCTTTTACATGCGAAATGGCAAAATGCTTTTGTAAATTTGATTGATGTATTCAATTAAATTAGAAATAATGTGTGTGGAACATGAGCTAAAAGAGGCTAGGGTGCAAGTGAAAGTCTTTAACAAAGGATATTTAAAAGAGACCCACGCAGGTGATATATAAGCTGCACACAAATACACGTTTTCAAACACACTCGTTGATATGTGCCGATAGGCGATTGTGTGGCTTTGACACCCACCCATTCACCCATAACAAATGCTTGACATTTATTCACTGATTTCATGATATGTCACAATTCTCGATTATGATGAAAGCTAAGCGGGCGGCCAGACGGGTGTACTGTCGTGGCCCATGTAATTTGATGAAAATCGAATTAAATCAAACGAGTTTGTTGTTACTCTGTTTCGCATTAGCAATGTCAGACACATATACAGACACGAATTCAATTGGGGGAAATAACGACCGACGATTATGTCAATTTTCCTGAAAAGGCACCATGGGACTTAAATGGCATTTTGTAGGAGAAAATTAAATATTGAAGAAATTTCTAAAGAAAATTTCAAAAGTTTTACATATGTATGAAATATTTGTATGATATTTAAATTTTAAAACATTTCCTTTTGACTGCTGTTTTCATTGAAACCTATTTCCCATATTATTCAAGAAAATTTTTCTATGGAATTAAAATGTTAAGAATGTTTTTCATCAAAATTAAATTTCGAAAAAATTGTCTTTCAAAGAAAAAACAAAATATATCGAAGTTCAAGTTTATAGAAAAATTGATTTTTTAGAAAATAAGATTTAACGAAAAAAAAATTATCGAAAATAAGTTTTATCGAAAATAAGTTTTATCGAAAATAAGATTTATCGAAAATAAGATTAATTGAAAATAAGATTTATCGAAAAAATGGTTTATCGAAAAAAAGATTTATCGAAAATAAGATTTATCGAAAATAAGATTTTTGGAAAATAAGATTTATCGAAAGAAAAAGATTTATCGAAAATAAGATTTATCGAAAATAAGATTTATCGAAAATAAGATTTATCGAAAATAAGATTTATCGAAAATAAGATTCATCGAAAATATGATTAATCGAATATAAGATTTAACGAAAGAAAAATATTTGTCGAAATAAGATTTATCGAAAATAAGATATATCGAAAATAAGATTTATCGAAAATAAGATTTATGGAAAATAAGACTTATCGAAAATAAGATTAATCGAAAATAAGTTTTATCGAAAGTAAAATTTCTCGAAAATAAGATTTATCGAATATAAGATTTATCGAAAATAAGATTTGTCGAAAATAAGATTTGTCGAAAATAAGACTTATCAAAAATAAGATTTACAGAAAATAAGATTTACAGAAAATAAGATTTACAGAAAATAAGATTTACAGAAAATAAGATTTTTCGAAAATAAGATTTTTCGAAAATAAGATTTAACGAAAATATGCTTTATCGAAAATAAGATTTATCGAAAATAAGATTTGCCAAAAATTAGATTTATCGAAAATAAGATTTATTGAAAATTAAATGTATCGAAAATAATGTTTATCGAAAATAAGATTTAACGAAAGAAAAAGATTTATCCAATAAAAGATTTGCGAAAATAAGATTTACAGAAAATAAGATTTACAGAAAATAAGATTTATAGAAAATAAGATTTACAGAAAATAAGAGTTACAGAAAATAAGATTTTTCGAAAATAGGATTTAACGAAAAAAAAAAAAAATTATCGAAAATAAGATTTATCGAAAATAAGATTTATCGAAAATAAGATTTATCGAAAATAAGATTTATCAAAAATAAGATTTATCGAAAATAAGATTTATCGAAAATAAGATTTATCGAATATAAGATTTATCGAAAATAAGATTTATCAAAAATAAGATTTATCGAAAATAAGATTTATTGAAAATAAGATTTACAGAAAATAAGATTTACAGAAAATAAGATTTATCAAAAATAAGATTTACAGAAAATAAGATTTACAGAAAATAAGATTTTCCGAAAAAAGGATTTAACGAAAAAAAGTGATCGAAAATAAGATTTATCGAAAATAAGATTTATCAAAAATAAGATTTATCGAAAATAAGATTTATCAAAAATAAGATTTATCGAAAATAAGATTTGTCGAAAATAAGATGTATCGAAAATAAGATTTATCGAAAAAAATATTCATCAAAAATAAGATATATCGAAAATAAGATTTATCAAAAATTAAATCTATTGAAAATAAGATTTATCAAAACTGAAAAATTTCGGAAGTAAGACTTATCGAAAATAAGATTTATCGAAAAGAAGAATTATCGAAAAAAGATTTATCGAAGAAAAGATTTGTCGAAAATAAGATTTATTAAAATGGAATTGATCGAAAGTTGAAGTTATCGGTAGTCGAAATTATTTTTAAAGCGAAATAAAAATCGGGCATCAAAAAATTTTCTACAAAAAGATTACTTATTGCAAATGAAATTGGTCTTATGACAAATATATCGAATTGATATACAGTCGAAATAGTCTGTTATACAGGAAGACGACATCGAGTTCCAATAATATTTTCTATAAAAAAAGATTTTATCAAAAATCTATCGATTATGAAATTTATTGGATTGTTCGTAAGTCCAAATTGTCTACAAAGTGAAATGTCGAAATTAATACAACAAATATTTTTGTATGACAAAAGTATTTATTGAAATTCGAATAAATGGAAAGATGGGAATTATAGAAAATAGAGTTGATTGAAAGTCGATTTTGGGCATTTAGAATTTATCGCAAATAGTATAGATCGAGAATTTAATTTACCAAATTGAACGAAGTCGCAATTGTCTACGAAATGGAATGAGGAAAGCAATTTGCGGAAAATGTTCGACTACAAAAAATTTATCGAGAGCGGAGCTTATCAAAAATCGAACTGTTCGAAAATCGAATTTTTGAAATTGATGGAAAATCAAAAAATTCTACAACACGAAATAACAAAATTAAGTTGCGAAAAAATTTTCTACGAATTAATTAGAACATTTATTTATCGAAAAGTTGATTTATCGAAAATCGAATTAATCGAAAATCAAAATTTGTCAAACTGATAGAAAGTCATAATTTTCAACAAAATAAAATGATAAAATCAAGTTGCAAAAAAAAATTTCAGCGAATTTATCGGAATAGCGAAAACTTGTCTAAAAAAGGAATGACGATATCAATTTGCGGAAATTTTTCGCAACTTGATCAAAATCATTAGCGGAAATCACATTTTTCAAATTGATTGAAAGAAAAACAACGAAATTAAGTCGTACAAAAATTTTCTGCAAAATTACAAAAAATTTTCTATGAATTGAGCGATAATCAAATTGATTAAAACTCGAGTTTATCGGAATTTACCGAAATTCAAATTTATCGAAAATCTAAGTTTTGCGAAATGTAATTTATCGATAATTGAATTTATCGAAAATCGAATAGAAGGAAATGAATTTTATCAAACTTTTCAAAAGTCGACATTGTCTACACAACGGAATGATGAAGTCATGTTGCGAAAAAATGTTCCATAAAACTAAATTCATCGTAAATTGAATTTATCGATATTATCAAAATCGAATTTATTGGAAAAATAGTTTATCGAACATCGAATTGATTGGAAATCGAAATTGTCTACAATACAAAGAGACGAAATCAAGTTGAAAATAGAATTTATCGAAAATCCAATTTATCGATAATGGGATTTGTCGAATTATTTTAGTGGAAAATTTCGCCAAATTGTGCTATCCATAAAAATTTCTAAAATATCTTTTCAACATTTTATATTTATAGAATTCCGTCAAGAGTTGAGTTTTGTGGAAAATTTCATTGAATTTTCGCTGATTTTTCATATAGTCGGCGTTGACAAAATTTTTCACAGCTTGTGACTCTGTAATTGCATTCTTTCTTCTGTCAGTTATCAGCTGTTACTTTTAGCTTGCTTTAGAAAAAAAGTGTAAAAAAAGTATATTTGATAAAAGTTCATTCTAAGTTTTATTAAAAATGCATTTACTTTCTTTTAAAAAATCCGCAATTACTTTTTGGGCAACCCAAATTTTATTTTAATAAAAAAAATTTTTTATTAACAATTTCCTTAAAAATTGGATATCAATCACATTAATTGAATTTATCGAATTAAAAAAATACCGATTTTACCAAAATCGAAGTTATTGAAAAAATTGATCAGAAATCGAAATTGTCTACAAAACGAAATGACGAAATCAAGTTAAAAATAGAATTTATCGAAAATCCAATGTATCGATAACGGGATTTATCGAATTGGTTTAATGGAAAATTTCGCCAAATTGTGCTATCCATAAAAATTTATAAAAATTTCTTTAACATTTGATATTCGTAGAATTTCGTCAAAATAAGATTCTCTAGAAATATTTATCGAAATTCGATTTTTGTTCAAAATTTTCTCAAAATTTCGTATGTATTAAAATTTTTTTTTTACAAATTTTAAAAAAAAATCTTTTATTTAAACTTTCATATTAATCAGATTAATTGAATTTATCGCATAAATAAAATATCGATTTTATCAATCTAAAATTTTTTGGTAATAGAGTTTATCAATCATCGAATCGATCGGATATCGAAATTGTCTACAAAACGAAATGAAATCAAATTGAAAATAAAATTTATCGAAAATCCAATTTATCGATAATGGTATTTATCGAACTAGTTTAATGGAAAACTTTGTCAAATTGTGATATCCATACAAAATTTAAAAAAAAATTGCTCAAAATTTGTCTACAAAATGAAATGACGAAATCAAGTTGAAAATAGAATTAATCGAAAATCCAATTATCGAAAATGGGATTTATCGAATTCGTCAAATTTATATCTTCGAGCCACTGCAGGCGCATTTATTGACCAATCTTGTCAAAATTTTGCAAAACGCTTTTCTCTACGACTATCTCGAAATCGGATCAGATTTAGATATATCTGTTATATATATATTCGTCCGATTTTAAGAAATATTGCAATAAAGTGCTCTTTTGTTAACCGATTCTCTCGAAATTTGCCAGGTAGGATTTTCTCTTGATTTCCGACATAACTGGCGACTTTTATAGAAATCGGTTCAGATTTAGATATAGCTCACATATATTGGGTTGCCCAAAAAGTAATTGCGGATTTTTTAAAAGAAAGTTATTGCATTTTTAATAAAACTTAGAATGAACTTAAATCAAATATACTTCTTTTACTTTTTTTTTTCTAAAGCAAGCTAAAAGTAACAGCTGATAACTGACAGAAGAAAGAATGCAATTACAGAGTCACAAGCTGTGAAAAAATTTGTCAACGATGACTATATGAAAAATCCGCAATTACTTTTTGGGCAACCCAATATATATACATCGCACGATTTTTACTTCTGGATTCACAGCAAAGCGCATTTATTGACCAATCTTGCCAACATTTTTATACAATGCTTTCTTCGACGACTACCACAATGTCTGAGAAGTTTGCTCGAAGTCGATTCAGATTTGAATATAGCTCCCATTTATATGTTTGTCAGATTTTGGATAATTTGCAAATATGTTGCCATTTGCCAACCCTAGTTTTTAAAGTTTGAGCACATTTGCTCGAAATGTGATTGGGACTGTTAATTTCACGGCGAGGTTTATCAAAATTTGGTTCGGCATAAGAGATAGCTGCCACTTTGTAATTAGGTGTAGGGTATTATACAGTCGGCACCGCCCGCCCTTGGCCTTTCCTTACTGTTTTCTTCCTATTAATACCCATTTTGTTGGAAAATTTTCTCAAAATTAGTTTTTCAAATCTTTTGCTGAAATCTTAATTTTATCCCATTACGGCCCCATAGTGCACTGGACTATTGTATGAATGGAATTTAAGACGTGTCTTAAGTCCAAAGCTTTCGTGTGTTGAGTTGATTTGATATCAATCAGATTAGTTAAGAGCAACAATAATTGATTGAATACAACGGCTGACTGGCTTAGATGATGGTGGCCTGCTGCTTGCTGCCTGGCTTGTTGGCTGTTTTTGTCAGACAGATGCCAAAAAAGAAATGGCCACGAGGATAAGTGCAGGCACAAACGAGCGAACACATTCCCAATCCCATGATTGCATGCAATGGTCCGTAACAATGATTTCGAAAATGAAAAGAAAACTATTAAAACGCTTATATTTGAGAGTTTTCAATCTCTTTGGTGATTTTCCCACAGACTCATGGCATGCCATGAAGCAATTTATATGTTTTGTTTCTGGCAGAGAGAGAGAGCGAGAGCGAGGGGAACGTCCATTCATATGTAGAAACACCATTTAGATTTGATTGCAATATCAGGCATATCATGCAGTAGAAAAGAAGAGGTGTATAAAATAACACAACAATCATATCGAATGGAAAACAACGCAATATGGGTGAGAAGTTAAGGCCAACTCTGACTGCTTTTCAACTTCTCACCAAACAAAGGCAATCAAATACCCTGTGAAATCATGGAGTACAAACAGGAAAAAAAATGGGTTTTTTCTTCTCAGCTTAATCTCTAGCTGCCTTTGTCCTTCTTGGGGCCATGCGAATGAAAGAGAATCGCACAAAAAAAAAAAGAAAAGGATTTTTCATGTTTTTGTTCTTTTTGTTGTTTTGTGAATTGGACTGCCTCATAATTGTTATTAACCCTTTGGGAGAATATCACAATGGCCATGTGGATTCAATCGCTTTTGTACTTCAATAAAGTCAATAACGACTATAAATACGAATATGAATTTTGCAAATTCAATTCATTCAATTTGTTCAATCACTTCAATAACTGAGTGGGAGAAGAGAGATCAGAGTAAAGACCAGAGGTCAGAAGAAAACTGGGCACATGTCAAACTGCGTTCCATAGCTGTTATTTATATGAAAGTCACATACTGTAGGTTAGGTTGAAAAGAGGGTGCCGATATTAATCCGCCCCATGCCACTATGGACGTACATCAAAGCCAGTAATCGGCTCTAAAAATAAATTTTAATTCCAATATCCTTAATTGTTTTCAATGCCGCTCCCCTAAGGTGGTTCATGTCTGGTACAGTGTCCCCACCTAAGTGCCGGTATCTGTTAGACGTGAAAGCCGGGCAATGACAAAGGAAATGCTCCAACTTCTCATCATCTTCACCGCATGTCTTACACACGCTATCACTTGCCTCACCGATTTTATATAAGTGAGCTAGTAGTCCTATGTGCTCCGTTATGACACCAATAGCTATACTGACCTCCTTCTTACTTCCTTTCAGTAATAGGCTCGTCTTCTCACGTTCTGGATCCCCCCATAGGATTCTCGCCGTCCTACGGAACGTTTCGCTGTTGCACAGTGTTGCATGCGCCCACTCTGCGTCGACCCGAAAGGCTTCGGGTTAACCAAGTTTATTGACGGCAGTCCTGTGGCCTTCACCGCCAAATCGTCTGTTCTCTCATTCCTCCTTACTTCGCTATGGCCCCGCACCCAAACAATGCGGATTTTGCCATCCTTAGAGAAGGCGTTAATCTCCTTCTTACACTGCAAGACTGTTCGTGACCTTACCGTCCTGGTTGGTATTGCCCTTATGACAATTTTACTCTCGATAAAGATGTTCGCACTCGTTGTCCTCGCGTTAGCACCACACCACTTTACGCATTCCGTGATCGCCCGGATCTGCGCCTGCAGGACCGTACTATGGTCAGGCAGTCTAAAACAGATCTCAGTCCCTGGGTTCTGAATGTATACCCACAGGCCCACTCTGTCCTCTAGCTTTGATTCATCCGTGTAAAATAAACTTCCAGATGGCATACTAGGGTTCCGTGAGCTGCTCCCATCCTCAAGCCATTCACCCATCGCCTTAAGTCTCATAGCCGCAGTGGCTGCCTCACACTTAATCTGTAGGTCAATGGGCCGGACATCTAGAATAGACCACAGTGCCCTAGTGGGCGTGGTCCTCATCGCTCCGCCTATGCCAAGACAACATGTTCTCTGAACCTGTTGTATGATCCTTATGTTGCACTTTTTCTCCATAGCAGTCCACCAAACTACTGAGGCGTAAGTAAGTATTGGTCTAATCAGGCTCCTCTAGAGCCAGTGAACTATCCTTGGATGCAGGCCCCATTTAGAGCCTAGGGCCCCTCTACATAGTGCCCAACATCTGTGAGCCTTCTCTGTACGCTCCTGAATGTCACACTTCCAATTCAGTTTCCTATCCAAGATCACACCTAAGTAGTTGACCTTGTCAGATATCGAAATCGTCTTATTGAGGAAACGTGGTGCGTTAAATTGAACCACCTTCGTTTTCCTCGTGAACAGGCATATTTCAGTCTTCCCTAGCTTAATACTGAGACCTCTAGGTCTAGCCCAATCGTATGCCATATGCAAGACCCTTTCGGCCCTTATACATAGCTCGTTCGTATCCTTATCCCTTAGAAGTATTATAACATCGCCTGCGTAGCAGACGGGTTCAAATCCCTCCTCAGTCAGCATCCGTATTCAGGACCCATTTCGAGCCTACGGCCCGTCTACATAGTGCCCAACATCTGTGAGCCTTCTCTGTACGCTCCTGAATGTCACTTTTCCAATTCAGTTTCCTATCCAAGATCACACCTCAGTAGTTGACCTTGTCAGATATCGAAATCGTCTTATTGAGGAAACGTGGTGCGTCAAATTGGCTCACTTTCGTCTTCCTCGTGAACAGGCATATTTCAGTCTTCTTTGGGTTAACATTGAGACCTCTGGGTCTAGCCCAGTCATATGCCATATGAAAGACCCTTTCGGCCCTTCTGCATAGCTCGTTCGGATCTTTATCCCTTAGAAGTATTATAACATCGCCTGCGTAGTAGACGGGTTCAAATCCCTCCTCAGTCAGCATCCGTAATAGGTCATTTATGGCGGTCACCCATAGAGGTGGCGATAAAATGCCCCCCTGTGACGTACCTTGTGCCACTTTCTTCCTTATATTTATGCCATGGGCCACACAATTTATTTCAACATCGAAGTATTTCAACATCGTCTGTGTAGTAGAGAGGTTCAAATCCCTCCTCAGTCAGCATCCGTAATAGGTCATTTATGGCGGTCACCCATAGAGGTGGCGATAAAATGCCCCCCTGTGACGTACCTTGTGCCACTTTCTTCCTTATATTTATGCCATGGGCCACACAATTTATTTCAACATCGAAGTATTTCAACATCGTCTGTGTAGTAGAGAGGTTCAAATCCCTTCTCAGTCAGCATCCGTAATAGGTCATTTATGGTGGACACCCACAGGAGTAGCGATGAAATGCCCGTTGTGGCGTGCCTTGTGCCATTTTTTCCCTTATATTTATGCCATGGGACACACAATTTATCCTTCTGTTCCTTAGCATATGATTTATCCAGTCTGTAAGGACCGGGTCCACCCGGTACTGGTCTAAGGATTGGATCAATGTGTCGGTTCGCACATTGTTAAAAGCCCCCTCGATGTCAATGCATACCGCCAGGGTGTACGTTTTGGCATCGAAGGTTTCTTCCATTTTATGCACAACCTCGTGCATGACAGTCTGTAACACTGAAAACTAAATCCTGCCTCTATTCCAATTCCGGTTCAATACACTGTCTATGTACCTGGGAGCATAACTCACAGATAGTCTTCAACAAATTGCAATACTAGTCCGAGTTTTTAAAACACAGTAGCATATTTAGACCCTACACCACCACTGTGGTAGAGGGTATTATAACTTTGTGAATTTGCTTGCAACGCTAAGAAGGATAAGAGCTAGACCCATCGGTAAGTATACCGATCGCCTAAGAATCACTTCCTGATTCGTATTAGCCATGTCCGTCTGTCTGTCGGTCCATGTGTTCTTATTATCAAGGCACAGGTCGCATTTGTTGTCCGACTGTAACGAAATTTTGCACAAGTCACTTTTTTGGTCTAAGGACAAACGGTATTGATTTTGAAAAAATCGGTTCAGATTTCGATATAGCTCCCATATATATCTTTCATCCGATATGCCCTATTAATGTTGTAGAAGCTACAATTTTGCGCCGATCTTTACAAAATTTTGCATGAGATGTTTTATTTGTCGTTGCAAAATGTGTGCAAAGTTTCATAAAAATCGGTTCCGATTTAGATATAGCTGCCATATATATCTTTCATCCGATATGGCCTTTTAAGGCTATGGAAATCAGAATTTTGGTCAGATCTTTACAAAATTTGGCACTACATCTTCATTTAACATCTCAATACGTGTGCAAAATTTCATTTAAATCGGTTCCGATTTAGATATAACTGCCATATATATCTTTCATCCGATATGGCCTTTAAAGGCTATAGAAGTCACAATTTTGGTCCAATCTTTACAAAATTTTGCATGAGGTGTTTTATATGACATTGCTATACGTGTGCAAAATTTCATAAAAATCGGCTAAGATTTAGATATAGCTCCCATATATATCTTTCATCCGATATGGCCTTTAAAGGCTATAGAAGTCACAATTTTGGGCCGTTCCTTACAAAATTGTGCATGAGATGTTTTATTTGACGTTGCAAAATGTGTGCAAGATTTCATAAAAATCGGTTCAGATTTAGATATAGCTCCCATATATATCTTCCATCCAATATGGGCTCATAAGGCTGTAGAAGCCACAATTTTCTTCCTATCTTTACAAAATTTTGCATGAGATGTTTTATTTGACGTTGCAATAAGTGTGCAAAATTTCATAAAAATCGACTGAGATTTAGATATAGCTCCCATATATATCTTTCATCCGATATGCTCTATTAAGGCTGCAGCAGCCACAATTTTGTGCCGATCTTTACAAAATTTTGCATGAGACGTTTTATTTGACGTTGCAAAATGTGTGCAAAGTTGCAAAAAAATCGGTTCAGATTTAGATATAGCTCCCATATATATCTTTCATCCGATATGGCCTTATAAGGCTATAGAAGCCACAATTTTGGTCCTATCTTTACAAAATTTAGCATGAGATGTTTTATTTGTCGTTGTAATATGTGTGCAAAATTTCATAAAAATCGGTTCAGATTTAGACATAGCTCCCATATATATCTTTCATCCGATATGGTCTTTTAAGGCTATGGAAGCCACAATTTTAGTCCGATCTTTACAAAATTTTGCATAAGATGTTTTATTTGACGTCCCATTACGTGTGCAAAATTTTTTAAAAATCGGTCCAGATTTAGATATAGCTCCCATATATATCTTCCATCCAATATGGCCTCATAAGGCTATAGAAGCCAAAATTTTGGTCCAATATTTACAAAATTTCACATGAGATGTTTTATTTGACGTTGCAATATGTGTGCAAGATTTCATAAAAATCGGTTCCGATTTAGATATAGCTCCCATGTATATCTTTCTTCCGATATGGCCTTTAAAGGCTATAGAAGTCACAATTTTGGTCCAATCTTTACAAAATTTTGCATGAGATGTTTTAGTTGACGTTGCAATATGTGTGCAAAATTTCATAAAAATCGGTTCAGATTTCGATACAGCTCCCATATATATCTTCCATCCAATATGGCCTCATAAGGCTATAGAAGCCAAAATTTCGGTCCAATCTTTACAAAATTTTACATGATATGTTTTATTTGACGTTGCAATATGTGTGCAAAATTTCATTAAAATCGGTCTAGATTTAGATATAGCTCCCATATATATCTTTCATCCGATATGGCCTTTTAAGTCTATAGAAGTCACAATTTTGGTCCGATATTTACCAAATTTTCCTTGAGATGTTTAATTTGGCGTCCCAATACGTGTGCAAATTTTCATACAAATCGGTTCAGATTTAGATATAGCTCCCTTATATATCTTCCATCCGATATGGACTTTTATGGCTATGGAAGCCAGAATTTTAGTCAGATCTTTACAAAATTTGGCACAAGATCTTTCATTTGACGTTGCAATACGTTTGCAAAATTTCATTAAAATCGGTTCAGATTTAGATATAGCTCCCATATATATCTTTCATCCGATATGGCCTTTTAAGGCTATAAAAGCCACAATTTTGATCCGATCTTTACCAAATTTTCCTTGAGATGTTTAATTTGGCGTCCCAATACGTGTGCTAAATTTTATTAAAATCGGTTCAGATTTAGATACAGCTCCCATATATATCTTTCATCCGATATGGCCTTTTAAGGCTGTAGAAGCCACAATTTTAGTCCGTCCGGTCGGCTCCGTCCAACTTTTGCCTTTCCTTACTGATTTTATGATAATTTTACAGCAGGTAGCGTTGAAAGATAGCCTCTTTTGGATCTTATACCTGTCATATAAGCATACCAATCTCCCAACCCTCACAACTTGACTTAATTTTGTTTCCTAAATTTTTTACCTCCGCCAATGGGTTAAAATTTTTTAAACATGCTCCTCAATTCACTCTCTCCACATCATCCAGGGGGCAATTCCAATCCATAAGACTTAAAGATTAGTTATTGGCCATTATTTCCCAACAGTTGTGTTTGATGTTCATAGCACTTAATTTAATCCGATTTTATTAAATGGATTTTGACGTGGGTATCCGAACGAACAGAAACACTTAATGAAATGCAAATAAAACTGTAACAAATCAAAACACATGAGTATCGGCTTTTTTTCTTTTCTATAAAATCCTCTAAAATTCAGGGAAACTATTGGCAAAAAACAATGCGCGAATTGAGGCTAGACAAATTGGATTTTAAACAAAACAAACGTCATGGGACTTGGGTGACAGGAGGTCTAATGCAGCCTACAACATGACTGAGACCTAAATTTTTTAAAACATTTTTAATTACAAAGAAATTTTGAAAATTAAAGATTTTATTGAAATTTGATTTCAAACACAGTTTCTTTTATGACAAAAAACCAATGAAAATAGGGTGAAAATAGGGTACTTCAGTTTTTGATATATGAAAGAGGACGGACCTTTTCCCTTACCCTTGTATTAGAAATTTGGGCCGATCTGAAACATATCCGAAGAGCCTAACACAGCACACTGTGTCAACTAGAGTTACAAACTTGCTTTTATTGTGCCAAGAATTTAAATCTTGACCATACTCAGTACGAATGTCAAAGGGTCTAACAGAACTCATTGCGGTAAATTTCAGTGATGTTGGTTAATAAATTCACCTTTTATGGACCTCAAACTTTAAATCGGGAGATCGATATATATGGCAAGTATATCCAAATGTGGACTGATCTAGGTCATATAGGCCAATAAATGCGCTTGCAGTGGCTCTAGGAAGTGAAAATCGGGCGATGGCTGCTATATCTAAATCTGAACCGATTTCTACGAAATTCACCTGCAAAATTTGGAGTCATAAGATAATCCTTCCTGCCAAATTTCAAGAGAATCGGTTAACAAATGAGCACTTTACTGCAATATTTTTCAAAATCGGGCGAACATATATATCTGAACCGATTTCATGCTAACTTCTTAGTTGGTCAATAAATACGCTTGCAATGGCTCTAGGAGCAAAAATCGGACGATATATAAATACGAGAGCTATATCCAAATCTGAACCCATTTCTATAAAATTCACCACTAATTTCGAGGGTCAAGAGAAACCCCCTCCTGTCAAATTTCGACGGAATCGGTTAACAAATGACCACATTATTCTAACATTAGTGTAAATCGGACGAACATATATATGGGAGCTATATCCAAATGTGAACCGATTTTTTCCAATTTTAACAGGCTTCGTCTCTAGGCCGAAAAACATGCCTGTGTCAAATTTGAAGCCGGTTGTACGAAAATTGCGACCTGTACGTTGTACACAAAATTAAGATGACAGACGGACAGGCAGACGGATCTGGCTAAATCGAATATGATTCTGAGTCGATTGGTATACTTATCAATGGGTCTACAAACAAATGCACCAAGTTATAATACCCTGTACCACAGTGGTGGTGTAGGGTTTAAAAATGTGAATATCTAAAATACTTAACTCACGAAATTTTAAAATAACCTTTATTTTTTTATAAGACCTCGTATACTTTATAGAGTTAGGTTAGGTTGAATGGGGTGCCCATCAGAGGTGAGTTCACTCGGAGGCCAGATTAACTCATTGTGGTACCCTAGAGAGAGCAGG
The DNA here is from genome assembly GCF_963082655.1 of Stomoxys calcitrans. NCBI lineage: Eukaryota > Metazoa > Arthropoda > Insecta > Diptera > Muscidae > Stomoxys > Stomoxys calcitrans. The sequence goes on along the minus strand of NC_081556.1, from coordinate 135,260,762 downwards.
AGAAGAGAAAGAATATGTCGGACCACGGACTAGAGGTTTTACACGAAAAAAAGAAAGGTAGGAGGAGTGGAAAACCCGAGCGGTGGGTGAAGAAACGCCCGTTCCCATGCCTCAACAAACCTCAGGAGACTTACCAGAGGTACGCTTGCAAGTTCACTTAGATCACATAAGAAACGACTCCCCAGAAAGAAGAGCTTACGTCTCTGCCAACCCGGACAAGAACACAGCAAGTCTCAATAGTCGCCTCCTCATTCCCATTGAGGCAACTCCTACAGAAGTCATTGTGCGGCCCCATGTGCGCTGCCATGCGGCCTAAGGCACAGACACGGACAAGAACACAGCAAGTGCTCAGTTGCATTCTCCTCATCCTCATCGAGGCAACTCCTAGAGAAGTCATTGTGCGGTATCTTCATGCGCGCCGCCATGCGGCCTATGGCACAATGTCCCGTTATGACCCCTGTCAAGGTACTCATCGACCTCCTATCGAACGCCAGCAACTCCCTCGTCCTCCTCTGGTCGATGACTGGCCATAGCGTCTTTGCAGTCCGGCAAACATCCACCGAGTCCCACCTCGTCACCGACACTGCCCTGGCCATCCCATCTACTGTGTTCAGTTACCTCGACAAATGGAACGTAGGCAAGACCGACGACTGCTCCGCCCGGCGCAGACGAACCCTTTCTGGCTTAAACGTCTGCCCTCTCATTCCCTGAAATCCTCTTATGCCCAGGAACCCATGTCAGCGTTATATCTTGGCCCCCTAAGGAGCCAAGCCTATCCAGGGATTCCAAATAATCCGCCACGCATCTCGATCTTATAATCCTCGACCCTAAGGCCTTGAGCGCCGCCATAATGTCCACCTAAACTTTAAGTCTCGAGGGTGGTAAGTCCCACCGTAGGTAAGTCCCGTAAAGCCACCGTAGCGCAGAGGTTACCATGTCCGCCTATGACACTGAACGCTTGGGTTCGAATCCTGGCGAGACCTTTAAAATTTTTTTTTCAGCTGTGGTTTTCCGCTCCTAATGCTGACAACATACATATGTGAGGTACTATGCCATGTAAAACTTCTCTCCAAAGAGGTGTCGCACTGCGGCATGCCATTCGGACTCGTCTATAAAAAGGAGATCCCTTATCATTGAACTTGAATCGGACTGCACTCATTGATATGTGAGAAGTTTGCCCCTATTCCTTAATGGAATGTTCATGGACAAAATTTGCCGACCGACGCCCCCCTGGCCATCCCATTTACTGTGTTCAGTAGCTCGACAAATGGCTCGTATGCTAAGACCGATGACTGGTCCACCCGGCGCAGGCGAACACCTTCTGGCTAACTCGTCCGCCCTCTCATTTCCTGGAATCCCTCATGCCCAGGAACCCATCTCAGTGTCATATCGCGGGCTCAGAGCCTATCCAGGGACTCCAAACAATCCGCCACGTATCTCGACCTCACCATCCTCGACCCTAAGGCTTTGAGCGCCGCCATGCTGTTCACCTAACTTCTAAGTTTCGGCAGCGGTAAGTCCCATAAGGCCACCGTAGCGCAAAGGTTAGCATGTCCGCCTATAAGGGGCCTCCTTTTTATAGCCGAGTCCGAACGGCGTACCGCAGTGCGACACCTCTTTGGAAAGCAGTTTTACATGGCATAGTATCTCACAGATGTTGCCAGCATTAGGAGGGGAAAACCGACGCTGAAAATTTTTTTCTGATTGTCTCGTCAGGATTCCGCCTGGGTTCGAATCCTGGCGAGACCTTCAGAAAAATTTTTTCAGTGGTGGTTTTCCCCTCCTAATTCTGGCAACATTTGTGAAGTACTATGCCATGTAAAACTTCTCTCCAAAGAGATGTTGCACTGCCGAACGCCGTTAGGATTCGTCTATAAAAATGAGGCCCCTTATCATTAAACTTGAATCGGACTGCACTCATTGATATGTGAGAAGTTTGCCCCTGTTCCTTAGTGGAGTGTTCATGGGCAAAATTTGCAATAGCAAGTCCCTTACTAGAATTTCTCTTGCGGTCACTGCAATTACACAGACCTCTGCCTGAAATACCGTACCCTCGTCCGTCAGTCTCAAAGGCATACTGATATTGAGTGCTTTAGAGTAGACCCCCAATCCAGTCCCCGACTCCATCATGAAGCCATCTGTGTAGATCAAGGTCTCATCCTCCTCAAGTACACCATACGCCCTCCATTCGTCGCTCTCAGGAAACCGGAATCGTGAATGTCCTCACTCCTGTCGTCAGTGGTGCCAGGTAAGCGGAGATTCTCCTCAGTCTACCCTTCATATCCATAACACCCAGAGTCGAACTGGAGCCATTTGTGTAGATCGAGGTCTCATCCTCCTCAAATAAACCATACGCCCTCCATTCGTTCCTCTCAGGAAACCGGAATCGTTAATGCCCTCACTCCTGTCGTCAGTGGTGCCAGGTAGTCGGAGATTCTCCTCAGTCTACCCTCCATATCCATAACACCCAGAGTCGAACTGTGGCCGCCCTACTCTATAGGGTACTAGGCGAATATTTTGAGGTGTTACAAATGGAAAGACGAAATTAGTAACCCCCATCCTATGGTGGAGGGAATAATAAGATGTTGATGCCTAAATTTTGAGTCAAGTTTGGTTGAGGAAAAAACGAAGAAAACGAATCAGATATCTAACTGTGTGGCCAAGTGTATGGAAGTCCGCTCCACCTCTAAAAGAACCCCATACATATTTACCGACCATGACAACATTGGGCTTAAATGAAAGGTATTTCGAAGAATAGAAGAAAAGTTATTCGCCAAAGCCAAGCATTGACATTGGAAAAATTCCAACTTTTCATCCTTTGTCCGCCATGTCCTACACACGTTGTCACTTGCAGCTTTTATTCTGGATAAGAATAGGTGCTGCAAGTGCAATACCAAAAACTCCTGAACTCCTTCCTACGGCCTCTCATTAATAGCCTCATCTTCTTACGATACTTTCCCATCAGTTTATTTGATCGTCAGTCAGTGATTTTCTTCTCCATATACTTATTTGCAAAAATGTTTCTTCAAAATGCTTCTCGATTTTTTTTTTAATTTTGATTTTTTATTAAAAATAGTCTTAAGGTTGTTTTTTCTTCACTAAAGTAGAACAGTGTTTTCTACAAATTTATTTACTTCATGATTTACTCCAAACACAAACCCTGCTACTTGACCTTTGAGTTCTCATGATCTGCAACTATTCAATGGACAGTGATGGCAGTAAACACAGCTTATCATCTCATATATCCCACCCCAAGGAGTAATAGGGGGAGGTGAAGGGCAAGCTACCACTTAAACTCCTACAGCAGTGCTCGTGTGCACTTTCATTGCCATGCCATTAAAATTGTCTACCAACAATAAATATTGAGATTTTATAACATTTTTCAGATGTGATGTCTTCATTTTAAACGTTTTCTGTCAATATTCCTCTTTCCCTCTTGTGTGGCTGGAGAACACTTTAAGCACTTCCCTACTTCCAACGAGCAGATAAAATAGCAGATATGGCATCCACAGTTCATGTCACGACGGCACTTGTAAGAGTGCCAACAGTCAAAAGATCACTAAAAGGAATAATGAATGGATGGGAGATGCGAGGACAGACAGATAGACTGACAGACAGACAGACAAGAGGCTAGGCCAACGAAAAATGCATATGAAACGCAGCAGACTTTGTATTTTATATAAATTTATTAACTTTAAACCAAAACACTTGGCATCCCCATACATATTTGCCAGCGAAGACGACGAAAGCGGCAAAGGGTGGCTAGGCTCATAAAATACATAAAATTGACAATTTTAAATGCTTGTAAAAATGCTTGTCTTTGTCGAACAAACGAGCCGACAATGTCTGTCATAAGTTTCAAAAATAAAAATTTTTAATTTTTTTTTTTTTTTCAAAAGGAAAATGAAAAATTGTTTTTCATTTGATGTTGCAGTGGATAATTTGTGACATTTTCCCCCTTTGATTTCATTCATCTTAGACTTGTGTTTGATTTATGGCAAAGAAAAAGTGTTCATAAAAGCATTGCGGATTAACATATTGGGTTGCCCAATAAGTAATTGCGGATTTTTCATATAGTCGGCGTTGACAAATTTTTTCACAGCTTGTGACTCTGTAATTACATTCTTTCTTCTGTCAGTTATCAGCGGTTGCTTTTAGCTTGCTTTAGAAAAAAAGGGTAAAAAAAGTATATTTGATTAAAGTTCATTCTAAGTTTTATTAAAAATGCATTAACTTTCTTTTAAAAAATCCGCAATTACTTTTTGGGCAACCCAATAGAAACTCTTTGGAAATTCTAAAGAATTTTTCGCAAACGCTGAGATTAAAAAAAAACAAGTAAAAGCGTGCTAAGTTCGGGCGGGCCGAATCTTATATACCCTCAGTCATGGATCGCATTTGTAGAGTTCTTTTCCGGGCATCTCTTTTTAGGCAAAAAAAAAAGGTTAAAAAAAAAATTTGCTCTGCCATTGGAGCGATATCAAGATATGGTCCGGTACGGACCACAATTCAATTATATGTTGGAGACCTGTGTAAAATGTCAGCCAATTCGAATAAGAATTGCCCCCTTTGGGGGCTCAAGAAGTAAAGGGTGATTTTTTTGAGGTTAGGATTTTCATGCATTAGTATTTGACAGATCACGTGGGATTTCAGACATGGTGTCAAAAAAAAAGATGCTCAGTATGCTTTGACATTTCATCATGAATAGACTTACTAACGAGCAACGCTTGCAAATCATTGAATTTTATTACCAAAATCAGTGTTCGGTTCGAAATGTGTTCAAATTTTGACAAATTTTGTTCAGCGATGAGGCTCATTTCTGGTTGAATGGCTACGTAAATAAGCAAAATTGCCGCATTTGGAGTGAAGAGCAACCAGAAGCCGTTCAAGAACTGCCCATGCATCCCGAAAAATGCACTGTTTGGTGTGGTTTGTACGCTGGTGGAATCATTGGGCCGTATTTTTTCAAAGATGCTGTTGGACGCAACGTTACGGTGAATGAACACATTTCGAACCGAACACTGATTTTGGTAATAAAATTCAATGATTTGCAAGCGTTGCTCGTTAGTAAGTCTATTCATGATGAAATGTCAAAGCATACTGAGCATCTTTCTCTTTGACACCATGTCTGAAATCCCACGTGATCTGTCAAATACTAATGCATGAAAATCCTAACCTCAAAAAAAATCACCCTTTAGAAAATCAAGAAGTAAAGTCCCCAGATCGGTTTATATGGCAGCTATATCAGGTTTTGGACCGATTTGAACCATACTTGGCCAAGATGTTGGAAGTCATAGCGAAACACGTCGTGTAAAATTTCACTCCAATCGTATAAGGATTGCGCCCTCTAGAAGCTCAAAAAGTCAAGTCCCCAGATCGGTTTATATGACAGCTATATCAGGTTATGGACCGATTTGAACCATACTTGGCATAGTTGTTGGAAGTCAAAGCGAAACACGTTGTGTAAAATTTCATTCCAATCGGATAAGAATTGCGCCCTCTAGAAGCTCAAGAAGTCAAGCCCCAAGATCGGTTTATATGGCAGCTATATTAAAACATAGACCGATTTGAACCATACTTAGCATAGTTGTTGGAAGTCGTAGCGAAACACGTCGTTCAAAATTTCATTCCAATCGGATAAGAATTGCGCCCTGTAAGGGCTTAAGAAGTCAAGACCCTAGATCGGTTTGTATGGCAGCAATATCAAAACATGGACCGATATAGCCCATTTACAATCTTAACCGACCTACGCTAATAAGAAGTATTTGTGCAAAATTTCAAGCGGCTGGCTTTACTCCTTCGAAAGTTAGCGTGCTGTCGACAAACAGACGGACGGACAGACGGACGGAAGGACATGACTAGATCGAAATAAAATGTCACGACGATCAAGAATATATATACTTTATGGGGTCTCAGACGAATTTTTCGAGTAGGTACAAAGAGAATGACGAAATTAGTATACCCCCAGCCTATGGTGGAGGGCATACAAAAAAGAGATCGTTTTTCCATTGAAAACTCTATTTAGCCAGGTTGAATTTCAGTTTTCCCCCCTAGGGAAGGAAAACCTTATTCAGCCAGGCTGAATTTCAGTTTTCCCCTTAAGTGGACCAAACCTTATTCATCCAGGCTGAATTCCAGTTTTCCCCTTATGGGGACCAAACCTTATTCAGCCAGGCTGAATTTCAGTTTTCCCCTTAAGTGGACCAAACCTTATTCAGCCACGATGAATTTCAGTTTTCCCCTTAAGGGGCCAAACCTTATTCAGCCAGGCTGAATTTCAGTTTTCCCCTTATGGGGACCAAATCTTATTCAGCCAGGCTGAATTTCAGTTTTCCCCTTAAGGGGACCAAACCTTATTCAGCCAGGCTGAATTTCAGTTTTCCCCTTAAGGGTACCAAACCTTATTCAGCCAGGCTGAATGTCAGTTTTCCCCTTAAGAGGACCAAACCTTATTCAGCCAGGCAGAATGTCAGTTTTCCCCTTAAGGGGACCAAACCTTATTCAGCCAGGCTGAATTTCAGTTTTCCCCTTTAGGGGGAAACCTTATTCAGCCAGGCTGAATTTCAGTTTTCCCCTTTAGGGGGAAACCTTATTCAGCCAGGCTGAATTTCAGTTTTCCCCTTTAGGGGGAAACCTTATTCAGCCAGGCTGAATTTCAGTTTTCCCCTTTAGGGGGAAACCTTATTCAGCCAGGCTGAATTTCAGTTTTCCCCTTTAGGGGGAAACCTTATTCAGTCAGGCTGAATTTCAGTTTTCCCCCTAAGGAAAACCTTATTCAGCAAAGCTGATTTTTTGTTTGTCTTATAAGAGAATCTTATTCGGCCAAGCTAAATTAATTGTTTACCATAAAATATAAATTTCCCATCATCAATGGCAATATTTTCTCAAATTGAGGTCTCACATTTCCTGAAATGGCCCCAAACCAATTTAAAATTATTCAGCTTTTTATCATTATCGCTATTGTTATGTCGCTATGTCTATTGCTGTAATATTTTAGTTTTATTGCTGTTATTAATTATACAACGTTGTTTTTTTTTCTTGTTCTTTGCAGATGATTTCTTAATCATACGAAACCACAATGCCGACGATCCCTTGGCTCCATGCAAGAGTGTCATAAGGGCTTAACAAGCAGAGAGTCACATGAAACCCCGACTGACATTCATAACCCACAACCATCCAACCAAGAGTGCCGGAATCTCATTAGTAAACAAAACAGGAAACGGAAAAATGTCCATTGTACAATAAACGAACGCTCTCAGCAAACAAAGAACGTGAAAAACAAACAGTCGGTGGCGTAGCATTGGCAGGAACTCCAAAAAGCACCAGAATATAGGGAAAATGAAAAATTATTTCAAATGATGACAACGACTCTCTAGTAAATAATAACCAATCATTTTTTATTTACTCCGCCAAAAGACGAAGAAGGCTTTCCTTATCACTCTCTACACGGTGGTCTCCTCCGCTAGGGATATGAGGACGACGACGTAATCGTAATAAAGCGTAGAAAAGTGATTAATAACATTTTATGATCTCCAGAACTAAATAAAACTAACGACAAACGAAACAGCCACACTTTTTTATGAGCCCTCTCCAACGGCTTGCCATTGTGTGGCCCCATTGCACTCACATCGAAGCGCTAGGCAAGGAAACGGAAATAATAATATGTGATTGTGGTCAAAGCGGATATCCGTCTTACACGCCAAATTCTGCAATAACAGCCAAGGGAGTATAACAAAAGAACACATTGCAAAATTTCCATTTTTTTTTTTTGGCAAAGCAAAAACAACCTGACCAACATCCACACAAATACTCCCGAAAGTCTTTGTCTCCAATTCTTTGGCAGAGTGTTGGGTTAAAAGAATTGCCATACTTAAAAATTACTTAAGAAGCATCGCCACTGCAATCACATTCACTTTTGGCTCCCTTTTTCCTGTATTCCCCTCCCCCCAAGTTTCGCGTAACTGTCGCCATTGCCTAAGGCGACTCATTCTCCCATTTACTGTCAGCCGAATTCATTTCTACGGCAACGGCATATCCCTCCATTACGCCATCACTCCATAGAGTTGCTGCGAATATTTTCAGTCTACAATTGGCGGAATAGCAAAGTTTAAAAAATGGAATTTCTTAAAAGGAAACATTTTTCATTGTGGATTACGACAACATTTATAATCGTGGCCGGTATTGCGGCAAATGTGAGCACAGTTCATGGACTGCAGGGTGTACCAACATGGATGTAAGTATAGCTACCCAAAAAATAAATGAAAACATACCCCCAAAACATTACAAATATCCACAAAGCATGATTCTATTTTTTCTTCTTTTTTTTTTGGTGTTTGTTTAAAGAATTTCTTTGCCAAACTGTCACATTAAATGTAAGATAATTATTTTTGACTTTTTCTCTGGTGCTCCAAAAAAATACCAAACAACGATGTAATAGAAATGTCATATAGACAAGGGAATGAAGTTTTTTTTAGCAACGGCAAGGAAAATCTTTAAAAGGTTTTACATTGCAGCAATTTAAGAGAAGCTTAGGAAGTTTTACTAAAAAAAAGTTTTTCAACCTTATTCAGCCAGGCTGAATTTCAGTTTTCCTACAGGAAAACCTTATTCAGCCAGGGGCTGAATTTCAGTTTTCCTATAGGAAAACCTTATTCAGCCAGGGGCTGATATCAGTTTTCCTATAGGAAAACCTTATTCAGCCAGGGGCTGAATTTCAATTTTCCTATAGGAAAACCTTATTCAGCCAGGGGCTGAAAACCTTATTCAGCCAGGGGCTGAATTTCAGTTTTCCTATAGGAAAACCTTATTCAGCCAGGCTGAATTTCAGTTTTCCTCTATAGGAAAACCTTATTCAGCCAGGCTGAATTTCAGTTTTCCTCTATAGGAAAACCTTATTCAGCCAGGCTGAATTTCAGTTTTCCTCTATAGGAAAACCTTATTCAGCCAGGCTGAATTTCAGTTTTCCTCTATAGGAAAACCTTATTCAGCCAGGCTGAATTTCAGCCAGGCTGAATTTAAGTTTTCCTATAGAAAATCTTATTCAGCCAGGCTGAATTTAAGTTTTCCTATAGAAAACCTTATTCAGCCAGGCTGAATTTAAGTTTTCCTATAGAAAACCTTATTCAGCCAGGCTGAATTTAAGTTTTCCTATAGAAAACCTTATTCAGCCAGGCTGAATTTAAGTTTTCCTCTATAGGAAAACCTTATTCAGCCAGGCTGAATTTAAGTTTTCCTATAGAAAACCTTATTCAGCCAGGCTGAATTTAAGTTTGCCTATAGAAAACCTTATTCAGCCAGGCTGAATTTAAGTTTTCCTCTATAGGAAAACCTTATTCAGCCAGGCTGAATTTAAGTTTTCCTCTATAGGAAAACCTTATTCAGCCAGGCTGAATTTAAGTTTTCCTCTATAGGAAAACCTTATTCAGCCAGGCTGAATTTCAGTTTTCCTCTATAGGAAAACCTTATTCAGCCAGGCTGAATTTCAGTTTTCCTCTATAGGAAAACCTTATTCAGCCAGGCTGAATTTCAGTTTTCCTCTATAGGAAAACCTTATTCAGCCAGGCTGAATTTCAGTTTTCCTCTATAGGAAAACCTTATTCAGCCAGGCTGAATTTCAGTTTTCCTCTATAGGAAAACCTTATTCAGCCAGGCTGAATTTCAGTTTTCCTCTATAGGAAAACCTTATTCAGCCAGGCTGAATTTCAGTTTTCCTCTATAGGAAAACCTTTTTCAGCCAGGCTGAATTTCAGTTTTCCTCTATAGGAAAACCTTATTCAGCCAGGCTGAATTTCAGTTTTCCTCTATAGGAAAACCTTATTCAGCCAGGCTGAATTTCAGTTTTCCTCTATAGGAAAACCTTATTCAGCCAGACTGAATTTCAGTTTTCCTCTATAGGAAAACCTTATTCAGCCAGGCTGAATTTCAGTTTTCCTCTATAGGAAAACCTTATTCAGCTGAATTTCAGTTTTCCTCTATAGGAAAACCTTATTCAGCCAGGCTGAATTTCAGTTTTTCCCTCTTTTTGAATCCTTAGCTATAAAAACGTTTTTTTTTTGTTTTTTTATTTATGTTTGAAAGGCCCTTAAATGAACTTGTCAATTTCCCTTTTCATTTCGAAACAAAACTATAAACATCACAAATCGATTGATTTTCCCCCCCTATCCATGGTTGAATCAAAAATTGTATCTATGAACTTGTTAAAGCTAAAGTCAGACATGCTTGTATTCTCTATGTATGTGGAATGTTGTTTGCTATTCCCAATTAATTGTTTTGTATGGTCTATGTCGATATTGAATCGAAAAATTGAGCACCAGAAAAAGAGTAACCCAGCTCCAGCTGTTTCAGGGCTCAGCAGGGCACTTTTGTTTCTAACTGTTGCCAATAGTTGGAAAATAAAAAAAAAAAAAAACAAAACTATAAGAGAAATTTTGTTGTGTAAAATGATTGGAAAGTAAAATGGTTTGGAGGAGTTTTATATTTTAGCACATCACAGGACTGAAGGTTAACATCATGGATTGGTTTTTTTTATTGTGTCTAATATGGTCACACTTTTATGTTCATAATACATTGAAAAAAAAAAAACGAATTGTATAGAAATTTTGGTCAGAATTTTAAAATTTCGTTGAAAACTGATTTTCCGTAACCCATTAACGCCCAGGCAATTGGGAAAATTTAGTATTGAGTAGTTATCTAAATCGGTCTATAACCAGCTTTAGCTATAGCTATAGCTAAGGCTGAAATCTTCATGCAGTCTTCTGTTTCGACGAAATCGGTGGATAACCTTGTATAGCCCCCGTATAAAACGATTTCTCGATTTCTCTCAAAATCACGTAAAAGTTTAATTTTTTAAAGAAAATTTCATTGAAATTGAACTTTCATAGAAAATCTTGTCGAAATTTGATTTTCATAGAAATATTGTCAATATTTGTTTTACTTTGCGAATCTCGTCGAAATTTGATTTTTATAGAAAACATAGCCGAAATTTTTGATCTTCTAGCAAATCTTTGCAAAATTTGATTTTCATAGAAAATCTCGTGGAAATTGAATTTTCCTACAAAATCTTGTCGAAATTGAATTTTCATACAAAATCTTGTCGAAATTTGATTTTCATAGAGTATCTCGTCGAAATATGATTTTCTAGAAAACCTTATCGAAATTTGTTTGTTTTTAGAAATTCTTTTCGAATCTCTAGAAAACCACGTCGAAATTTGTTTTTTTTAGAAAATCTTTTCGAATCTCGATTGTCATAGAAAATCTTGTCGTGTTTTTTTTTCCATAGCGAATCTCGTCGAAATTTAATTTTTATATAAAATCTCGCTGAAATATTGATTATCTAACAAATCTTGTCAAAATTTCATTTTCACAGAATATCTCCTCGAAATTGTATTTTTCACAGAATTACTCGTCAAATTTTGATACTCAGAAAATTACGTCGAAATTTTAATTAAAATAAAAAAATATTAAAATAGAAAATATGGTGGACTTTTGATTTTCTTAGAAAGTCTTTTTAAAAATTGAATTTCATAAAAAATTACGTCAAAGAAAATCTGGTCGAAATTGGATTTTCATGCAAAATCCTGTCGAAATTGAATTCTTAAAGAAAATCTGTCCAAATTTCATTTTCATAGAAATCTCGTCGAAATTTGCATTTGATTTTCTAGCAAATCTTTTCAGTGTTTGGTTTTCATAGAAAATCTCGTCGAAATTGAATTTTTATAGAAAGTCTTGTCGAAATTTGATTTTCATAGAGTATCTCGTCAAAATACGATTTTCTTCAAAACCTTCGTTGAAATTTGTTTTTCAAGAAAATCTTTTCGAAACTTGATTTTCATAGAAAATCTTGTCCAGATTTGTTTTCCATAGCGAATCTCGTCGATATTTGAATTTTTTTAAAAAATTTTGATTTTCTAGCAAATCTTGTCAAAATTTGAAAATTCGTCGAAATTTGATTTAGACCGAATATCTCGTCGAAATTTGATATTTAGAAAATCGCGTCGAAATTTTTATTTTATAGAAAAACTCGACTTTTGATTTTTACAGAACGTGGACGTTTGACTGTCGTAGAAAATCTTGTACAAATTTGATTTTCATAGAAAAACGTGTCAAAGTTTAATTTTTAAATAAAAATTTTGTCGAAGTTTGAGTATCGGAGAAAATCTCGTCGAAAGTGAATTTTCGTGGAAAATCTTGTCGAAATTTGACTTTCATAGGGAACCCGTCGAAATATAATATTCTAGAAAAACTCATCAAAACTTGATTTTTATGTAAAATCTTTTAGAAACTTAATTTTCATAGAAAATCTATTCGAAACTTGATTTTCATGGAAAATCTTGTCGAAATTTGATTTTCACAGAATATCTCGTCGAAATTTGATATTCAGAAAATCGCGTCGAAATTTTTATTTTATAGAAAAACTCCACGTTTGATTTTCATAGAAGATCTGGTGGACATTTGATTGTGGTAGAAAGTCTCTAAAAAAAGGAATTTTATAGAAAATCACATCAAAGTTTAATTTGAAAAAGAAAATGACTTTGAAATTAGATTTTTAAAGGAAATTTTGTCGAATATGAACTTTCATTGAAAATCTTGTCAAATTTTGATTTTCATAGAGAATTTCGTTGAAATATGATTTTCTAGAAAATCTCGTCAAAATTTGATTTTCATAGAAAATCTCGCCGAAATTTGATTTTCATAGAAACCTCATCGATATTTTATTTTCATAGAACATCTCGTCGAAATTTTATTTTCATCTTATGCAAATGTCACATTCACATTCAATCTTTTCGAATTTTTTTAATTTAATTTTCAAAAAGAAACAAATCGCGTCGAAATTTGATTTAAAAAAAAAAAAAACTCGTCGAAATTTGATTTTCTAAAAAAATCTCGTCGAAATTTGATTTTCTAAAAATCTCGTCCAATTTTCGAATTTCATGGAATATTTTGTTGATATTTGATTTTCTAGAAAATCTCGAAATTTGATTTCGGCACTGTTATTCGAAATTATAGAAAAAATTTGATTTCCGTTGAATAACACATCGTAATTTCATTTTGATAGAAAGTCTCATCGAAATTTGATATTCATAGGAAATCTGGTCGAAATTTGACTTTGGCCAAAAAGTCACCAGTTTAATTTTTATTGAAAATCTCGTCGAATTTAAGATTTTTTAGCAAATGTCAGCAAATATGTCCGGTTTGGGGTATGGGTTCTAAAAAATTGTCATGGTGAGCAAATACGTCCTATTTGGGGGTTGTTTAGGGGGTGGGATGCTCCCTAGACATTCGCTCCCGAATGTTGATATCAGATTCATGCTTAATTCTAAATACCTTGCATTTAAGCCCCATATTTCCATAGGCGGCAAACATGACTGGTTTGGTGCGTGTTTTGGGGATGGGGCGGCTACTCAGTGACTTGGCCCCGAAAATATATATCAGATTTGTGTTCTACTCTAAAATACTTTTTATTTGAATCCCATTTTATAATGGTCAGCAAATACGTCCGATTTGACCTCCTAAAGACCTTACATTTAGGCCCCATATTGCTATGGTCGTAAATTTGTGCTCTTTTGGGGGCGTTTTTGAGGAGGGGTGACCCCCCAAACGCTACGTCCGACATATGGCTATCTGATTCGTATTCTACACTCAAATACCTCTTTTTAAGCCCTATATCGCCACTGTCAGGAAATAAGTCCTGTTTGGGGAGTGCTTTTTTTGGGAAGGGGAGGACCCCCACAAACTTGGTCCCACATTTAGATATCATATTCGTATTCTACTCGCAAATACCTTTCATTTGAGTCCCATATTACCATGGTATGAAAATATGTGCGATTTAGGGGTGTTTTGGTAGTGGGGGGGGGTCCCCTAGCACTTGCTCCGACATTTTTATATCAGATACCTTTTCTAATCTTAAATACCTTTCATTTGAGTCCCATATTGTCATGATTGGTCTACAAATATATTTGGTAGGTTTTGGGGGTAGGGCGCCCCCCTAGGTATCCCATCCGAAATTTGTAAACCAAATTTTTGTTTTGAGGTTACTATAAGAGAGCACTAAAAATTTCGCTTAAATCACACCACCCATTTTCGAGATCTGGCGTTTTTGAAAATTAGGGTAAGGGGGAGGGTCCGCCCCCCCCCTTTAAGATATCAAAAAATTTAGTACCCTATTTTAACCATCATTATGCATCATCGGTAAAAATTTGAAGAAAATCGATTTTTGAGTCGATAACGAACACACTAAGAAATAAACCGACAAACAGACATAAATTGATTTTTTTTATATAAGACTAATTGTATCGGACCCGCTCCCCTGCTCCTTGTTGCATTCCCTAAAAGTTTTTGTTTTGAGCCCTAAATTGCCATAGTCCTTAAATAAGTCCTGTTTAGATGAGTATTTTATAGCTGAGGCGAACCCCAGTCCTGTTTGGGGCTGTTTTGAATCGGGCCCGCTCCGCTGCGCCTTGTTGCATTCCCTAAAAGTTTTTGTTTGAGCCCTAAATTGCCATAGTCCTTAAATAAGTCCTGTTTAGATGAGTATTTTATAGCTGGGGCGAACCCCAGTCCTGTTTGGGACAGTTTTGAGGGTGGGACGGCCTCTCAGTCATATCGCCTCAAATGTGAATATCAAATTCCTGCTCTACTGCCGAATACCCTTCCCTGGAGGGCTATATTGTCAGGGTCAGTGTAGATTTATGTCCGGTTCGGGAATATTTTTGGGATAGTTTGGCCACCCAGATACTAGACCCTGAAGGTCAAGAGCTTCCCTCTCAAATTTATTGAAACCAAACCGGGACCAGAGATTTGGTCCCGAATGTGAGTATTAATTTCGTGTTCTAGTCCCAAATAGCTTTCAGTTGAGCCCCATAGTCCCGAATGTGAGTATTAATTTCGTGTTCTAGTCCCAAATAGCTTTCAGTTGAGCCCCATATTCCTGTGGTCGGTAAATATGTCCGATTTGGGGTAATTTTTCGGGTGGGGTGGCTCCCTTAAAACTTGGCCCCACAATTGGATATCACATTCGTTGTCTACTCTTAATTGCCTTTGATTTGAATCCCATATTGTATTGATCGGACTATATATCCATTTTGCGGATTTTTGGGGGGGAGGCCCCCTCCCCTCTAGGTACCCACCCCGAATTTGGATAAAAAAATTTTGTTTTTAGGTTATTTTAAAAGTGCATACAAAATTCGCTTATCGGTTCACACATCTCTGAAATCTGGCTCTTTCAAAATTAGGGTTAGGGGGAAGGTCCGCTTCCCCTTCAAATATCAAAAAATGAAGTAACCTAAAAAATTAAAAAAAAATCGGCTCAGCTGTTTTTTGTCTATACGGAATATAGACAAACAAACAAACAAACCAACATAAATTCGTTTTTGATATGAATTGGTCGAAGTTTTATTTCTTATGAAGAAAAGAAATAAGTGCTGTTAAGGGCATGACAGTAAATAAGTGCTGTTAAGGGCGTGTGTTTAGGTTGGTTGGACCCCCAGAGCTTTGGTCCCCATTGTGAGTATTAATTTCGTGTTCTAGTCACAAATAGCTTTCAGTTGAGCCCCATATTCCTGTGGTCGGTAAATATGTCCGATTTGGGGTAATTTTTCGGGTGGGGTGGCTCCCCTAAAACTTGGCCCCACTATTGGATATCACATTCG
This sequence comes from Stomoxys calcitrans, assembly GCF_963082655.1. NCBI lineage: Eukaryota > Metazoa > Arthropoda > Insecta > Diptera > Muscidae > Stomoxys > Stomoxys calcitrans. The sequence goes on along the minus strand of NC_081556.1, from coordinate 135,245,118 downwards.
TTGTCTACTCTTAATTGCCTCTGATTTGAATCCCATATTGTATTGATCGCACTATATATCCATTTGGCGGATTTTTGGGGGGGAGGCCCCCCCTCCTCTAGGTACCCACCCCAAATTTAGATACCAAATTTTTGTTTTTAGGTTATTTTAAATGTGCAAGCAAAATTCGCCTATCGGTCCACATATCTGCGAGGTCTGGCTTTTTTTGAATTAGGGTTAGGGGGAAGGTCCGCTTCCCCTTCAAGTATCAAAAAATAAGGAAACGTAAAAAATTTTAGGCTCATCCGTTTTTGTGTCTTTACGAAATATAGAAAAACAAACAAACCAACATAAATTCATTTTTTGTATGAATTGGTCAAAGTTTTATTTCTTATGAAGAAAGTCTCTTCGAATTTTGGTGTTTACAATGGTCTTAGAAAATTTCGTCGTAAACTGATTTTCATAATTTTTTTTTTTAATTTTTTTTGCCAAAGTTTGGCTCGACAAGTACCATTGTGTCAATGTCCTTCCTGGCTAATAGCAATTTTTGCCACAAAAGTCATTAACTTTTTTTTCATATTATCGTTTGAGGTTAAATTCAAAGTTAGGTTTTCAAATCATTGTGGCATCTCTCAGTCAAGTTATGTCTGCTTCATTGCTGTTGTCTTGGTTTACCTCATGTAGAGTGATTAAAAGTCCATTTCAAGTCAATCGATGAATAGCATTGGATTTTTTCTTTTTCTTTTTGGAAGAGAGATCGAGTAGGCCTGCTTATGATTAATTGTGGATGGTCCAATTTAAATTTGTAGCCACATGAGGTGCCTTCCACTCTCCCCAGGCACAACATGAGCTATTGGGCCAATTGTTTAAGGCACAGCATAGTGGTGAATGCACTTCCCTTGGCATTGTGGAAAATCTAATGGGATTTATGTCTGCGGTTGGTAAATACTCTCCTATCCTAACCAACCACATGCAGGAAGAGAAGTTTTGGGTTTTTTTTTTGTTTTGGTCCCCACAACAGTTTTATTCCTCCCATTTGTTTTTGGCCATTTTGAGTTTGAGTCAAATAAACAAATCGTATGGATTTATTGGCTATTGTGGCAACTTTACAGTTGGAGGTTGTTGGTGTTGTCGATGTTGTGTTGTTGTTTTTTGTTTTACTTGTCTTCTCTGTTGGCACATTAGTACTACGCCCATGTGTCGAGAAGTTGTTAGGTGGTAAGATGGATAGTTTGCCTGGATACTGAGATATTTATGAAGTGAAAATATCACCATATTATGTGTGTGCTCTGCCAGAGTCAACGGGGTAGCTAGCAGCAGCAGTAGAAGGCATAGCCTCCTCAACATCAACACCGGATGTTCCGCACAAAGCCTGAAATACAAAAATTTTCCCAAAATGATTGATCATTAAGGAAATGCTGTTGTAATCTTAGAAGGGGCTTACCTTAAAAGTATTGACGAAGTGTTGTACCAAGTTATGATATGGGAATGAAGAAACACATGGCCAGAAAGACAGAAAAACAATTGAACGAATTTCCTTATATAAGCATACTACATAATCTACTCTCTAAAACCTTTCATTTGAGTCCCATATTGACATGAACGTCCAATATGTCTGTCTAGGGGAGATTTGGGGTTGGGGCGGCCCGCTGGGCACTTAGACTCAAATTTTAATACAATATTCGTGTTGTACTCTCCAATACCTTTAATTTGATACCCACATTATTTCGATCCGTCCACTTTTGATTTTGGGTGTTATTTTTAAGGTACGGGGAGGGTGCGCCTCCCTTCCGATATCAAAAAATTATAAAGCCAATTTTTAATTTCAGAGAAAATCGGTTCTGCTGTTTTTAAATCCATACCGAACACACAAACAAACCGAGTCCCATATAGAGTCGTGATTGGCTAATATGCCCATTTGGATCGTGTTTGGGGCGGATGGGGTAACCCCCGATACTTCGATCTGATTTTGTATGCCAGGTTTGTAATCTACTCCCGAATATCTTTGATATGAGCCCCATATTGATAGAAACGTTCAATTTGTCTGCCTGGAGGAGTTTTGGAGTAAAGGCGACTTCCTGGGTACCAATTTTAATACCCATATTCGTATTCTACTCTTCAATACCTTTTATTTGATACCCATGTTGACCTTATCGGTTCACTTTTGATATTGGGTGGTGTAACGGGGGAGGGTCCGTCCCCTTCCGATATCAACAAATTTTAAAGTCTATTCCCTCTTCCTGACCATATTCTTAATCTACTCCCGTATACCTTTCATTTGAGTCCCATATTGTCATAATGGTTTAACGAACCTATTTTAGGGGGTCTTGGGGGCTGGGGCGGCCCCCCGGTTACTTCGACCCAATTTTTAATATCAAATTCGTATTCTACTCCTGAATACCTTTCATTTGAGTCCCATATTGTCCTGATCGGTCTACTTTAATTTTTGGTTAGTACTTTTGGGGTAAAGGGGAGGGTCCGCCCCCCTTCCGAAAACAAAAAATTATATAGCCTATGTTTCCTTCCCGACCAACCTACACAATCTGTGAACAATTTCAAAATAATCGGTTCAGCCGTTTTTGAGTCATAATATTTAAAAGCACGTCCGCCGGTGTGGAGGCCACCGTAGCGCAGAGGTTACCATATCCGCCTATGACGCTGAACGCCTGGGTTCGAATCTTGGCGAGACAATCAGAAAAAATTTTCGACGGTGGTTTTCCCCACCTAATGCTGGCAACATTTGTGAGGTACTATGCCATGTAAAACTTATCTCGAAAGAGATGTCGCACTGCGGCATGCCATTCGGACTCGGCTATAAAGAGGAGGCCCCATATCATTGAGCTTAAAACTTGAATCGGACTACACTCGTTGATATGTGAGAAGTACGTCCGATGGTGTATCTGTCCGTCCGTCTGTCTTTCCATCAATCCGTTCAACTGCTGTCCGTCCGTCCATCTGCTGTCCTTCCATCCATCTGCTGTCTGTCCAGCCATCTGCTGTCCTTCCGTCCATCTGCTGTCCGTCCATCCGTCTGTCTATTCATCTGTCTTACCATCAATCCGTTCATCTGCTGACCGTCTGTCCATCTGCTGTCCGTCCATTCATCTGCTGTCTGTCCATCCATCTGCTGTCCGTCCATCTATCTGCTGTCCGTCCGTCCATCTGCAGTCCATCCATTCATCTGCCTGTCCGTCCGTCTATCGATCTGTCTGACCGCCCTTTTTGCTATCCATTAGGCTGTCCGACCGTCCATCTGCTGTCCGTCCGTGCATCTGCTGTCGGTCCGTCCATTGGTCCATCGATCTTTCCTTAGATCTGTCTGATCATCTCTCCGTCCTTACTTCTATCCATCCATTCGTCCGTCCATCGGTTCTTCCTTACATCTGTCTGATCATCTGTCGGTCCTTCTTTTTATCCATTTGTCTGTCCGTCCGTCCATCTGCTGTCCGTCCATCCATCTGCTGTCCGTCCATCCATCTGCTGTCCGTCCATCCGTCTGCCAAGTTCATCTGTCTATTCATCTGTCTTACCATCAGTCCGTTCATCTGCTGTTCGTCCATCCATCTGCTCTCCGTCCGTCCATCTGCTGTCCCTCCGTCCATCTGCTGTCCGTCCATCCATCTGTCTGTCCGTCCATCTATCGATCTGTCTGACCGCCCTTTTTGCTATGCATTAGGCTGTCCGACCGCCCATCTGCTGTCCGTCCGTGCATCTGCTGTCTGTCCGTATCGTCTGTCCATCGATCTTTCCTTAGATCTGTCCGATCATCTCTTCGTCCTTATTTCTATCCGTCCGTTCGGCCGTCCATCGGTTTTTCCTTACATCTGTCTGATCATCTGTCGATCCTTCTTTTTATCCATCCGTCCATCTATCTGTCCGTCCGTCCATCGATCTGCCTAACCGTCTGGCCGTCTTTTTTTCTATCCACCTGTCTGTCCGTCCATCTGTCTATCGATTTTTCCATCCATCCGTCTGATCATCTCTCCGTCCTTCTTTCTATCCATCTGTCTGTCCGTCCGTCCATCGGTTCCTCGAGTTTTTCCTTATATCTGTTTGATCATCTTTCCGTTCTTCTTTTTATCCATCTGTCTGTCCATCCGCTCATCCATCTGTCTGTCCATTCATTCATCTGCTGTCGGTCCGTCATCTGCTGTCTGTCCGACATCTGTTGTCCGTCCGTCCATCTGTCCATCGATCTGTTTGACCATCTAGCCGTCCTTATTTTCTATTCATCTGTATGTCCGTTCGTCCGTGCATCTGCTGTCTGTCCGTCCATCTGTCTATCAATCTGTCCGTACATCTGTCCTTACATCTGTTTGATCATCTGTCCGTCCTTCTTTTAATTCATCTGTCTGTCCAATGATCTGTCCGATCGTCTCTCCGTCCTTCTTTCTATTCATATGTCTGTCCATCCGTCCATCTGTCCATCGATTACATCTGCCTGATCGTCTGTCCGTGCTTCTTATCCATCTGTCTGTACACCCATTTGCTGTCTGTCCGACATCCATCGACCTTTCCTTACATCTGTCTGATCATCTCTCCGTCCTTATTTCTATCAATCTGTCTGTCCGTCCATCCATTTGTTCAACGATTTTTCCTTACATCTGTTTGATCGTCTGTCCGTCCTTCTTTTTATCCATCTGTCTGTCCATCCGTCCACCTGTCCATCGATCTGTATGACCATCTGGCCGTCCATCTGCTGTCTGTCCGTCCATCTGTCCATTGATCTTTTTTTACATCTGCCTGATAATCCTTCTTTCTAACCATCTGTCTGTCTATCCGTCCATAGATTTTTCTTTACATCTGTCTGTCTATCCGTCCCGCTGTCTGTCCACCTATCCATCGATCTGTCTGATCATCTCTCCGTCCTTTTTTCTATCCATATGTCTGTCCGTACTTCTTTCTAACCATCTGTCTGTCCATCCGTCCATAGATTTTTCTTTACATCTGTCTGTCCATCCGTCCCGCTTTCTGTCTATTTCCGTCCTTCTTTCTAACCATCTGTCTGTCTATCCGTCCATAGATTTTTCTTTACATCTGTCTTTCCATCCGTCCCGCTGTCTGTCCATACGTCCACCTGTCCATCGATCTGTCTGATCATCTCTCCTTCCTTTTTTCTATACATCTGTCTGTCCGTCCGTCCATCTGTCCATCGATTACATCTATCTGATCATTTCTCCGTCCTTCTTTCTAACCATCTGTCTGTCCATCCGTCCATAGATTTTTCTTTACATTTGTCTCTCCATCCGTCCCGCTGTCTGTCCATTCGTCCACCTGTCCATCGATCTGTCTGATCATCTCAGTCCTTTTTTCTATCCATCTGTCTGTCCGTCCGTCCATCTGTCCATCGATTACATCTGTCTGAACATTTCTCCGTCCTTCTTTCTAACCATCTGTCTGTCCATCCGTCCGTAGTGTTTTCTTTACATTTGTCTGTCCATCCGTCCCGCTGTCTGTCTATTCGTCCACCTGTCCATCGATCTGTCTGATCATCTCTCCGTCCTTCTTTCTATCCATCTGTCTGTCCGTCCGTCCATCTGTCCATCGATTACTTCTGTCTGACCATCTGGCTGTCCTTTTTTCTATCCATCTGTATGTCCGTCCGTCCATCCGTGTATCTGCTGTCTGTCCGTCCATCAGTCCATCGATCTTGCGTTACATTTATCTGATCATCTATCCGTCCTTCTGTCTATCCATTTGTCTGTCAGTCCGTCCATCTGCCTATCGATTTTCCTTACATCTGTCTGATCATCTGTCCGTCCTTCCTTCTATCCATCTGTCTGTCCATCTTTCCGTCTATCTGTCCATCTATCCGCCCATATGTCCATCGAGCCGCCTGTCAAAGGCTAAGGTCAGTGATATTCATCAATGGCTTTCCTGAATTCGACTTTTCATTACATTTAATTTCAAATGACAATTTTATTATTAATTTCAAATGACAATTTTATTGAGATGTCATTAATATTCAAATAATAAAAAAAAACACCAAGCCTCATTGCCTCGAAATTTGTGTATCCCCCTGTTTTGTTGTTTTATGAAGAAAGCGAAAGAAAAAAATAGATGAAAATTTTTCTAACATTCATTAAATGGCCATAAAATTATCATAGAAAATTCATAAAATCACATAAAAACGTCGAAGAGCAGAAAGCGAACGCTTATTACTCCAAAACAAAAACTTGGCAATAAAATATTGAATGAACGTTGTAGCGGCGCGATTATAGACAATGATAGTATAAAACGAAGAAGAAGAAAAAACAACGAAAATCTTTAAAGGCAACCATTTAACTAAACTCCAGGCTCCATGCGACAATCAGAGTTATGCATTTGGCTAGGCATAAACCCATAGAGGGCCGTTTGTCTAAGAACTTTAACTTGGTTATTTCAGGCATATGAAACGTCCAAAAGGAATTCGAATTGAATTTGTTGCTATTGAGTCTTTATCTGAAATTGAAATTTTATTTTCATTTCTCTGCCACATCAATTGTCTACTCTGAGGTTTTTTCTTCTTCTTCTTACCCCCCTCCTGGCCAGGTTCGATGTTTTTGTTTTTAATGAAAACAAAGCCTTCATTGGATTCGATTCATTGGAAATATGTAAATTTTTTTTCGATTTGGATTTTCTTTCATTGTTTTCAAATTGGAAGCTGCGAGTGGCGCTGTTTCGGACTGTGCTGCTGGCTAACTGTTTGCCTTGCCAGCTGGCTTAGTGTTCTTTAACCACCAACCAAACAAACCACACCACGATTTATGGCCAAAGATAAGATGAAATGGAATTAAAGTAAAGAAATAGAAAGTCTAGGGGACAAAATGAAATTGTCGAGCGGCAGCAGGCCGGCATCCATCCAGCTACAACGCTCAAAAGGAGCGATTTTTTTTTTGCCTCCAAAAAACTGAAGGAGAGGAAAAACCAAAGAATTAAACTAATTGGAAAATTGTGTTTGGTTGACAAAGGACTGATAATTAAGATAAAACAACGTTGGACTGGCTCACACCAATAAAGATGGACTTTTTTTGTAGCTCACTCAGGTGGCAGAGAGGAGAAAAGACCAAAAACAGGTGAGACGTTGGGGACAAAGTCAAGCATTATTGAATGGTGACTGGCGCTTTTTCTTTTGTGCGAGTGTGTGTGTGTGTGTGTTGGTCTAAAAGCCATTGTAGCTTGTTACTCTTATCCAGGTTAAATAATTTTAAAGTGGTTTCTTCTTTTTCCCAGGAAATTAGTCAAGATTTAAGAGATTTAATTAGACAAACAAAGACTCCATTCTCATGTGGTGATGAAGGAAAAAGTGTCAGATTTGTGTAATTAGTAAAGTTGACAATGTAATTCGAAGGGTAAGAGGCTGGACTGTGTAATAAAAAAAAACAACCAAACCTCACCTAAAAGTATGCTATAATAATTAGCCAAACATTTTAATTTAATTTAGAAGAAAAAAAAAAAAAAACAAATAAATAAACAAAAAAAAAAAAAACAAATAAAATAATTAAATAATAAATAGATAAATATCGGTTCAGATTTAAGTTAATAAATAAAAAATAAATAAAATAATACAAAAATAAATAAATGAATAACTAAAAAAAATAAATAAATAATAATAAATAATAAAAAAATAAATAAATAATAATAATAAAAAATAAATAAATGAATAAATACAAAAAAAAAAAAAAAATAACCAAGCAGACCTTTGGCTACCCATCTTTTTATGTTTGCCACAGTCTAGAGAAAAAAAAGCTAGATTTTCATAGCTTTGCCAAGATTTGTATTATTTTTTTTTGCATTAATAATGAAAGGAAAAAAAATTTCGAAAATTGATTATCGTTGAAAATTTTGTAAAATTTTAATTCAATAAAATTTTGTCAAAACTATTTGCATACTTTGCAAACTGTAATGCAAGGAAAATCAGACAGAAATTTTGTTTTTTTTTCTTGAAGTTTTTTTTTTTTTTAAATTATACAATTTTTTGGTCTCCACTGGGAATTTCAATTATTCTTGGCATCCGCCTGTCCAACTGTCTGTCAGTCGATACGTATGTCCGTCCATTCATCTGTATGTCAATTTGTCCTTCGATCTGTCTTTCCATCTATCCGTCCATAATTAAATCCATCCGTCTGTCCAACCGTCCGTCCATCTGCCTGTTCACTAGCCTGTCGAAGTGCAAGGTTGGGGTTATTCTTCAATACCTTTCATGAACTTGACTTTTTCTTCGGGAGTTAGGTTTATATGGAAGCTATATCAGCTTATGTTCTGATATTGACCATACTTGCCACTGTTATTGGATGTCGTAAAAAAATGCCACGTTCGAATTTCCACCAAGGCGGATCAGAACTGCTCCCTTTAGCCAAAGTGTCAGCCAAATCGTATACGAATTGCGCCCTCTAGAGGCTCAAGAGGTCAAATCGGTGGAAAGGTTTATATGGCAGCTATATCAGCTTATGGGCCGATTTAGACAATACCTGGCATTGTTGTCCGGAGTCGTAACAAACAGCCACGTCTAAATTTCAACCATGACTATTAAGAACTGCGCCCTCTCGTCAAAATTTCAACCGAATCGGATATGAATAGCGCCCTCTAGAGGCTCTAAAGGCTAAATCGAAAGATAGGTTATGGGCCGATTTAGACCATACCTGAATCTATTGTTGGAAGTCATAACAAAACGCAAAGTGCAAAATTTAAGCCAAACCTAATAAGAATTGCGCCCTCTAGAGGCTCAAGAGGTCAAATCGGTGGAAAGGTTTATATGGCAGCTATATCAGCTTATGGGCCGACTTAGACAATACCTGGCACTGTTGTCGAAAGTCGTAACAAACAGCCACGTCTAAATTTCAACCAAGGCGACTAAGAACTGCGCCCTCTTGTCAAAATTTCAGCCGAATCGAATATGAATAGCGCCCTCTAGAGGTTCAAAAGGTTAAATCGAAAGCCGGGCCGATTTAGACCATGCCTGAATCTGTTGTTGGAAGACATAACCAAACGCCAAGTGCAAAATTTAAGCCAATACTAATAAGAATGGCGCCCTCTAAAGGCTCAAAAGGTGAAATCGGGAGAAAGGTTTATATGGGAGCTATATCAGCTTATGCTCCGATTTAGACCATACCTGATTCAGCTGTTGGAAGTCATTACAAAACTCCACGTGCAAGCCTTCAGCCAAATCGGATAAGAGGTGCGCCCTCTAGAGGCCGAATAAATCAAATCAGATTGGTTTACATGGGAGATATAACGGGTTATGGAGCAATTTTAATCATACCTGGTGCAGTAGTTGGACGTCATACATTGCACTACATGTAAATTTTCATCCAAATCGGATAACTATTGCGTCTTCAAGGGGCTTAAGAATTAAGAATTAAGGGAGATAGGTTTATATGGGAGCTATGACAGCTTATGATGAGAATTGGCGCATGCCCGCCCTGTGGTTGGTAATCATAACAAAACGCCACATGCATAAAATTTTGTCTTTAGAGAAAATTTCATTGAAATTTTGTCTTTAGAGAAAATTTCATTGAAATTTTGTCTTTAGAGAAAATTTCATTGAAATTTTGTCTTTAGAGAAAATTTCATTGAAATTTTGTCTTTAGAGAAAATTTCATTGAAATTTTGTCTTTAGAGAAAATTTCATTGAAATTTTGTCTTTAGAGAAAATTTCATTGAAATTTTGTCTTTAGAGAAAGTTCCATTGAAATTTTGTCTTTAGAAAAAATTTCATAGAAATGTTGTCTTTAGAGAAAATTTCTTTGAAATTTTGTCTTTAGAGAAAATTTCATTGAAATTTTGTCTTTAGAGAAAATTTCATTGAAATCTTGTCTTTTGAGAAAATTTCACTGAAATTTTGTCTTTAGAGAAAATTTCATAGAAATTTGGCCTCTAAAGTAAATTTTATAAAAATTTATTTTTTTAAGAAAATAACATAAAATTTGTTTGCAAAAATATCATTGACAATGTTTTTTCAAATTCAACTTAAATTTTGGTTGTGATTGCTGAAACTTTTAACCACTCTACTTGTATCACTTGTTTTAAATTTCTATCCCAGGTGATATCAAAAGAAGTTCCATGTCCATAGTTAAAATTATTTCGTCGTCTAACCAAAGCATAAACAAATCAAAGGCTTTACATTGTATGCCTTTACATCCAATCTACACACACTTTGCCTCCCAAGCTCCCTATAGATTCCGACCAGCATAAGTCCTTGTAAATGTTCAACATTAAAAATCCCCCATAGCAATATTTTATAGTTTTTGTTAAACATTTTTATTCAGTTTCCCATTCATTGAACAAATGGTGGAGCATTTAAGACGACAATCATTTGTTGTATTTTATTTGTGTGTGTGTGAGCATGTGTGTGTGTATCGATGTATACATGATTGAGTGTTAACATAAATTGAAAACATTATAATTATCGCCTTATTATCATTGGCCACTAAATTTGTTGTCACCGTACAACAACAGCAGCATAACCAACATGGTCATCATGCCCACAAAACAAAACACATTCACACACACACACAGAGACACACACCAATGGCTAGCTACCCTGCAACCATATGGCAGTGGACATTTTCCAAAGGGGGCAGCACATGACAACCATGATGATGGCGATGATGGCGTTTTAGTGGATTGCGGTAAAATGCAAAACTGCTGCATGTTTTCAGACAAAACATGCATTCACATACACAGATCATGTATCGTAAGCATACTCGCATACAGGTATGACGATTTTAATGAGCGAATTTAGCAGTGTGTAAAACTGAGAATGACTGAGAGTGTGCATTTTAGCCTTAAGCTAACCGATTTATCCATTTGGGTCTATAAAAATCATAGAAAATTTATGTTGTTAATACATGGCATGAGCGTTAGGGAATGCAATGATATTAGGGTGGGGAGTGGAGGTGAAATAAATTCATAACAAAGTGATTTTTTTAAGTGTTTAATTGGCACAATTCCTTACAAAACAAAATTTTTTCGAACTTTTCTCTTAAGACAAAATTTCTATGCCAATTAAACACTTTAAAAAATCAATAAAATTTTCTCTAAAGACAAAATTGACATAAAAGTTGAGAAATTTGACAAAAAAGAAATGTTTTGTCTAAAAATTTTCAATTTTGGGACGTCCTTAACATACAAATGAAACAAAAAAAAAAAATACTGGAAGAAAAAAAATTATGAAGGAGGCAATGATGTTACCTTTTATGCAAAAAAAAATGCAAAATTTTGATTGTTTTTCGGAAATTTTACATTCTGAAGAGAATAACTTTTAATAGGTAGGGACAGTTTGCACACTTTTTTACCCTTCACCATAAGATGGGAGTCAACAAATTTCGTCATTCAGTTGGCAACACTTCGAAATATTGATCTGAGACCAAACAAAGTAGAGTAAGCCATGCCCGTCTGTCTGTCCGTCTGTCTGTCTGCCGAAAGCACGTTTACCTTCGAAGGAGTAAACCCAGGTGCTTGAAATTTTGCATAAATTCTTCTTATTAAAGCAGGTCGGTTCGGATTGTTAAGGGGCCAAATCGGTCGATGTTTTGGTATAGTTGCCATATAGACCGATCTCGGATCTTGATTTCTTGAGCCTCTATAGGGCGCGGCACTTATCCGATTTGGCTAAAATTTTGCACAGAGTGTTTTATTTTGACGTCCAACAACACTGCCATCGGTTCACAACCTGATATAGCTCCCATATAAATCGATCTCGGATCTTGATTTCTTAAGCCGACAGAGGGCGCAATTATTATCTGATTTGGCTGAAATTTTGCACGACGTGTATTGGTATGACCATCAACAACTGTGAGAAGTATGGTCCAAATCAGTTCACAACCTTATATAGCTTTCATATAAAGCGATTTCGAATCTTGACTTATTGAGCCGACAGAGGGCGCAATTAATATCCGATTTGGCTGAAATTTTGCACAAAATGTTTTGCTTTAAACATCTGTGGGAAGTGTTGTCAAAATCGGTGTAAAACCAGATATAGCTCCCATATAATACGATCTCGGATCTTGACTTCGTGAGCATCTAGAGGGCGCAATTATATAAATTTTTGCCTAAAGACAAAATTTCTATGAATTTTTGCCTAAAGAAAAAAATCTATGAAATATTGCCTAAAGACAAAAATTTCTATGAAATTTTGCCTAACGACAAAAATTGCTATGAAATTTTGCCTAACGACAAAATTACTATGAACTTTTGCCTAAAGGCAAAATTTCTTTGAATTTCTTTTGTCTAAAGACGACATTTCTATGAAATTTTGCCTAAAGACAAAATTTTCTATGAAACTTTTTATTAAAGACAAAATGTCTATGAAATTTTGCATAAAGACAAAATTTCGTTAAAATTTTCTATAAAGACAAAATTTCTTTGATGTTTGCCTTAGGAACAAATTTCTATGAAATTTTTTCCTAAATACAAAGAATCTATGAAATTTTCCCTGAAGACAAAATTTCTATGAAATTTTCCCCAAAAGACAAAGTTTCTATGAAATTTTACCAAAAGGCAACATTTCTATGAAATTTTGCCAAGAGACAACATTTTATGAAATTTTGCCAAAAGCCAACATTTCTATGAAATTCTACCTGAAGACAAAATTTCTATGAAATTTGGCGTAAATACAAATTTTCTATAAAATTTGGCCTAAATACAAAATTTCTATGAAATTTTGCCTAAATACAAAATTTCTATGAAATTATGCCTAAAGACAAAGTTTCATGAAATTTTGCCTAAAGACAAAGTTTCTATGAATTTTTTTTTCTGGGAAGATTTCAAAGAAATTTTGTGTTTAGAAAAAATTTCACAAAATGGTCATCACCGCTGGATGCACAAAGTGCATGGTTAAAGCATAGTTTTAGGGGCTTAAACATTACTTGGCTGGGAACTTGAAATAAAATCTTTTACTAAGTTTTACTAAGAGGCTGACGTGGCGCAGACTTTGCATGTCTGCCTATGGCGCCAGGGTTCGCATCCTGGCGAAAACTTAGTTGCCATCCTGGCGAAAACTTAGTTCAAACCCTGGCTACATTTATAAGGCAATCATTCCTGCAAAACTTCTCTACTTGATAGGGTCGCCCTGTAGCTCGCCGTTTAGACTTGGCAATACAAAGGAGGTCCCTTATCTTTAAGCTTTAACTTAAATAGGACAGCATTCATTGAGAACTTTGCTTCCTCTTCCCCAATTAAATGTTTGTGGGTAAATTTTTAATAAGCTTAGACGACCTAAAAGTAGTATGCCCCTAATCGGTATTTAGGCAGATACAGCTGCCATACAAGCCTACTCTTTAAAGTTAACTTAAACAGAGGTCTTAACAGAATTTTCAAAATATTTTGCTCTACTCCTGTTAAGACCCCTTTTGAGTTTCTACCTTTGCAAAATTTCTTCCAATTAAGATGATGTTATAAGCTTCGGTGCAACCAACATTATGCACCCTTACTTGATTTTTTCTTATTCACTTTTGATGCTCACATTACCCCCACCACCCTATTGTATTGCACATGCATTGAAATTTCCGCTCATATCGTGTACTGCATATTTTGACGTTAAATTATTAACCGACTGACACGTATCTGCACACATACCATCAACATGACACAAGCTTGATTTGAAATCGATGTGTATTTATACAAATGCATGTGTGTACATGCAAATACACACACAAAACGATATCCTTTAGAAACTTCATCGCTTGCAATAATAACCATTTGAGTGTAGCTTTAAAGGAGCCATTGACATAAATTGTTCAATTTTATGAGCTTGAGATAGATTTTAAACGATAATATTTGTCTATTGAAATTGAACCATAACAATGCCAAGATTTTGTCAATAATTACTTTATACTGTTGTTAAAATTGAATTAAGTTCAGTTTGCTGGCAAATGTTATTATTTACATTAATATGGCTTAGAGTAATTTTGCAATTGCATAATAATGCTTAACGAATGTTCATTTGCGGTTAGCTTAAGTGGTTGTTTATGCTTTCGAAATGCAAAGATATTGTGGGGAGAATATGAGGAAAAGACAATGTTATGTTAGGTAAATTCAACAAGTAATATTTGGGTGGGTGTTTTGCTGGACAGGAAATTAAACTTTAAATCCAAAATTTTGTCATTGGCAAAAGTTGGGGATTTAGACCGCGCATCATGCAGTGGGTATATACTGCAGTTGTCAGACCTTTTATGCTATATGGTGTTGTGGTCTGATGGACGGCGCTTCAAAAGTCCACCTACCGGATCCAAAGGTTGGCTTGTTTATGCATCTCAGCCGCACAGAGGACGACACCATCTGATTCACAGAATTTAATGCTATACAAGATACAAGTTGCCTACAGTGGAACCTGTCTCCTTGTGTGGAGAGAATGTTCCATTTATAGAAAGCGCAAAACAGGAAATTTAACGTCAAATCCAACATTTTGGAATGGACAAGAAAGGCAACTCTTACCCTCTATACCTGCAAGAGAGCCATTGGCGAAAATTTGGGGTATAGACCACGTGTCATGTATTGGGTATATAATGCAGTTGTAAGACCTGTAATGCTTTATGGTGTTGAAAATGAACTTTTGCTTCAAGAAAAAATTTCTATGAAATTTTGCCTAGAGACAAAATTCCTATGAAATTTTGCCTAGAGACAAAATTCCTATGAAATTTTGCCTAAAGACAAAATTTCTATGAACTTTTGCCTAAAGACATAATATCTATGAAATTTTGCCTAAAGACAAAATTTCTATGAAATTTTGCCTAATAACAAAATTTCTATGAAATTTTGCCTAATAACAAAATTTCTATGAAATTTTGCCTAATAACAAAATTTCTATGAAATTTTGCCTAATAACAAAATTTCTATGAACTTTTGCCTAAAGACAAAATTTCTATGAAATTTTGCCTAACAAAATTTCTATGAACTTTTGCCTAATAACAAAATTTCTATGAAATTTTGCCTAATAACAAAATTTCTATGAAATTTTGCCAAATTTCTATGAACTTTTGCCTAAAGACAAAATTTCTATGAAGACAAAATTTCTATGAAATTTTGCCTAACAAAATTTCTATGAAATTTTGCCTAAAGACAAAATGTCTATGAACTTTTGCCTAAAGACAAAATTTCTATGAACTTTTGCCTAAAGACAAAATTTCTATGAACTTTTGCCTAAAGACAAAATTTTTATGAAATTTTGCCTAAAGACAAAATTTCTATGAAATTTTGCCTAACAAAATTTCTATGAAATTTTGACTAAGGACAAAATTTTAATGAAATTTTGCCTAAAGACAAAGTTCTATGAAATTTTGCCTAAAGACAAAATTTTTAAGAAATTTTGCCTAAAGACAAAATTTCTATGAAATTTTGCCTTAACACAAAATTTCTATGAAATTTTGCCTTAACACAAAATTTCTATGAAATTTTGCCTAAACACAAAATTTCTATGAAATTTTTGTGAAAATTTCATCGAAATTCTTTCCTGTTACAAAATTTCAAGCAATTAGGCTATCGCATGATAGACTGTCTCCTTTTCCAAACCCTCATTTATAATATGTCCAAGAGAGACCTTAAAAACACCTTTCAGTCCATTTTCCTGTCATTTTCTTTCCTGTCCATACCATGTTCACAAATAGTTTTTTCTCTCCATATTTTCGTACAATAATCTTCCAAGTAAAAAAACTATCAAAAGAAAGGTCTTATCCGTGGCAAGGTTTTTCATGATTAAAACATCAGTTGGTTGTTTCTTTTGCGGGTTCGACTACCAAACAGCGTATGCGGATGGGTGATCTTTGATCAAAATGCAGCCGCAGTTGCACAGAAGCACCCCCCCCCCCCCCCCCAAAAAAAAAAAAAAAGAAGATAAATCGCATTTTTTGATGAGGTTTCCTTGGTATTTTCCTGTATTTCATAAAAAAAAGGCGGTGGCTGTGGCGGCTTTCTTTGTATCATGCTAGGCCAGATCCATAGAAAGAGAGAGAGCCACACTGTCATTTGCCTGCTAGGCTGTCAAACAACCTGCCTAGGCTGCCACATTATTACAGTGTACTGACAGACAGACAGACAGACATCAAAATGTAATAACAACAATAAATAGAAAAAAGGAGAAAAGACGCTTTGAAATGAGACACCGCCACCATCAAACAAATTACCTTCCTTCACCCCAAAAGAAAACTTTGGCTTCATGTTTTTCACAAAATCACCAACAAACACTGCAACCAACACCCAGGCCACAAGATCTCTACTAGAGAATATGAATTTTGGGAAAAGAACTATTAAAGCAGGGGCACAAAAGTGAATGGCTTTCATGGCATTCGAAGTTGAGAGGAAGAAAATGAAAGAGCCTAAGTCATCAGTATTTGGGAAGATAAATGTGCCCATGGCTTATTAAAAACAGGTCATAATGCCAAGTACAATGAAATTATTACGCCGAATGATCAAAAAGTAGTCACAACGAAACAAAGTGTCGAGCCAAGCATTGAGGCAAGCAGGGAAATATCAAACAAAAATCTCCGCCTTAGGGATATGAATGAAGTGCGTGCTAGGAGTATCATTAAAAAAAAAGCAACTAAAATGTAATTTTTACTATTAATTATGGTGTTTTACTTAGTCTTAAGACGTTTTTAGGCATTAAGACCAGGACAGTGGAGTTAAACAGAAAAAATTTACGAAAATTTTGTTTAGAGAAATTTAAAAACCATTTTCTGGTTTATGGAGAAAAAAAGTATCTGTTGCTTGGTGGAAGGACAGACCCAAAACTCGCCTGTGTATAAAGTCAAACATGTTAAATCAATGAAAGGCATTATATAATAGAGAAATTATGTTTGATTCTTCTGGAACTTTGGGATTGTGTAAGTAGCACAGAATTCCCGACTTAGATTTCTTTTTCAAGGTTACTTTTTAGAGCGCATACCCAGAATATTACTGGCTTAGGTGTATGTCCATAGGGACATGGGGCGGATTAGTATCCGCACCCTTTTTTTAACCTAACCAAACTTAACCTTGCCCTAAGAGAACATTTCATCTTAAGAGAAAAAGAGAAAACTTGATTGAAATTTTGACTCTGGAGAAAATTTCTTAGAAATTTTGTTTTTAGAGAAAATTTCTTTGAATTTCGGTCTTTGAAGAACATTTTTTCGAAATTTATCTTAGAAATTCGCTCTTTAGAGAAAATTTTTTCGAAATTTAGTCTCGAAAGAAATTTTCTTAAAAATGTTGTCTTGAGAGCAAATGTCTTAGAGATTTTGTCTTCAGCGAAAATTTCTTCAAAATTTTGTCTTTAGAGAACACTAAAACCACCCTCTCCATAAGAAAATGGTACTAAAACTACCCTTTCCCAAAGGAAAGGCTACCATACATTCACTTTCCCAAAGGAAATGGTACTAAACCTATCCTACTACCCTTTCCAAAGGGTTGTTTTATAAATCTTTCCTTTGGGAAGAGTAAATTTGGTACCCTTTTCTTTCGGAAAGTCTAATTTCAGTTTAGGAAAGGGTTCCTTTGGAAAAGGGTAGTTTTAGTACCCTTTCCGTTGGAAAAGAGTAGTTTTAGTACCCTTTCTTTTATGAAAATCCAGTTTTAGTATCCTTTCCTTTGGAAAAGTGTAGTTTTAGAACTCTTTCCTTTGTGAAAGGGTAGTTTTAGTACCCTTTTCTTATGGAGAGGGTGGTTTAGTACCCTTTTCGTTAGGAAAGGTTATTTGTAGATATTTTGCTACCCTTTCCTTTGGAAAATGGTAGTTTTAGTACCCTTTCTTTTATGAAAGGGTAACTTAAGCACCCATTTCTTTGGTAGTGGGTAGTTTTAGTACATTTTCCTCAGGGAAAGGATAGTTTTAGTACCCTTTCCTTTGAGAAACGGTAGTTTTAGTATCCTTACCGTAGAAAAATTGTGGTTTTAGTACCCTTTCCGTTGGGAATGGGTATTTTTAGTATCTTTCCATTGAGAAGGGGTATTTTTGGTACCTTTTTTGGGGAAAAGGGTAGTTGAAGTACCCTTTCCTTTTCGTTAGGAAAGGTTATTTTTAGGTGTTTTGGTACCCTTTCCTTTGGAAGAGGGTAGTTTTAGTACCCTTTTTTTGTGAAAGGGTAGTTTAAGCACCCTTTCCTTTGGGAGGGGTAGTTTTATTACTTTTTCCTCAAGGAAAAGGTAGTTTTAGTACCCCTTTCCTTTGAGAAACGGTAGTTTTAGTACTCTTATTGTAGGCAAATTGTAGTATCTTTCCGTTGAGAAAGGGTATTTTTAGTACCTTTTTTGGGAAAAGGGTAGTTTAAGTACGCTTTCCTTTGGGAATAGGCAGTTTTAGTACCCTTTCTGTTGAGAAATGGTAGTTTTAGTACCCTTTTCGATGGGAAAGGGTAGCGTTACTACCCTTTCTATTGAGAAAGGGTAGTTTTAGTACCCTTTCCTACGTGATTGGGTAGTTTTAATACACTTTTCATTGTGAAATGGTATTTTAGTACCCTTTCCGTTGGGAAAGGGTAGTGCTTATACCCTTTCCGTTGCAAAAGGGTAGTTTTAGTACACTTTCCGTTGCAAAGAGGTAGTTTTAGTACCTTTTTCCGTTGGAAAAAGGTAGTTGTAGCACCCTTTCCTTTAGATTTAGTACCCTTTTCCTTTGAGAAAGAGTAGCTTAAGTACCCTTTACTTTGAGAAAGGGTCGTTTTGGCACCCTTTCCTTAAGGAAAGCGTAGATTTAGTATCCTTTACTTTGTGAAAGGGTAGTTTTAGTACCCTTTCCTTTGAGAAAGGGTAGATTTAGTAGCCTTTTCGTTAGGAAAGATTATTTTGAGGTATTTTGATATCCTTTCCTTTGGAAGAGTACCTTTTTTGGGAAAAGGGTAGTTGAAGTACGCTTTCCTTTGGAAATAGGTAGTTTTAGTACCCTTCCCGTTGAGAAATGGTAGTTTTAGTACCCTTTCCGTTGGGAAAGGGTAGTGTTAGCACCCTTTCCATTGAGAAAGGGTAGTTTTAGTACCCTTTCCTTCGTGATTGGGTAGTTTTAGTACCCTTTCATTTGGGAAAGGGTAGTGATTATACCCTTTCCATTGCAAAAGGGTAGTTTTTGTACACTTTCCGTTGCAAAGAGGTAGTCTTAGTACCTTTTCCGTTGGATTTAGTACCCTTTTCTTTGAGAAAGAGTAGTTTAAGTACCCTTTCCTTTGAGAAAGGGTAGTTTTAGTACCCTTTTCGTTAGGAAAGGGTATTTGTAGGTATTTTGGTACCCTTTCTTTTGCGAGAGGGTAGTTTTAGTACCCTTTCTTTTGTGAAAGAGTAGTTTAAGTACCCTTTATTTTGAGAAAGAGTAGTTTAAGTACCCTTTCCTTAAGAAAAGGGTAGATTTAGTACCCTTTTCTTTGAGAAAGAGTAGTTTAAGTACCCTTTCCTTTACGAAAGGGTAGTTTTAGTACCCTTTTCGTTAGGAAAGGTTATTTTTAGATATTTTGGTACCCTTTCTTTTGCAAGAGGGTAGTTTTAGACCCTTTCTTTTGTGAAAGAAAATTGTTTAAGCACCCTTTCCTTTGAGAGGGGGTAGGTTTAGTACTTTTTTCTAAAGGAAAGGGTAGTTTTAGCACCCTTTCCTTTGATAAACGGTAGGTTTAGTACCCTTACCGTAGAAAAATTGGGGTTTTAGAATCCTTTCCGTTGGGAAAGGGTATTTGTAGTATCTTTCCGTAAAGAAAGATTATTTTTAGTACCTTTTTCGGGGAAAAGGGTAGTTTTAGTACCCTTTCCTTTGAGAAGGGGTAGTTTTAGTACCCTTTCCTTTGAGAAGGGGTAGTTTCAGCACCCTTTCCTTTGTGCAAGGATAGTTTTAGTACCCTTTCCATTGAGAAAGGGTAGTTTTAGTACCCTTTCCGTTGGGAAAGGATTGTTTTAGTACCCTTTTCATTGGGAAAGGGTTGTTTTAGTACCCTTTCCGCTGGGAAAGGGTAGTTTTAGTACCCTTTTCATTGAGAAAGGGAAGTTTTAGTGACCTTTCCATTGAGAAAGGGTAGTTTTAGTACCCTTTGCGTTGGGAGAGGGTAGTTTTATTACCCTTTCCGTTATGAAAGGGTAGTGCTTATACCCTTCCCGTTACAAAAGGGTAGTTTTGGGACCCTTACCTTTGCAAAAGGGTAGTTTTAGTACCTTTTCCGTTGGGAGAGGGTAGTTTTAGTACACTTTCCGTTGGGAAAATTTATTTTTAGTTTTAGTACCCTTTCCTTGGAAACGTGTAGTTTTAGTACCCTTACCCTTGGAGGGGGGTATATTTAGTACCCTTTCCTTAAGGAAAGGGCTGTTTTAGTAACCTTTCCTAACGGAAAGGGCTGCTTTGGTACCCTTTCCTTGAGATAGGGTAGTTTAAGTGTCCTTTACTTTAGAAAAAGGTAGTTGTGGTGTCTTTTATTTTGGGAGAGGGTAGATTTGGTACCCTCTCCTTTAGAAAAGGGTACTTTTAGTACTCTTTCTTTTGGAAGGGGCAGTTTTAGTACCTTTTCCTCAAGGAAAGGGTAGGTTTAGTACCATCACCATTGAAAAAAGGTAGTTTCACTACCCTTACCGTTGGGAAAGGGTATTTTTAATATCCTTTCTTTGGTACAGGGTATTTTTGTACCCTTTTCTTTGGTAAAGGGTAGTTTTAGTACCCTTTCCTTTGGGAGGGGTAGTTTTAGCACCCTTTCCTTTGGGAGGGATAGTTTTAGTACCTTTTCTTCAAAGAAAGGGTAGTGTTAGTACCCTTTCCTTTGTGAAAGGGTAGTTTTAGTACCCTTACCGTAGGAAAAGGGTAGTTTTTGTATCCTCTCCGTTGGGAAAGTTTATTCTTAGTTTTATTACCCTTTAGTTTTAGTACCCTTTCCTTGGAAACGTGTAGTTTTAGTACCCTTTCCCTTGGAGGGGGGTATATTTAGTAGCCTTCCCTTAAGGAAAGGGCTGTTTTAGTAACCTTTTCTAACGGAAAGGGCTGTTTTGGTACCCTTGCCTTGAGAAAGGGTAGTTTAAGTATCCTTTCCTTTAGGGAAAGGTAGTTGTAGTGTCCTTTTTTTTGGGAGAGAGTAGTTTTGGTACCCTCTCCTTTAGAAAAGGGTAGTTTTAGTACTCTTTCCGTTGGGAGGGGCAGTTTTAGAACCCTTTCCTCAAGGAAAGGGTAGTTTAAGTTCGCTTTCCCTTTGAGAAAGGGTAGTTCTAGTACCCTCACCCTTGGATAAGGGTAGGTTCACTACCCTTACCGTTGGGAAAGGGTATTTTTAATATCCTTTCCGTTGGTAAAGGGTATTTTTGTACCCTTTTCTTTCGTAAGGGGTAGTTTTAGTACCCTTTCCTTTTGGAGGGGTAGTTTTAGCACCCTTTCCTTTTGGAGGGTAGTTTTAGTATCTTTTCCGCAAGGAAAGGGTAGTTTTAGTACCCTTACCGTAGGAAAAGGGTAGTTTTAGTACCCTCTTCGTTGGGAAAGGGCAGTTTTAGTAACCTTTCCTTTGGCTATAGGTTGCTTTAGTACCCTCTCCTTTGAGAAAGTGTAGTTTTGTATTTCTCCCAAATTCTATGGATTTTATTTTTATTTAATATATTTTCGTTATTTTTTATCCACTCTGCCGATAGTTTACAAATGCACCATCAAGGGAAATATTTATATTTTATTTTGTTGTTATCATAAATTTGTGCAGTTACATCCAACACGAGACAGCATTAATTTTAACTGTCTGATGTTCACACACTGCAAAATCCACATTTCACAAGGCACAAATTGAAATGACTGACTCGAGGCATTGAAGCGTTAAATAAAGCAAAAAAACAAAAAAAAAAAAAGAATAAATGCAAATGCCGAAACGTCCACGGTTGCACAGACTTCATGGCTTGTCCTAGAGCCAAACAGGATAGTCAAGCCAGTGGGGACACATTCCGTGGCCGAGATATACCCTAACATTCGGGTGATAGTTTTAAGTGTAGTCAAACGTATTTTAAATCCTAAACAAAAGGTTAACAAGGAAAACGAAAATTTAAGAGTTGAGTTAAATCGACTGCTGGGAATGGTACTATTTTACTCCGTAATGGGAAATTCTTTCATATCTATGGGTACTGGCCGATTCAAGATAAAGCTCAATAATAAAGGAACTGCTTTCTATAGCCAAGTCCAAAGGAAGGAATTTAATAACCCTATAAGCGTCACCAGCATTATTGAGGCTAGTCTATTGTGGCAGTCTGAAGGCAGACTCAATTAAAAAATGTTTGTCAACCTTAATGTTGGAAAATTGGGCCGTCCGCCCCAATCATAAAATATTTTATTCTTTTATATCTTTAAATAATGTTTTTTGGTTTTGTTCCTTTTCTTTTCAGGTAAGTTTTTCTGCAATATTTTTTTAAATTTAAGGACGGGTTTTGGTAAGCTTTTGATAGATTTTCATTAAAAATTCATTATAAAAAAATTTTTAAATTCTTTAGGTTTTTTTATTTGTTATTTAAACATAATTAATTATAAGCAATATTTTAAAACTTAATTTTGTGTTAAAAAAAAAAATAATAATTTGTGTTACTTAAATTTAAATTTTTTTTAGTTTCTGTCTTAAATTCGTTTGAGGTAATTTTTTTTCAACTTTTAGTGTTATCTTAAAATTTTCAATATGTATTAAACTAAGTCTTCGTTTCTATAACTTCCCTATTGTAGGGTATTTTCTTACATCAATTTAGAAGACATAATTATTTTTCTCCCCACATCCATGGTTATCATCTAGCACAACTTGACTATCAGAAGCACAGCGGCATTTTTTCCCCCTTATTCACATTGGGGAGCAATGTCTATTTGTAAACAATTAAAATTTTCTTGTCTCATGATTTTTCTTATTTTTTGTTCTGTTGTTCCTTATCCTCATACATCGTACGGGCATTTGGCTCCCTTCGTTTTCATTAAAGAACTTAAGTGAGATGCGTCTATGTTTGTGGTCCAAGTGCACTTAGATTTGTCTAAAAGAAAAACTTCATTAAACAGAGAATAAAAGCAATTGCAAAGAAGTGAATTAAGAAGACTTAAAAAAGAGAAATAACACGGACTGCTGTTGATTGATGTTGCAATGAACTTGAACTCCCCGCACTAAATGAGTGTGACTGTCTGTCCAGCTGTCCATCACGAGCAAGCGAATAAATCTTTGCATTTCAATGCAAAAAAAAAAAAAAGTTTGATTGAATGAATTGTGTATTGGAGTTGAATTGTAGGGGTACACTCGAAAAAAAAGCTTTCAGAAGTTCTATGCTTTCCTTTAAGAAAAGGTGGTTTCAGTTCCCTTTCCTTTGGGAAAGGTTAGTTTTAGTACCCTTGCCATTGAGAAAGGGTAGTTTTAACCAGGGCTGCGGCGTCTAGCCCTCGACTCCGACCCCGGATCGGAGTCTAAGTCGGAGTCGGGGTATTAAGCCGGAGTCGGGGTTAACATGCTCAACTCCGAACTAAACTCCGATTCTGTCTCAATAGTCCGTCTCCGACTTCGACTCCTGCCTCAAAAACTCCGATCGACTCCGCAGCCCTGGTTTTAACACCCATATTTTTGGGAAAGGGTAGTTTGCCTTTTGGCAGGGGTACCACGGAAGTTGGAGGCCACCGTAGCGCAGAGTTTTGCATGTCCCCGCCTATGACGCTGAACGCCTGGGTTAGAATCCTGGCGAGACCATTAGAAAAAATTTTAAGCGGAGGCTTTCCCCTCCTAATGCTGACAACATTTGTGAGGTACTATGCCATGTAAAACTTCTCTCCAAAGAGATGTCGCTCTGCGGCACCTCGTTCGGACTTGGCTATAAAAAGGAGGCCCCTTATCATTAAGCTTAAACTTGAATCGGACTGCACTCATTGATATGTGAGAAGTTTGCCCCTGTTCCTTAGTAGAATGTTCATGGGCAATATTCGCAATTTTACTAGGGAAGTTCGTTATAGTGAAGTTCGACTGTAGGAAGGGTTACTACAGGGAAAGGGTAGTATTAGTTCCCTCGCCTTGGGAAAGGGTGTCTTTGGAAAAGTGTAGCTTCAGTAACCCTTCTTTTGAGAAAGGGTACTTTTAGTACCCTTTTAGTTCCTTTGGGAAAGGGTAGTTTTAATACCCTTTCTTTTAGGAAATGTTAGATGTAGGAACCTTTCCTTTGGGAAAGGGTTGTTTCACTACCCTCGCCTTAGGAATGGGTGTTTTAGTACCCTAGCCTTGGGAATGAATGTTTTAGTACCCTCGCCTTAAGGAAAGGGTAGTTTTAGGACCCCTGCCTTTAGGAAAGGGTAGTTTTAGTATCCTGGCCTTTGCCAAAGGGTATTTATAGTACCCTTTCCTTTGGGAAAAGTTAGTTGTAATTCACTTGCCTTTGGAAAAGGGTAATTTCGTACCCTTTCCGATGAATGAGGGTAGTTATAGTACACATTTTTTATGGGAAGGGGTAGTTTTACCTTTCCGAAAGGTAAGGGTACTACCTTTCGGAAAGGCTAGTTTTAGTGCCGTATCCTTTAAGAAAGGGTAGTTTTAGTACCATTTCCTTTGCGAAAGGAAAGCTTTAGGGAAAGAATAGTTTTAGTACCCTTTCCTCTGGCAAGGGGTAGTTTTTGTACACTTTTCTTTGGGAAGGGGTAGTTTTAGTACCCTATCCTTTGGGAGGAGGTAGTTTTAGTACCTTTTCCTTTGGCAAGGGGTAGTTTTTTACACTTTTCTTTGGGAAGGGGTAGTTTTAGTACCTTTCCGTTGGGAAGGGGTAATTTTATTACCCTTTTCTTTGGGAAAGGCTAGTTTAAGTGTCAATTCCTTCAGGGAAGGATACTTTAAGTATCATTTCCTTTGGGAGAGGCTAGTTTTAGTAACCTTTCCTCTAAGAAAGGGTGGCTTTAGTACCCTTTACTTTGGGAAAAGATAGTTTTAGTACTCTTTCCTTTGAGAAAGGGTAGTTTTAGTACCCTTGGGTAGTTTAGGTACCCTTTTCACTGGGAAAGGGTTGTTTTAGTACCTTTCTCAAAGTAAAGCACCTCGTTCGGACTTGGCTATAAAAAGGAGGCCCCTTATCATTAAGCTTAAACTTGAATCGGACTGCACTCATTGATATGTGAGAAGTTTGCCCCTGTTCCTTAGTAGAATGTTCATGGGCAATATTCGCAATTTTACTAGGGAAGTTCGTTATAGTGAAGTTCGACTGTAGGAAGGGTTACTACAGGGAAAGGGTAGTATTAGTTCCCTCGCCTTGGGAAAGGGTGTCTTTGGAAAAGTGTAGCTTCAGTAACCCTTCTTTTGAGAAAGGGTACTTTTAGTACCCTTTTAGTTCCTTTGGGAAAGGGTAGTTTTAATACCCTTTCTTTTAGGAAATGTTAGATGTAGGAACCTTTCCTTTGGGAAAGGGTTGTTTCACTACCCTCGCCTTAGGAATGGGTGTTTTAGTACCCTAGCCTTGGGAATGAATGTTTTAGTACCCTCGCCTTAAGGAAAGGGTAGTTTTAGGACCCCTGCCTTTAGGAAAGGGTAGTTTTAGTATCCTGGCCTTTGCCAAAGGGTATTTATAGTACCCTTTCCTTTGGGAAAAGTTAGTTGTAATTCACTTGCCTTTGGAAAAGGGTAATTTCGTACCCTTTCCGATGAATGAGGGTAGTTATAGTACACATTTTTTATGGGAAGGGGTAGTTTTACCTTTCCGAAAGGTAAGGGTACTACCTTTCGGAAAGGCTAGTTTTAGTGCCGTATCCTTTAAGAAAGGGTAGTTTTAGTACCATTTCCTTTGCGAAAGGAAAGCTTTAGGGAAAGAATAGTTTTAGTACCCTTTCCTCTGGCAAGGGGTAGTTTTTGTACACTTTTCTTTGGGAAGGGGTAGTTTTAGTACCCTATCCTTTGGGAGGAGGTAGTTTTAGTACCTTTTCCTTTGGCAAGGGGTAGTTTTTTACACTTTTCTTTGGGAAGGGGTAGTTTTAGTACCTTTCCGTTGGGAAGGGGTAATTTTATTACCCTTTTCTTTGGGAAAGGCTAGTTTAAGTGTCAATTCCTTCAGGGAAGGATACTTTAAGTATCATTTCCTTTGGGAGAGGCTAGTTTTAGTAACCTTTCCTCTAAGAAAGGGTGGCTTTAGTACCCTTTACTTTGGGAAAAGATAGTTTTAGTACTCTTTCCTTTGAGAAAGGGTAGTTTTAGTACCCTTGGGTAGTTTAGGTACCCTTTTCACTGGGAAAGGGTTGTTTTAGTACCTTTCTCAAAGTAAAGAGTAGTTTTAATCCCCTTTATTTTGGGAAAGGGCAGTTTTAATACCCTTTCTTGGGGAAAGGGTAGATTTAGTACTCTTTTTCTTTAAGAAAGGTTAGTTTGAGTACTTTTTCTTTTGGGAAAGGTTAGTTTTCGTACTTTTTCCGTTGGGAAAAGTAAGTTGTAGTACTCCTTCATTTGGGTTGGGATTGTTTTAGAAATCAATCATTTGTAAAACGGTTTTTTGCATACCCTTTCCTTTCCGTTGAGAAAGACAAAAGTGGGGTAAATTTGTATTTCTCATGTCTTTTTTCTTCATCTTTTAATATCTGGTTTGCAGACTAAAGGAGTAGTTTTAGTACCCTTTCCTGTTGAAAAGGGTTTGTTTTGGTACCATTTTCTTTGGGAAAGGGGAGCTTTAGTACCCTTTCCTTTTTGAAAGGGTAGTTTTCGTTCCGTTTCCTTTAGGAAAGGGTAGTTTTAGTACCCTTTCTTTTGGGAAAGTATAGTTTTAGTACCCTTTGCTTTGGGTAAGGGCAGTTTTAGTACCCTTTCCTTTTAGAAGGGGTAGTTTTAGTACTCTCACCTTTGGGAAAGTATAGTTTTAGTACCCTTTGCTTTGGGTAAGGGCAGTTTTAGTACCAAGGTAGTTTTAGTACCCTTTCTTTTTGAAAGGTAAGTTTTAGTACCTTTTCCCATGGGAAAGTGGAGCTTTAATACCCTTTCCTTTTCGAAAGGCTAGTTTTAGTACCGTTTCCTTTTTGAAAGAGCAATTTTAGTACACTTTCCTTTATGCAAAGGATGTTTTACCTTTAGGAAAGTGTAGTTTTAGTAACATTTCCTTTAGGAAAGCTTAGTTTTGGTACCCCTTCTTTTAGAAAAGGGTAGTTTTATTTACCTTTGTTTTAGAAAAGGGTAGTTTTAGTACCCTTTCCTTTGGAAAAGGATAGTTTTAGTACCCTTTGCTTTGGGAAAGGGTAGTTTTAGTGCCCTTTCCTTCTTGAAAGGGTAGTTTTAGTACACTTTCGTTTTTGGAAGGGAAATTTTAGTACCCTTTGCTTATTGAAAGGGTAGTTTTAGTACCCTTTCGTTTTTGGAAGAGTGGTTTTAGTACCCTTTGCTTTGGGAAAGGGTAGTTTTAGTACCCTTTCCTTCTTGAAAGGGTAGTTTTAGTACACTTTCGTTTTTGGAAGGGTAGTTTTAGTACCCTTTGCTTATTGAAAGGGTAGTTTTAGTACCCTTTCGTTTTTGGAAGAGTGGTTTTAGCACCCTTTGCTTTGGGAAAGGGCAGTTTTAGTACCCTTTCCTTTTTGAAAGGGTAGTTTTAGTACCCTTTAATTTTTGGAACGGTAGTTTTAGTACCCTTTCGTTTTTGGAAGGGGAGTTTTTGTACCCTTTGCTTTTTGAAAGGGTAGTTTTAGTACCCTTTCCTTTTTGAAAGGGTAATTGTAGTTCCTTTTTGTTTTTGATAGGATATTTTAAGTACCCTTTCGTTGAGGAAAAGGTAGTTCTATGTTCCCTTTCGTTTATGAAAGGCTAGACTTAGTACCCTTTCGCTTAGGAAAGGGTAATTTTAGTACCCTTTCGTTTAGGAATTGTTAGTTTTAGTATCCTTTTGTTTAGGAAAGGGTAGTATAAGTACCCTTTCGTTTCGGAAAGGGTAGTTTAGTAGTTTAGTACCCTTTTCATGAAAAAAGGGTAGTTTAGTACCCTTTTCATGAAAAAAGGGAAGTTTAGTACCCTTTTCATGAAAAAAAGGGTAATTTAGTACCCTTTTCATGAAAAAAAGGGTAGTTTAGTACCCTTTTCATGAAAAAAGCGTAGTTTAGTACCCTTTTCATGAAAAAAGGGTAGTTCTATTACCCTTTCCTTTAAAGAGGGTAAATTTTTTTACTCTTCTCATTTGGGAAAGGGTTGTTTTTTACCCTTCTCGTTGGGAAAGGGTAGTTTAGTACCCTTTTCGTTTGGGAAAGGGTAGTTTTGTTTTTTGGTTTTGTACCTTGTCTTTTGGGAAAAATTAAGTTTTGTACACTTTTCTTTGGCAAAGTGTGGTATTTGCACCCCTTGCTTTGGAAAGGGGTTGTGTTTGTTCTCTTACATTTTTGAAAGAGTAGTTTTAGTTCCATTTCCTATGAGAAAAAATAGTTTTAGTACCCCTTCTTTTGGGAGGGGGTTGGTTTTTGTATCCTTTTCGTTTGGGAAAGTGTATGTTTTGTACCCTTTCTTTTGGGTAAGTGAAGTTGTTGTAGCATTTCTTTTGGGAAAGGGCGGTTTTTGTACACCCTCTTTTGGGAAAGGGTAGAGTTAGCATTCTTTGCTTTGGAAAACTGTGGTTTAAGTACACCTTTCTTTGGGGAAATCCTATTTTAGTACAGTTTCCTTTGGGAAAGATTGGTTTTAGTAGCATTCCCTTTAGGAAAGGTTATTTTTAGTACCTTCTCCTTTAGTACACTTTCCTTTAGGCACCGGAAGTACTGTTAATACCCTTTTTGCTGGAAGAGGTCGGTTTTAGTGCCCCTTCTCTTGGGAAAGGGCAGTTTGGTTACACTTTCGTTTGAAAGAAGAAATTTGTAGCATCTTTTCCTTTGGAAAACTTTGTTTTTTACCCTTTTCTTTGAAAAAGAGTGGTTTTAGTACCCTTTCTTTTGGTGAAGGGTTGTTTAGGTACCGTTTTCTTTTTTTTTAGTTTTATTGTTTTTTTCTTTGGATGGCAATAAAATTATTAAATTTTGTCGAAAACAATGTAGTTTTTAAAATTCTAGTGGGGGCAGGGTCTTAAACTTTTCTAGGTGGTGCTTAGCCCACCCTCTCGAGAGGTCTTCCTATACCCTTTGGAACAGTGCATAGTATTTAATTACAGCTTGAAATTTAATTTTTGATTTCAACGACACTTTTAAGGTCATATTAACCACAGTGCGCCGTTCTGACTCGGCTATAAAAACGAGGCCCCTTATCATTGAGCTTAAAATTTGAATCGGACAGCACTCGGGCATATGTGAGAAGTTTGCCCCAGTTCTTTAGTGGAATGTTCATGGGCAAATTTACAATTGTATGTGTAGGCCACTTTTTTTGTCGTAACAGTGGGGCAGTTCCCCTTCTGCTGAGTGTCTATATGTTGTAAAATTTTGTTGTTTTTTTTTCGTTATAACTCTGAGTTTTCGTTTTTGTTTTGCCCCTTTTTTCCTTAACAACAGTGGGGCAGTCCCCTTTCTGCTGAGTGTATACATTTTGTACAGTCACATAAAACTTTTTTGTTTTTTTTTTATTATGACTCTGAGTTTTCGTTTTTTGCTTTGCCGTGAGCCTTTAATAAATCACCAACTGTTTTTTTTTTTAATTTTTTTTTTTTGTTGTTGATCCTTCAGTTTTATGGCATGGGATTTAATTATTGAAATTGTGAAAAGAGTGAAAATAACATCTCTCAGATTTGTGGTATGTTTAATTGTTATATAATTGTAGCTCTACATGAATGATTTTTGTTTTGAGTTTGGTTGTACTTTTTTTTTGGTTTTGCTTACCAAAACCAAAAAACAAAATCTGTGGTATAGTCTGGTTTAAGTGATTTGATAAAATATTTATTGATTCATGTTTTTTTTTTTTTTTTTTTTTATAACAAAAATTCATGAGTTTATGGGTGTTATAACAACTGTCACATTAGGGAATAATTGGCTATTGCTGTTATCACCTTTAACGGGTTTTTGTACATTTACCAATTACGCATTTAATTTCAAATTAAGTTGACATAAAATGATTGTATTTTTTGACAATAAGCCAAAATGAGGTGGCTTTTATTACAGCCTTCAAATGGCAAAAATGGAAGTTTATGCAAATTTTGCCCATGAACATTCCACTAAGGATAGGGGCAAACTTCTCACATAGCAATGAGTGCAGTCCGATTCAAGTTTTAAGCTTAATGATAAGGGGCCTCCTTTTTATAGCCGAGTCCGAACGGTGTGCCGCAGTGCGACACCTCTTTGGAGAGAAGTTTTACATGGCATAGTACTTCACAAATGGTGCCAGAATTAGGAGGAGAAAACCATTGCTGAAAATTTTTTTCTATTGGTCTCGCCAGGATTCGAACCCAGACATTCAGCGTCGTAGTTGGACATGCTAACCTCTGCGCTACGATGGCCTTTTATTATTCTTGAGTTTGTGATTAATTGCCAAGGAGATAAGCTGTACAGGTATGAACAGATTTGCCATTTCTCTGTTAGATCAATGCTAGTTGTTCTTCGATGTCCTTCGTCAATTTGGACCCTGATCGGTCCAGATTTGGACCGATTTGGGTTTAAGGTTTTGGGCCCATAAAAGGCGCATTTATTGTCCGATTTCGTCAAGATTTGGGACAGTTCGTTGTATTAGGCCCCTCGACATCCTTCGTTAGTTTGGCCCAGATCGGTCGAGATATGGATATAGCTGTCATATAGACCGATCTCTCGGTATTAGGTTTTGGGCCCATAAAAGGCGCATTTATTGTCCGATTTCGTGAAGATTTGGTACATTTCGTTGTGTTAGGCTTTTCGACGTCCTTCTTCAATTTGGCCCAGATCGGTGCAGATTTAATATAGCTGCCATATAGACCGATCCTTCGATTTAGGGTTTTGGGCCCATAAAAGCCACATTTATTATCCGATTTTGCTAAATTTTGGTACAGTGGGTGGTGTTAGGTCCCTCGACATCTTTTGTCAATTTGGTCCAGATCGGTCTAGATTTGGATACAGCTGCCATATAGACCGATCTCTCGGTATTAGGTTTTGGGCCAATAAAAGGCGCATTTATAGTCCGATTTTGCCGAAATTTGAGACAGTGAGTTTTGTTAGGCTCTTCGTCTTCCTTCTTCAATTTGGCCCAGATCGGTCTAGATTTGGATATAGCTGCCATATAGACCGATCTCTCGGTATTAGGTTTTGGGCCCATAAAAGGCGCATTTATTATCCGATTTTGCTGAATTTCGGGACAATGAGTTGTGTTTGGTCCCTTGACATTCTTTGTTAGTTTGCCCCAGATCAGTCCAGATTTGGATATAGCTGCCATATAGACCGATCCTCTGATTTGGAGTCTTAGGCCCATAAAAGGCGCATTTATTATCCGATTTTGCTGAATTTTGGTACAGTGGGTGGTGTTAGGTCCCTCGACATCTTTTGTCAATTTGGCCCATATCGGTCTAGATTTAGATATAGCTGCCATATAGACCGATCTCTCGGTTTTAGGTTCTGGGCCCATAAAAGGTGCATTTATTGTCCGATTTCGCCAAGATTTGGAACAGTTCGTTGTGTTAGGCTCTTCGACGTCCTTCGTCAATTTGGCCCAGCTCGGTCCAGCTTTGGATATAGCTGCCATATAGACCGATCTCTCGGTTTAAGGTTTTTGGGCCATAAAAGCCACATTTATTATCCGATTTTGCTGAATTTCGGGACATTGAGTTGTGTTGGGTCCCTTGACATTCTTCGTTAGTTTGCCCCAGATTAGTCCAGATTTGGATATAGCTGCCATATAGACCGATCCTCTGATTTAGGGTCTTAAGCCCATAAAAGTCACATTTATTATCCGATTTTGCTGAATTTTGGTACAGTGGGTGGTGTTAGGTCCCTCGACTTTTGTCAATTTGCCCCAGATCGGTCCAGATTTGAATATAGCTGCCATATAGACCGATCTCTCGATTTAAGGTTTTGGGCCCATTAAAGGCGCATTTATTGTACGATTTCGCCGAGATTTGGGACAGTTCGTTGTGTTAGGCTCTTCGACGTCCTTCGTCAAGTTGGCCCAGATCTCAAACCGATCTCTCGATTTAAGGTTTTGGACCCATAAAAGGCGTATTTATTGTCCGATTTCGCCGAGATTTGGGACATTTTATTGTGTTAGGCCTTTCGACATCTTTGTCGCCTATGGTTCTGATCGGCTTATTTTTAGTAATAGCTTCTAAAAAGACCAATATTTCATTATACACAATTGAACAATGACTTGTACCGATTAGTATTTGGTCCAAATCGGAACATATTTCGATAAAACTGCTACGGGACATAAGGTATGCAATTTACAACGGATTTTGATGAATGGTGGTTTCCATATATACCCGAGGTGGTGGGTATCCAAAGTTCGGCCTGGCCGAACTTGACGCCTTTTTACTTGTTTCCTCTGTGTTCCTCTGCCAGGACTGTTTCTAATCGAGGACTATGCCTAGGTACTTCGCCTCTACTGCGACGGCCGCAGGGTGACCCCGTGCATGGGGTTATATCTGCGCGTGAAGAGCACCATCTCCATTTTTCCTGGTTGATGCTCAACCCATTTCTGGTAGCCCAGTGCGGCAAGTAACCCTTCCATGATCTTGCTGATCGTCGACATAAAGCTGCACCTCGATATAATGCTTGAAAGTGTTTTTGAGATTTCGCGTTACTGAGCCATTCTTTAGGTATAACTACAAAGCTGGCAAAGTCACAACTTCAACAGTGAAGGAAATTTTTGCTCAGTTGCTGGCAAAGTCACAACTTCAACAGTGAAGGAAATTTTTGCTCAGTTGCTTTAGAAATAGCACTTCTGCAATAAAACAGATTTATTTGTCTCAAATATATTCCCAATGTTTTATTTTTGGTGTTTAGTTGCATAACATTCACCAATAATAAGCAAGAAGTTTGTTGACATTGTTTCTCCTACAAAAGGCGAATGCCAGCATCAATGTAAAGCCTTGACGCTCCATTGGCATGGATCAACAAACTTAGATTGTATTTCCCGGGAAGCACTGGGAATGGTATAGCCGATCGATCAGCTCCGGCACTGGACACAATCAAGTCGTGCTAAAGTAACGAAGCAAAATGGGGTTAAAGAGTCGAATTGGTCGATAGTATTCGTGCATACATTATACGGGCATGAGTGGTTTATATTGACGAAATCCTGCACTATAGAGAACAAACGATGAAATCCATAATTCCTTCCAGGATTCTTAAACAATCTGCATACATCCCAATTGGCACTTATAAGAGTGACGGGCCTAACGCTTTGGTAGATGCATTTAAAGTCCCCCTTTAAAGCGGTAACTGGCAACTGCAAAAGTTTGATATAAACCGAGACCTCAGTTGATGACGCATTACAAGTGGTAAATACAGCAAATTTCGGATCTTTTGTTACGCATGTCATCCACACATCTAAAAGTGAGGTGTTTGCCTAAAAAGAGAAATGACAAAGAGAAACAGTGCTTCATTATATTATTGAAACAATTTTTTATTCTCATATGGACCTGATGCCAAAATGCAGCAGTTAGCAGAAAAATCCATATACCGGGACGTGCCATTGTTGGCTATTGACAACAAAATACTGAAAAATACCTCAATTGAAACCCCAAAAATAAGTGTCGTATCATCAGACAATTGTACTTTGGTACGCATATTTTTACACTCTTAGTTAATTTTGCAGGATATACTCAATTAAGGCTACATATGCGTGCATTAAGTTCAACAAAGTTACGGTTAATGCATATCTATTGCTAGTTTTTAAACATGACATTAAAATTGGTTGTTTTTTTTTTTAAGTTTATAATTGTTATGAATTTCCGATATTGAATTTCAAAAATAGAACCGCTATTAATGTTGCTTTTGGGCTGTAATTGGCTTAAAAAATATTACTATCGTAAATAAAGTTTTATACACAAAAGGAAATGAAAACAAACAAAAATTATAAATACTTACAATATAATCAAAGATATTCAAGGTTGATGTTTTAAAAGCTATGGATAAGTTTTTCAAAAAACTCACATAAAATTTAGAAGGTTAGGTTAGGTTAAATTGGTTGCCCACCAAAGGTGAGACGAGTTTGGTCCATTGTGGTACCCTAGGGAGAAAGAAGATGTGAGACCTCCGACAAGAGTTTATACACGAATACAAAAAAGTCAGGAGGAATGGAGAACCCGTGCAGGGGTGAAGAAATGCCTGTCCCCATGCAAGCACGGATGTACCTACGCCGAAGCTTATGGCACTCCCCTTCGGAAGCATACAGTTTCTACAACAAATCTCAGAAGACATACCAGAGATACGTTCGCAAGCTCAGCCAGATTACAGAAGAAACGGCTCCCCAGAAGGTAGAGACTACGTCTCTACAGACCCTAAAAAGAACACAGCAAGTGCTTAATTGTCTCTTCCTCATCGAGGCAACTCCTACGGAAGTCATTGTGCGGTATATCCTTGCGCGCCGCCATGCGGCCTATGGCACAGTGTCAGGTTATGACCCCTGTCAAGAAACTCATCGACCTCTTATCGAACGCCAGCAACTCTCTCGTCCTCCTCCGGTCGATGACAGAGCGCCCTAGCGATCCGGCAACCTACCGCCGAGTCCCATCTCGTGGACTTGGAGCCTATCCAGGGACTCCTTACAATCCGCCATGCATCTCGACCTCACCATACTCGACTCTGAGTGCCACCATAGTTAGGTTAGGTTTAAGTGGCAGTCTGCCCCTAGCGATCCGGCAACCTACCGCCGACTCTCATCCCGCCACAGAGGCCGCTCTGGCCATCTCTTCTACCGATGGCTGATTCGCCAGCTGCAGATTTGCCCCTCGTGGAGCATTCGTCTGCTCCCTCATTCCCTGGAATTCCTTCATGTCCGAAAACCTATGTCAGCGTAAGATCATGGACTAACAAACAATCCCCCACGCATCTCGACCTCACCATACTCAACCCTAAGGCCTTGAGTGCCACCATGGTTAGGTTAGGTTTAGGTGGCAGCCTGGTCCTAGCGATCCGGCAACCTACCGCCGAGTCCCATCTCGCCACAGAGGCCGCTCTGGCCATCTCTTCTACCGGTGGCTGATTCGCCAGGCGCAGATTAAACCCTCCTAGCACATTCATTCCCTGGAATTCCCCGATGTCCGGAAACCTATAGGGTGGCTGATGAAAGCCGCTACCAAAAAAAAATGTAATAACTTTTTTTCTATTTAATAATAATAATTTAATAATTAATTTAATTAATTAATTAATTAATTTAATTAATAATAATTTAATAATTAATTTAATAATTTAATTTAACATGAATAAAAGAAAAATGTATTCCATACACCGAAAAAAAAATGTAGCAATATTCATCATTGTAGCAATATTCATCAGCCACCCTGTATGTCAGCGTAAGATCGTAGACTTGGAGCCTATACAGGGACTCCATACAATCCACCACGCATCTCGACCTCACCAACCTCGACCCTAAGACCTTGAGTGCCGCCATGGTTAGGTTAGGTTAAAGTGGCAGTCTGCCATCAGACTCACTTAGACGTTTTCGTCCACAGGAACAGAAGAAGGAAGGTGCATTCTAGTTCCTACCGTTAAACCATCCAGTTAGCTTTCCTTCTTTCTTTCTTTAATTGGCTATGACTGAATATTTGTTCCTCTAGCCGTTCCAGGCGCCTCGATCTTCTGCGCTCATTCTAAAATCTCTGACACCAAGTTTCGAGGTGTCCCCCACAACTTGATGTTACAACGGCTGCGTTGGCTAGGTCACGTTGTCAGAATGGATGAAGAAGTTCCAGGTGGAAGATGGTACATGAAACCCGGCACGACCAAAAGCTCGATGGAAAGATCAAGTGGCGGGAGATACCTTGAATATTGGTATGAGCGCAGAAGATCGAGGCGCTTGGAACACTATTCTACGTTGGAAAAAATGTTCTGTCATAGTCGATTTTTGCACGAATACTCCCCATAAGTGCAGGTCGGTTGGGATGGTAGACGACCTATATTGGTCCATGTTTTGACATAGCTGCAAACAAATTGATCTGGGATTTTGACTTCTTGGACCTCTAGCGGGCGCAATTCTTATCTGATTTGTTTAAAATTTTGTTTGAACTGTGCTGAGTATGGTCAAAATCAGGTAATAACCAGATATAGCTCCCATATAAATGTCGGGTCTCTAGCCGCTAGAGGGCGTTGTTGTCCGATTTGGCTGAAATTTTGCGTGAAGTATTTTGTTTTGACTTTCAACAACTGTGGCAAGTATGGTCGAAATCGGTTTATAGCCTGATATAGCTCCCATATAAACCGATATCGGATCTTGACTTTTTGGGCCGCTAGAGGGCGCAAATATTTTCCGATTTGGCTGAAATTTTGCCTGAATTGTTTTGATTTGATTTCACACAACTGTGCTGTGTATGGTCGAAATCTGTAAATAACCTGGTATAGCTCCCTGATACGGCTCCCATGATCTCGGGTCTTGACTTCTTAAGCCCCTATAGGCCGCAAGTCTTATTCGATTTGATACTAAACGCCTGGGTTCGAATCCAAGCGAGAACATCAGAACAAAATCTTCAGAGGTGGTTATACCCTCCTAATGCTGGCGACATTTGTGAGGTACTTTGAGCATTTTCTTTTAATTAAACTTTTTTTAGCTGGTGGCCTCAGCAGCCGATGCTACTCTTTCTACTTACTTATCATATATATAACTATAAGTTTAGTATAATTTAAATAAATAAGTAAATAATTTGATTTTAAAACTTAATTCATTACCAACAAAAGTGGCAAACATACAAAGAAATACGCAATTCATTTCGAATTTGGCTCATCCGTTCTACCATAAAGGCCGTCCACCTTGGCTTTGAAACTCTTTTGAAATTTCCCTTCTAAAATTTCTAAAATATGAGAGTTTTAATTTCGAAAGACGGGAGAGTGCACGGCCACAAAAACCATACTCATTTATCTTCATTTGCCATAATATTTCATTTGGTTGGACTGTATTTGCTATTAATTTGTTTGCCCTCTACCTCGCACCCTTTCCTTCTCTTCCCTTCCTTTGTCTACGTCACAAAGAATATTATTAATAACAATTTAATTTTTCATGTCGGCAAAAATCCATGGTGGCAAGCCAAAGAGAGCTAAAAAAAACGACAAAAAATATGTAAATTCAACAAAAAGTATTGAATTACTGGAAATATATCCTCTCAAATGTTAGCTGTAGAGGGTAATAGCAACAAAACAGCAGCGAAAGTATCATCAACATCAGTAGTCAGTAGGGATGAATGCTGAACATAAACACAAACAAAAGACGAAATAATATTTGAATAAAACTTTAAACAAATAATCGCCAGAATGCTCAATACGGCAGACGATGAGAGAAGGGTTACCGATTTTGAAGGACATTGGGAAAAAATTCTTTGAAATTTTCTCTAAGGAAAAAATTTCTATGAAATTTTCTCTAAAGAAAAAATTTCCATGAAATTTTCTCTAAAGAAAAAATTTCCATGAAATTTTCTCTAAAGAAAAAATTTCCATGAAATTTTCTCTAAAGAAAAAATTTCCATGAAATTTTCTCTAAAGAAAAAATTTCCATGAAATTTTCTCAAAAGAAAAATTTCCATGAAATTTTCTCTAAAGAAAAAATTTCCATGAAATTTTCTCTAAAGAAAAAATTTCCATGAAATTTTCTCTAAAGAAAAAATTTCCATGAAATTCTCTCTAAAGAAAAAATTTCCATGAAATTTTCTCTAAAGAAAAAATTTCCATGAAATTTTCTCTAAAGAAAAAATTTCCATGAAATTTTCTCTAAAGAAAAAATTTCCATGAAATTTTCTCTAAAGAAAAAATTTCTATGAAATTTTCCCTAAGAAAAAATTTTTATAAAATTTTCTCTAAAGAAAAAATTTCTATGAAATTTTCTCTAAAGAAAAAATTTCTATGAAATTTTCTCTAAAGAAAAAATTTCCATGAAATTTTCTCTAAAGAAAAAATTTCTATGAAATTTTCTCTAAAGAAAAAATTTCTATGAAATTTTCTCTAAAGAAAAAATTTCCATGAAATTTTCTCTAAAGAAAAAATTTCCATGAAATTTTCTCTAAAGAAAAAATTTCCATGAAATTTTCTCTAAAGAAAATTTGTCTATGAAATTTTCTATTAAGACAAAATTTCTACGAAATTTTCTCTAAAGAAAAAATTTGTATGAAATTTTCTCTAAAGACAAAATTTCCATGAAATTTTCTCTAAAGAAAAAATTTCCATGAAATTTTCTCTAAAGAAAAAATTTCCATGAAATTTTCTCTAAAGAAAAAATTTCCATGAAATTTTCTCTAAAGAAAAAATTTCTATGAAATTTTCTCTAAAGAAAAAATTTCCATGAAATTTTCTCTAAAGAAAAAATTTCTATGAAATTTTCTCTAAAGAATAAAATTTCCATGAAATTTTCTCTAAAGAAAAAATTTCCATGAAATTTTCTTTAAAGAAAAAATTTCTATGAAATTTTCTCTAAAGAAAAAATTTCTATGAAATTTTCTATAAAATGTTCTCTAAAGAAAAATTTAATTTTTTTATTTATTGGCAACACTTTTGCCATACATTCAGTCATCCAGCCGGGTTACTGTGCGAACAATGTTGCTGATGAGGCGAGACGATGCTGTTGCCACCGTTGCTGCTGTTGCAGGCTGTCCTTTTTCCCACCTTAGTGGTTACATGGATGTTGCCTCCTTGTGATCCAGACAGAGTCTTATGTAAATTTGTGCTGCCAACCAAAAGACCTACACCATCGTTTACAGCGTTTCCCTTAAGGCAACTGAAACAAAAGACGTTACACGTTTACATTTTGGCATCATCATCATCATCAACATCAACCCTTTTTTCCTTTTTTACTATTATGGTGGCAAGTCTGATGTTAGCTTAGGTTCTCTACCATGGCACTGGGAATGAGCTTGAGATACGTGCTTGCAAATCTGTGTCTGAGTATGTGTGTGTGTGTGTGAGTATTTGATTTGGTGTAGCATGGTATTGAAAGGATATGTCGATAATAAATCCGTTGTAATAAAATAAGGCAACGTTAAATCAAATCAAGTAGAACATCCTAACAACATCAAGTGAAGTGAAGAAGAGTCTTTGCGCCATCCATCATTCCTTTAGGGGTTCTTTTTGGCAGATTTTAAGATGTGTTAGAGGAAAAGCACAATGGGAAAAAATTTAAAAAAAGGGGAATAAATGGAGAAGAAGGTAAAATGGGGAGGCCATTGGGGCGCTGGGTTCGAATTCTGAATATTGACTAATTTTTTTGGCCGTGGGTTCCTCAATAAAACTGGCCACAATTTTGAGCTATTCAGCAGCCTCCAGCATATCCTCCGTTGACGCTGAACGCCTGGGTACAAATCCCGGAGAGAACATCAGAAAAAAAAATTTTGCGGTGGTTATACCCTCCTAATTCTGGCAACATTTGTGAGGTACATTGCTTCTCCCCAAAGAGGTGACGCTCTGCGGCTCGCCGTTTGGACTCGGCTTTAGAAACGAGGTCCCTTATCACTGAGCTCCGTTTTTATGCGGAGTAGCTGCAAATGCGGCCGCGGGCAGTCAGCTATTTTTGAGGGGAGAGTCTCAGGAAGAGGGGGGGGGGGAGGGGCAGAGGCCACCGTAGCGCAGAGGTTTGCATAAACGCCTGGGTTAATATCCTGGCGACATCAGAAGAAATTATTTTCTTCAGTGGTTTTCCCCTCCTAATGCTGGCAACATATGTGAGGTAGTATGCCATGTAAAATTTTTCTCCAAAGAGGTGTCGCACTGCGGCACGCCGTTCGGACTCGGCTATAACAAGAAGGCCCCTTATAATTGAGTTTAAAAAAAAACTTAAATCGGACTGCACTCATCGATGTGTGAGAAGTTTGCCCCTGTTCCTTAGAAGATTGCCCCTGTTCATTGGCAAAATTTTTGATTCTCAGTGGGGAGTCAGGTGGCACTGGCTCTAAAGTAAATACTGAGCGTCAATGATACTTGAGATGGCAAGGCGAGTTATTGGCGCTTTCAAATAACCAATGGCCAACATCAGCGTCTTTTTCCAGGTTAGGGGCGGCTGGAGGCGAGCGTCGGATCTTGCAGAAAGCGGCTCGCCACAACGAGGGTTTCATGTGAAATCTCACAAAACCCATTCGGTTGGGGCGCCGGGCCAGTAACCCGCCTCCGGAAGGCTATGTGAATTACTATGAGAAACAAAGGAATAGAAAAAACGGACCCCCCCCCAACATTGAAGACCAACGCAAACGAAAACCGGACCATGATTTGCGGATCTGGAAATGGAATGTCCGCACTCTTTATAGAGAAGGTGCAGTATACGCGCTGGCGGATGTATTAGAGAAGTACAAGGCAGATATTACCGCCTTACAGGAAGTGCGATGGACTGGGAATGGCGTCAGTACAACACCAAAAGGTGACGAACTATACCATAGCTGCCACAACACGAGGCATGAATTTGGCTGTGGATTTGTGGTTAGTCGGGGACTGAAACACCTTGTCTCCAGCTTTACTCCGGTGGATGAGAGGCTAGCCACAATCCGCATAAAAGCCAAATTCTTCAACATCAGCCTTATATGTGCCCATGCCCCGACGGAAGACAAAGACGTGCAGGCCAAGGATATTTTCTACGACCGCCTAGAGAGTGAATATGACCGTTACCCCGCCCATTATATTAAAATCGTTCTGGGAGATTATAATGCGAAGATAGGGAAGGAAGACATTTTTGGTCCAACAGTCGGAAAATTTAACCTCAACGAGATAACGTCCAGTAATGGGTTGAGGCTGATTGATTTCGCCGCGGCAAAAAACATGGTAGTTGGTAGCACCAGATTTCGCCATAAAAATATTCATAAAGCCACATGGCTGTCACCGGATCAAAACACGAAGAACCAAATTGATCACGTTGTGATAGATGGAAGTCATTCATCCAGCGTGTTAGATGTACGATCGATCCGTGAAGCGAATTAGATTCGGATCCCTACCTTTGTTGCAGCAAAGGTTCGCATCCGTTTGAACATGGCGAGGAGAGTGCGATCTGACACAGCCCGGAAGCTGGACATTGAAAAGCTGCAAACACAACAAATGGCAGCAGTGTATACTCCACTCGACTGCCTTGATGAAGCATTCCTTGTTGCGATGATTAAATGGCGCAGTGGCAAACTATTGCCTACTGCATGGAAAATGCCGCGAAATCCGTCATACCGAAACCGGAAGCCTATTCCAAGAAACCCATGGTAGGACCATGAGTGTCGAGATGCTACTAAAGCAAAAAATGCGGCATGTATAGCAACCCTGCAATCAGTAGCAACGCGCCAGATGAAGGAGAGGTATCGGGAGAAGAGGACCAACTACTTGATGAAAGCACTCCTTGTTGCGATGATATAATGGCGCAGTGGCAAACTATTGCCCACTGCATGGAAAATGCCGCGAAATCCGGCATACCGAAACCGGAAGCCTACTCCAAGAAACCCATGGTAGGACCATGAGTGTCGAGATGCTACTAAAGCAAAAAATGCGGCATGTAGAGCAACCCTGCAATCAGTAGCAACGCGCCAGATGAAGGAGAGGTATCGGGAGAAGAGGAGAGAGGACCAACTGCTTGATGAAAGCACTCCTTGTTCCGATGATCTAATGGCGCAGTGGCAAACTATTGCCCACTGCATGCAAAATGCCGTGAAATCCATACTTGGGTACCGCAAGCCTCTTCCAAGAAATCCATGGTACGACCAAGAGTGTCGAGATGCTACTGAAGTCACGAATGCGGCATATAGACCAACCCTGCAAATAGTAGCAACGCGCCAGATGAAGGAGAGGTATCGGGAGAAGAGGAGAGAGGACCAACTGCTTGATGAAAGCACTCCTTGTTCCGATGATATAATGGCGCAGTGGCAAACTATTGCCCACTCCATGGAAAATGCCGCGAGATCCATACTTGGGTACCGCAATCCTCTTCCAAGAAACCCATGGTACGACCAAGAGTGTCGAGATGCTACTGAAGTCACGTATGCGGCATATAGACCTACCCTGCAAACAGTAGCAACGCGCCAGATGAAGGAAAGGTATCGGGAGAAAAGTAGAGAGGAGAAACGTCTATTCCGCTGAAAGAAAAAGGAAATGGAAAGACGTGAGTGGGAGTGAATTTACAAAGCCATCTTCTTTGTCTGCTGCAGAGACAAAGAAGGAAATCTGGTAACTGACACAGATAACATGCTGAGGATATGGAAAGAACATTTTACCCAACAGCTAGTGTCCGACGTTGGCGGCGAAGAGGATACCGCAGAACCCATCCCTGATGATGGTATAGAATGTGTACCTCCTAGTCAGAATGAGGTCCAAATAGCAGTGACACGACTAAAGAACAACAAGGCTGCGGGAGCCGATGGGTTACCCGCTAAACTATTTTTGACCGGAGGCGACACGCTGATAAGGTGTATGCATCAGCTTATCTGCGCAATCTGGCTAGAAGAACTCATACCCGGTGATTGGAACCTAAGCATACTATGTCCCATACACAAGAAAGTAGACAAGAAGGAATGTGCCAACTACAGAGGAATAAGTCTCCTCCTCATCGCACACAAGATACTCTCCAGCGTACTGTGTGAAAAATTATAAACTAAAGTCAATGAGATAATTGGGGCCCTATCAATTAGGCCCAAATAGCAGTGACACGACTAAAGCACAACAAGGCAGCAGGAGCTGACGGGTTACCCGCTGAACTATTTAAGACCGGAGGCGACACGCTGATAAGGTGTATGCATCAGCTTATCTGCGCAAACTGGCTAGAAGAACTCATACCCGGTGATTGGAACCTAAGCATACTATGTCCCGTACACAAGAAAGGAGACAAGACGGAATGTCCCAACTACAGAGGAATAAGTCTCCTCCCCATCGCATACAAGGTACTCTCAAGAGTACTGTGTGAAAGATTAAAACCTAAAGTCAATGAGATAATTGGGCCCTATCAATTAGGCCCAAGTAACAGTGACCCGACCAAAGAACAACAAGGCAGCGGGAGCCGACGGGTTACCCGCTGAACTATTTTTGACCGGAGGCGACAAGCTGATAAGGTGTATGCATCAGCTTATCTGCGTAATTTGGCTAGAAGAACTCATACCCGATGATTGCAACCTCAGCATACTATGTCCCGTACACAAAAACAGGAGACATGACGGAATGTGCCAACTACAGAGGAATAAGTCTCCTCCCCATCGCATACAATATACTCTCGAGCGTACTGTGTGAAAGATTAAAACCTAAAGTCAATGAGATAATGGCACCCTATCAATGCGGCTTTAGACCTGGTAAATCCACACTGGATTCACACTGCGCCAAATCCTGGAATAGACCAGAGAAGGACATATTAACACCTACCATCTCTTTGTTGACTACCAAGCCGCCTACGATACTCCTTTACGTTCAAAGGTTTTTCAAGCCGTGTCTGAGTTTGGTATCCCTGCAAAATTAATAACACTCTGCAAGATGACACTTGCTGATATGCGTTCCTCAGTAAGAATAGGAAAGAATCTCTCTGAAAAATTTAATACCAAACGAGGTTTCAGACAAGGAGACAGCCTATCGTGTGGAGAAGATTATACGAGATGCAGATGTGAATAGATATGGCACACTAATTAAAAGAGAACACATGCTACTCGCCTATGCCGACGACATCGATATCCACAGGTCGATCATCGGAAGTAGTAACTGCAGCCTTTGAAAGAATCGAAAAAGAGTCAGTGAAAATGGGGGTTTACTGCCAGTAAATGGAGATAAGACGAAATGGATGGTTTCAACTCCCAAAAAGCCTTGCACAACCGAGCAGATAAAGAAAATGGAGAAAGTTGGGAACCACAACTTTGAGACAGTCAGTAACTTTATCTACCTCCGCACCGCCGTAACCGAAACGAACGACACCAGTTTTGAGATTAAGCGAAGAATAATACTGGCAAACAGATGGTACTTTGGACTAAGTAAGCAGTTTAGAAACGAGCCCATCTCTCGACAGACGAAGACTACACTTTTCAAGACACTGATACTACCCGTGCGTTATATGGTTCTGAAGAATGGGTACTTGTGAAAGCAGATGAGGCAGTGCTTGGAGTATTTGAGAGAAAGATTCTTCGTAAGATATATGGACCAGTGTGCGTTAATGGAGAATATAGGCGACGTATGAACCACGAGCTGTATGAGCTGTGTGACGACGATAGCATAGTTAC
This sequence comes from Stomoxys calcitrans, assembly GCF_963082655.1. NCBI lineage: Eukaryota > Metazoa > Arthropoda > Insecta > Diptera > Muscidae > Stomoxys > Stomoxys calcitrans. The sequence continues at coordinate 135,201,099 of NC_081556.1, read as the reverse complement.
ACGCATCAAAATACAACGGCTGCGTTGGCTAGGTCATGTTGTCAGAATTGATGAAGAAGCTCCAGCAAAGAGGCAGTGCTTGGAGTATTTGAGAGAAACATTCTTCGTAAAATATGTGGACCAGTGTGCGTTAATTGAGAATATAGGCGACGTATGAACCACGAGCTCTATGAGCTGTGTGACGAAGATAGCTTAGTTACACGCATCAAAAAACAACGGCTGCATTGGCAAGGACATGTTGTCAGAATGGATGAAGAAGCTCCAGCAAAAAAGCAGTGCTTGGAGTATTTGAGAGAAAGATTCTTCGTAAAATATATGGACCAGTTTGCGTTAATGGAGAATAAAGGCGACGTATGAAACACGAGCTGTATGATGACGATAGCATAGTTAAACGCATCAAAATAAAGGGTGATTTTTTTGAGGTTAGGATTTTCATGCATTAGTATTTGACAGATCACGTGGGATTTCAGACATGGTGTCAAAGAGAAAGATGCTCAGTATGCTTTGACATTTCATCATGAATAGACTTACTAACGAGCAACGCTTGCAAATCATTGAATTTTATTACCAAAATCAGTGTTCGGTTCGAAATGTGTTCATTCACCGTAACGTTGTGTCCAACAGCATCTTTGAAAAAATACGGTCCAATGATTCCACCAGCGTACAAACCACACCAAACAGTGCATTTTTCGGGATGCATGGGCAGTTCTTGAACGGCTTCTGGTTGCTCTTCACTCCAAATGCGGCAATTTTGCTTATTTACGTAGCCATTCAACCAGAAATGAGCCTCATCGCTGAACAAAATTTGTCAAAATTTGAACACATTTCGAACCGAACACTGATTTTGGTAATAAAATTCAATGATTTGCAAGCGTTGCTCGTTAGTAAGTCTATTCATGATGAAATGTCAAAGCATACTGAGCATCTTTCTCTTTGACACCATGTCTGAAATCCCACGTGATCTGTCAAATACTAATGCATGAAAATCCATACCTCAAAAAAATCACCCTTTACAACAGCTGCGTTGGCTAGGTCATGTTGTCAGAATGGATGAAGAAGCTCCAGCAAAGAAGTCTTTTGAAGGCAAACACGGTGGTACACGCAAACCGGGAAGACCAAAAGGCCGATGAAAAGATCGAGTGGTGGGAGACACCTCGAAACTTGGTGTCAGAGATTTTAGAATGAGCGCAGAAGATCGAGGCGCTTGGAACGCTATTTTACGTGCGGCTAGTAGAACAAGTGTTCTGTCATATTCAATTAAAATAAAGTAAAATTCTAAATGGAAAGTTCATGGTCAAATGGGAATTCATAAAGTTCTGCTATGGCCAGTGTTCATTCTTTGGCTAATATTCACTTTGCCAAGTATGAGACTTCTTAAGTTCCTCTGAGAATTGGTGTTTTTCAAAACATCTTCCAATATCCATGCCATGTTTGATACAAATCAGATCATATTTTGGCCTCATAGGTCAATTTTACGGTTTATTCATTTTATACAGCCAGTGAGCTTCCTTTTTCTTGTCCATTTCAATAAATCCCACTGTGCCCATGGTAGTTCATTCTGTGCTAGTTTGCGAAAAAATATAACGAGCATTGAGCACAGCATCAACAAAGTATCGGAATCAAAAATTTGCATCTTTTTTGTTGCTTATGGGAATGGCCTCCTTGGTGGGTCTGGGCTTGTCTTATACAAATTACAAAGGCAACTGCCTATATGTCTATCCATCTCTCTCTCTCTCTCTCTTACTCAGAGTATGTCAGAGTGTGTATTTGCAGGGTTCTACGTTCTTTTATTTTTGGTTATTTTTCTTAACTTTACATTGTTGCACGAATCGTCCATCCATATACACACTCATCTCAGTCCAATGAGAAATGCATCCATCCATCCATTTATCCCTCTCTCGATTCATTCATCGAACGTTGCTGCTGCCAAGTCATTTCATTCATTCCGCATGCCATTGTGCTAACCAAACAGTTTTTACGCACGAAATTCTTAAGGTTCGTTTTTCAACTTCAGCTACATTTAGCGTTTTTTTTTTTTTTTTTGCCTTTTTTGCGGGAGCACCTCCAATATGGTTTCCTTTGGTTAGCCTGTACTCCCTTCCGTTTGGACTCCGCTTCTGTTCTTTCGTCTTCTTGAAGGCAAATATAAATAAACTCTTCCAAGTGTTGATTTCATCAATTTTCATGCAAGACATGTACCACTTGATGACAACCAATAAACTCATTTTCGAGATATAACAACGCTGCGAACGTATTTCAATCAAAAATGGTTTCGATTTTTTTTTTACTTGACGTTTGTATTTCTAGCTTTTGTTGTGTGTTTTTTTTTTTGGCATTTTGTTTCATTGGTTACTTTGAATAGGTGGGATTGCTTTGTGGTATCCTTCAGATTGTCCCTGTGTGTGCGCGTGTGTGTGTGAGTTTTTCTTTGTTTCAATGCTTGGGTTTGAATGAAATGCGTAGCAGCTGGAGTAAATTTTGACAGTGTGTATTGGAATTGCCCAAACCATGTGTTGTCAATCATCCGAACAATTATGGAAAACATGCAAAATGAGAAAATTGCAACATAAAAGCCGATCACTTGGGCTGTCTAATGTAACAGAAGGTTACATGGGGTATGGTAAAATAAAACAAAAATTGCAAAAAAAAAACACAACATACCGTAATAAAAGAATTTTGAAAATCTATAATGAAAACGAAACTCAGCATGCCAATTTTTAGCCAAATCAGGTACTCAAAGATGTCAAATCTTGCAATTAGTCTATGTGGCAGCAATATGACTCTATGGATTCATTCAAACCATACTTGACATGGATATTGACATTCTTAACTGTAGAACACTTGGAAAACTGAACCCAGTTTAGAAACAAATAAAAAGGCGGTAAGTTCGGCCGGGCCGAATTTTGGATACCCACCACCTCGGGTATATATATAAACCATCTTTCATCAAAATCCGGTGAAAATTGCATACCTTATGTCCCATAGCAGCTATATTGAAGTATGTTCCGATTTGGACCAAATACTAATCGGTACAAGTCATTGTTCAATTGTGTATAACGAAATATTGGTCTTTTTAGAAGCTATTGGGTTGCCCAAAAAGTAATTGCGGATTTTTTAAAAGAAAGTAAATGCATTTTTAATAAAACTTAGGATGAACTTTAATCAAATATACTTTTTTTACACTTTTTTTTCTAAAGCAAGCTAAAAGTAACAGCTGATAATTGACAGAAGAAAGAATGCAATTCCAAAGTCACAAGCTGTGAAAAAATTTGTCAACGCCGACTATATGAAAAATCCGCAATTACTTTTTGCGCAACCCAATATATTTAAAAATAAACCCATATGAACCATATGCGACAAAGATGTCGAAAAGCCTAACACAACGAACTGTCCCAAATCTCGACGAAATCGGACAATAAATGCGCCTTTTATGAGCCCAGAACCATAAATCGAGAGATCGGTCTATATGGCAGCTATATTCTAATCTGCACCGATCTGGGCCAAGTTGAAGAAAAATGTTGAACGGCCTAACACAACTGTCCCAAATTTAGGCAAAATCGAATAATAAATGCGCCTTTTATGGCCCCAAAGCCTTAAATCGAGAGGTCGGTCTATATGGCAGCTATATTCAAATCTGGACCGATTTGGGCCAAGTTGTAGAAAAATGTCGAAAAACCTAACACAACTCACTGTCTCAAATTTCGGCGAAATCGGGCAATAAATGTTCCTTTTATGGGCCCAAAACCTTAAATCGAGAGATTGGTCTATATGGAAGCTATTTTCAAATCTGGACCGATCTGGGCCAAATTGAAAAACGACTGCGAAGAGCCTAACACAACTCACTGTCTCAAATTTCGGCGACATCAGACAATAAATGCGCCTTTTATGGCCCCAAAACCTTAAATCGAGAGACCGGTTTATATGAAAGCTATATCCAAATCTGAACCGATCGGGGTTAAATTGAAGAAAGATGTCGAAGGGCCTAAGACAACTCACTGTCCCAAATTTCAGCAAAATTGGATAATAAATGTGGCTTTTATGGCCCTAAGACCCTAAATCTTAAGATCGGTCTATATGGCAGCTATATCAAAATCTGGACCGATCTCAGCCAAATTGGCGAAAGATGTCGAAGGGCCTTACACAACTAACTGTCTTAAATATCAGCAAAATCGTATAATAAATGTTTTTTTTATGGGCCTTGGACCTTAGATCGGAGGATCGGTCTATATGGCAGCTTTATCCAAATCTGGACCGATCTGAGCCAAATTGAAAAATGACTGCGAAGAGCCTAACACAACTCACTGTCTCAAATTTCGGCGACATCGGACAATAAATGCGCCTTTTATGGCCCCAAAACCTTAAATCGAGAGATCGGTCTATATGAAAGCTATATCCAAATCTGAACCGATCGGGGTTAAATTGAAGAAATATATCGAAGGGCCTAAGACAACTCACTGTCCCAAATATCAGGAAAATTGGATAATAAATGTGGCTTTTATGGCCCTAAGACGGATCGGTCTATATGGCAGCTATATCCAAATCTGGACCGATTTGGGCCGAATTGACGAAGAATGTCAAGGGGCCTAAGACAACTCACTGTCCCAAATTTCAGCAAAATCGGATAATAAATGTAGTTTTTATGGGCCTTGGACCTTAGATCGGAGGATCGGTCTATATGGTAGCTATATCAAAATCTGGACCGATCTGAGCCAAATTGGCGAAAGATGTCGAAGGGCCTGACACAACTAACTGTCTTAAATTTCAGCAAAATCGTATAATAAATGTGGCTTTTATGGGCCTGAGACCCTTAATCGGCCGATTGGTCTGTATGGGGGCTACATCAAGAAATAGCCCATCTTCGAACTGGACCTGCTTATGGACAAAAAAAGAATCTGCAAAATTTCAGCTCCATATCTCTATATTTAAAGACTGTAGCGTGATTATAACAGACAGACGGACAGACGGATTCGATGTGTTGCAAAACTGGTAAAAGCGTACGGGGTACGGACGGGTCGAATCTTATCTCTAGTTGTTCAAGAAGTCAAGATCCCAGATCGGTTTATATGGCAGCTATATCAGGTTATGGACCGATTTAAACCATACTTGGCACGGTTATTGGAAGTCATTACAAACAACTTCGTGCAAAATTTTAGCCAAATCGGATAAGAATTGCGCCCTCTAGATGCTCAAGAAGTTAAGATCCAAGATCGGTTAATATGGCAGCAATATCAGGTTATGACTCGATTTGAACCATACTTGGCACGATTGCGGGAAGTCATAACAAACAACTTCATGCTAAATTTTAGCCAACTCGGCTAAGAATTCCGTCCTTCAGATGCTCAAGAAGTCAAGACCCAAGATCGGTTTATATGGCACCTATATTAGGTTATGACTTGATTTGAAGCATACTTAGCGCAGTTGTTGGATGTGATTCCAAAACGTGACGTGCAAGTTTTCAGCCAAATCGGATAAGAATTGCGCCCTCTAGATGCTCAAGAAGTCAACACACAAGATCGGTTAATATCGCAGCTATATCAAAACCTGGACCAATTTGGCCCATTTATATTCCCAATGGACCTACACGAATAAGATATATTTGTGCGAAATCACTAGCTTTACTCCTTCGAAAGTTAGCGTGCTTTCGACCCACGGACAGATGAACGTATATAGCGGAATCGACTTAAAATGTCATGACGGTCAAGAATAGATATACTTTGTGGGGTCTTAGACGCATATTTTGAGGTGTTACAAACGGATTGACGAAAATAGTAAACCCCCAATCCTATGGTGGGGGGATTAAAAACAGGTACGATCGTGCTAAGTACGGAAAGACCGAATCTTATATACCCTCCACCATGGACCGAATTTGTCAAGTTCTTTGCCTGGTATCTCTTTATATGCACACCCTAGTAGTCTTCGGGTTCACTAGGTGACTGCACGAGGAGGCGAGAGAGGGCACTCCGTTGATAAAAGGGTGATTTCGGGCGCTGTGGCAAGAGAGTGGTAAGGAGGCACACCCTATTATTCGACACAATACGCGGTTTGGCGGCTAGCAGGCAACACCTAGTAAACAGCATTCTTCGGGTTCACTAGGTGACTGCACGCAGAGGCGAGAGAGGGCACTCAGTTGATTGAAGGAATGTTTCGGTCGCGGTGACAAGAGAGTGGCAAGGTGGTACGCCTTATTATACGGCACCATACGCAGGTTTGAGTTTGGGAGGCACACCCTTACACATTGCACTTTTCGGGTTCACTGGGTGATGGCACGAGATGGCGAGAGAGGGCAATCCGTTGATAAAAAGCGGTGGTTTGGGGTGTGATGGCAAAAGAGTGCAGAGGAGCCACAACCTAATGTAAGACACTGTTCGCTCGCAATCGCAAAGCTAAGTGGCAATAGGGAACTCTGATTAAACTGGGCACTGAGCACGGAGGCCACCGTAGCGCAGAGGTTAGCTTGTCCGCCTGGGTTCGAACCCTGGCGAGACCATCAGAAAAAATTTTCAGCGGTGGTTTCCCCCTCCTAATGCTGTCAACATTTGTGAGGTACTATGCCATGTTAAACTTCTCTCCAAAGAGGTGTCGCACTGCGCCAAGCCTTTCGGATTCGGCTATAAAAAGGAGGCCCCTTATCATTGAGCTTAAAACTTGAATCGGACTGCACTCATTGATATGTGAGATGGTTGCCCCTATTTATTAGTGGAATGTTCATGGTCAAAATTTGCAATTTTTACTGGCCAGTGTTTTGAATAACAACTTGTTTTTTCTAAAAACCAAAAACATGCTGTTTACCACTTTAAAGTTGTAAACAACTCCTTTTTTTGTTGTTGCAGTAACAGTTGCAAATATTTTTGGGGAAAATAAACAATTTGTTGTAAAAAAGTTGTAAACAACAAGTTTCGATGTCAACAAGACATTGTATTTTGTTGTTGGCTGCTCACCGGCCGTTGAGAACATAACCAACCTAAACGCTATTGTTGGTCAATAGGCTAAATGGGTTAAGTCAACTTTTGATCATTTCACACTTTAATTAATTTTTCCCTAAAACTATGTTGATAAACTTAAACCTACAAAATATCGAGCGGCTAGCTTAATGCGTTTGAACGCTATCGTGATTTCCACAAACGGATAGATTTAAAGAAGGACGGACAGACGGAAGTGGCTATATCGAATTAGAATGTTAAGACAATCAAGAAACCATTTTTGTGAGGATCAAAAATACGTTTTTATGACCTCAAACAGCCTAATCGGCGGATCGGTCTATATATGGATGCTATTTTAAAATAAAGTCTGGTATAGCCCATCTTCGAATTTAACCTGCCTGAACAAAATTAAAAAATATTCCTAATTTTATACTGTAACGACAGATTTACTCTCGTGGTCTGGGGCATAACTCGCGGGGGAAGGGTCCGTCACAGAAATTTATATTTACCAAGACTAAAGTAGAGAACACGGAGTTTGTTTAGGTTTTTACAATCTTGTTTATTTGAGTGTAGGTATAGACATGATTAGTGACTACAAACGAATACTTTACGCCGAGGCCTAGAGCGGCACTCGGAAATACGGGCCAAATCAGGCAGTGGCTGGTTGATGTAGGTGGAGACCTAGAACGGTACTCCGATTGCACAACAGCTGTGCCGTGTGGGTGTAGGCGTGGGACGGTACTTCTCGATCAAAGACGTTCCGTTTACTGCCGGAACTTGGCACGGCGGTAATGGGCTACGACTGGTCAAACGGTGGAGGCCGGGCACGGCACTCTCAGGGCTGTAGCTAGGGTCAGAATAAGTCAATGGCCGGTCGGCGCCAGCTGACCATATTGAAGACCTGGTACGGTACTTCCACCTTCACACACGGGTGCTAGAGTTAAGACGAGGCTGGACTTAACGGAAAGTGATTTGATTGCGGGGAAACCTGAAACAGCACTCCCAAGCGAGGCGGTGGCGCTGCGAGAAACGTCGGGGTTATCCGGCGAGGTCAAGTTACGTCGGTCGTCGAGTCACAGTGCGATCGCACGGGATATGCCTCGGGTTATTACGGTGCAGTGACCAGGAAATAAACTGTTCTGGGAAGGGTGAAATAGGCGGTGATACGGCTCAGGGATGATGTATTGTAAGTATACCGGGCTGGGGTTCACTCGGCGAGGGTTTTGCGAAGCAGTGACCATGAAAGGGTTATACAAAGTTCTATGGTGCAGTGACCATGAAAATGCACTGTTTTTCGAAGGCACAACGACGGATATACGGTGCAGTGGCTTCGAAAGTACACTGTTGACCGGGGTTCAAACGGCGCGGATCTTACGAAGCTATTCCGGTGAAGTTACCACGAGACACAACGGCGGAACTATGGTGCAGTGACTTCGAAAGTGCACTGTTAACGCTGACAATCGGCACGAAACTACACTAGTTTGCGAAGGTAAATCAGCGATAGTATGGTGCAGCGACCTCGAAAGTACGCTGTTGATGGGAAATACACGGCGAGGGTTATACAAAGTTCTATGGTGTAGTGACCACGGAAGTACACTGTTCCGGGAAGGGTGAAATGGGCGGGGATACGGCGCGGGGATGATATAAGTATATCGGGCTGATGTTCACTCGGAGAGAATTTTGCGACGCAGTGACCATGAAAGAACCCTGGTTTGCGAAGGTAAATCGGCGATAGTACGATGCAGCGACCTCGAAAGTACGCTGTTGACGGGAAACACACGGCGAGGGTTATACAAAGTTCTATGGTGCAGTGACCACGAAAGTACACTGTTTACGATGGCACATCGGCGAAAATCAGGTTATACGCAGCTTGTACGATGCAGTGACCACGAAAGTACACTGCTGACGGAATACTAACGATGCGGATTTATTAAGCTTTGACGGTGCAATGACCACGAAAGTACACTGTTTGGCGCATGTACAGGGGCGAAACAATGATGCAGTGACCTCGAAGGTACACTGTGGACGGAATACAAAGGATGCGGATTTATTAAGCTTTGACGGTGCAGTGACCACGAAAGTACACAGTTTGGCGCATGTACCGCGGCGAAACAATGATGCAGTGACCTCGAAAGTACACTATTGACGGGATACAAACGATGCGGCCTTACAGAGCTTCTACGGTGCAGTGACCACGAAAGTACACTGGTTAGCGGAGGCACAACACCGGAACTATGGCGCAGGGACCTCGAAAGTACACTGTTAACCGGCGATCGCGTTACACAACTTGTCTGGATCTTTATGATGCAGTGGCCAGGAAAGTACACTGATAACCGGCCCAAAATCGGAGGTTGCACGGAGTTTTAGTGGCCACGAAAATACACTGGTGCACACTGTCACTCTTGTCTTCGCACTCTGTCTATGTCACTTTTTCACTCCATTCACCGATATTTTTCCTGCTTCCCGATGTCTGCCTGTACTCCGACGATTGACTTCTCCGCTCCAGGCCCCCATCTAAGGATGAGGGTATATATATTTTGTCATTTCGGTTGCAAGACATCGATATATCTTGAACGCATATATATTCTTGATCGTGGTAAAAATCTAAGACCATATAACCATGTCCAACCGTCTGCCTGTTTAATTACGCTTCAGTTTTTGAAAAGTGGAGATAATTAGCTGAAACTTTGCACAGTTAAGTTCGAAGTTGCTCTTCCGAAACGGTCTTGGAGACTGGAAGTCTAAAACCCCTTCTCAACCTACCTCCTGCATTCATGGCCTCCAGAGTGGAGTAGTGGCCGTGTCGAACAACAGTCGGTTGAAGTTGATTCCTTAGATTTTTATTTCGTTGTTATACCCTCCACCATGGGAGGGTGGAGGGTGTTGGTAACTCCTGGAAATATTCGTCTCAGGCCCCATAAAATATATATATTCTTGGTCGTCATGACATTTTATGTCCGTCCGTCTGTCCGTACGTCCGTCTGTCCGTCTGTCCGTCTGTTTGTCGAATGCACGCTTACTTTCGAAGGAGTAAAGCTAGCCGCTTGAAATTTTGCACAAATACTTCTTATAAGTGCAGGTCGATTGGGATTGTACATGAACCATATCGGTCCATGTTTTGATATAGCAGCCATATAAACCAATCTTGGATCTTGACTTCGTGAGCCACTACAGGCCGAAAATTTTATCCGATTTGGCTGAGATTTCGCATGAGATGTTTTTTTTTTATTATTGTCAACAACTGTGCTAATTGTGGTTGAAATCGGTCCATAACCTGATATAGCTGTCCTATAAACCGATCTTGGGTCTTGACTTCTTGAGCCTCTAGAGAGCGCAATTCCTATCCGATTTGGCTGAAATTTGGTACAACGGCTTCTCCAATGATCTACAACATAAGTGTCGAATATAGTCTGAATCGGTCTATAACTTAATACAACTCCCTTATAAAACGATCTCCCTATTTTACTTTTTGAGCCCCTAATGGACGAAATCCTTATTCGATTTGGCTGAAATTTTACACAGTGAGTGACTACTGTGGTCTCCAACATTCATTCCATTATGGTCCGAATCGGACCATAGCTTGTTTTCCTATCCTTTCCTTTCCTTTGTTTGACGGGAAAAGAACTCGACAAATGCGATCCATGGTGGAGGGTATTTTAGGGAGGCTTTTACTTGTTTTATTTCGTTGCGTTACAAAGGGAAAATCGAAATCACTATAAGCACCATCACTAAATTGTATCTCCAGACGAAATGAATGGTTTCAACTCCCAAAAATTCTTGCACAACCGAGCAGATAAAGAAAATGCAGAAAGTTGGGAACCACAACTTTCAGACAGTCAGTGACTTTATCTACCTCGGCACCGCCGTAACCGAAACGAATGACACCAGTTTTGAGATTAAGCGAAGAATAATACTGGCAAACAGATGCTACTTTGGACTAAGTAAGCAGTTTAGAAACAAGGCCACCTCTCGACAGAGGAAGATTACACTGTACAAGACACTGGCACTACCCTTGCTGTTATATGGTTCTGTATCATGGGTACTTGTGAAAGCAGATGAGGCAGTGCTTGGAGTGTTTGAGAGAAAGATTCTTCGTAAGATATATGAACCAGTTTGCGTTAATGGAGAATATGGGCGTCATATAAACCACGGGCTGTATGCCGACGATTGCATAGATAGACGCATCAAAATACAACAGCTGCGTTGGCTAGGTTATGTTGTCAGAATGGATGAAGAAGCTCCAGCAAAGAGGCAGTGCTTGGAGTATTTGAGAGACACATTCTTCGTAAAATATGTGGACCAGTGTGCGTTAATTGAGAATATAGACGACGTATGAACCACGACCTGTATGAGCTGTGTGACGACGATAGCATAGTTACACGTATCAAAATACAACGGCTGCGTTGGCTAGATCATGTTTTCCGAATGGATGAAGAAGCTCCAGCAATGAAGTCAAACCGGGAAGATCAAGAGGTGGGAGACACCTCGATACTTGGTGTCAGAGATTTTAGAATGAGCGCAGAAGATCGAGCGGCTTGAAATGCTATTCTACGTTCGGCTAGTGGAACAAATGTTCTGTCATAGCCAATTAAAGTAAGTAAGTATAACCTCCAGCCCATTGTGGAGGGTATAAATAACCAACCACTCACATCTTGGAAACCCTTTTCCAACCTAACAAAAACTAGTTTGCCAATCTATTGGGTTGCCCAAAAAGTAATTGCGGATTTTTCATATAGTCGGCGTTGACAAATTTTTTCACAGCTTGTGACTCTGTAATTGCATTCTTTCTTCTGTCAGTTATCAGCTGTTACTTTTAGCTTGCTTTAGAAAAAAGTGTAAAAAAGGTATATTTGATTAAAGTTCATTCTAAGTTTTATTAAAAATGCATTTACTTTCTTTTAAAAAATCCGCAATTACTTTTTGGGCAACCCAATAGTATTCAATAGCATGCCTAAATACCAAAGCTCACACACACGTAGTTTGCAAAAATGTCCCAACTAATTCAATTAAAGGTTCAATGTAGATCATATCACAAAATAGCGGCATGGAAGTTGTTCGTTTTTTTTTTTCAACCTCCACCACTACCACCAGCACCACAAACATCAGCCAAAAGTTTGTTCCATATGCAAATGTTTCTAAAAATCTCTCAAATCCCTTTTTGTAGTTCTTGCTTTTTATGCTATCGCTATCGCTGGCACTGGAACTAATTAACAATTTATTAAATATTCAATTAACGGACGATAAAAAAGCGCAAATGATGGGAAACTAACGATTACAAATGAACATGGTTTGGCAGCCGCCGCTTCGATAACGACTGCCACTAATGCGCGTACAACAAGGCGCCAATAAACATGTTCCGGAACATGAAATGGACTGAACAGCACAAGGGTTGAGGCTATGAAATAAGTTCAGTGAAATGAAATCCTTTGGCTCAAACAATGTGGCATACATCATCATAGGTTAGTTTATTATTAGGCACATTACAAGGAGTACTGCCTATTGTGCTACCAGGCCTTCTTCACAGTGTGTATTAGGCTTCTGCACATTGCACACACTCATTCATTGGCAAAGGACAATGTGTGCAGGACAAAAAGAGTTTTTTTAGGAAAACTGAGAAAGAATAACTGGAAAAACTGTTGACTGTGGTGTCTCTAACTGACAGTTAAACAGCAAAAACGGTCTAACTCATGTTCGAAAAGAGTTACACCAACAATGCCACCACCAAGAATCGACAACAACTACAATAACACACAATGGAACACCAAACATCACGCATATGTTGCAAAGTAAGTGAATTATTGCGTGTCGTCTACTGATTGTGTGCATGTCGTTAATAATGCTGCTCAAAATACGTTATATGTCGCCCAGGCAATGGCATTTGCAAATATATTAGGGTGTAACGCGAACAAAGGGTTAGTGAAGATTCTCATGATGTTAGAGACAATTTCTTAAAAAATCTATTTTTACAAAGATTATAGAAAACCAGTAAGGAAGGGCAAAAGTCGGGCGGTTCCGACTGTATAATACCCTACACCTACCCTATAAATACAATGTGGGACCTATATCCAATTCGGAACCACATATGTTCACACTGTAAAAACTACGGTTGAAAAATGGCAACATTATGGCAAATTACCCAACATCTGACGAACATATATATGGAAGCTATATCTGAACCGTTTTCGAGTAAATCTTCTCAAATAATGTGGTAGTCGTCGAGGAAAGCGTTGAGCAATATTTTGGCAAGATTGGTCAAACAATGCGCTTGCAATGGCTCTTGGGGTGGAAATCTGGCGATATACATATATGACAGCTATAAGCAAATCTGGGCCAATTTCTAGGAAATTCCCCGGTAAAATCGGGAGTCATAAGAAAATCCTTGCTGCAAAATTTCGAGAGAATCGGACTTGAAATTTCTTGCAATATTTCTTAAAATCGGACGTATATATATGGGAGCTATTCCTTAATCTGAACCGATTTCGAGCAAACTCCTCAGATACTGTGGCAGTCGTCGAGGAAAGCGTTTTGCAAAATTTTGGCAAGTTGTATCAATAAATGCGCTTGCAGTGGCTCTAGGAGTAAAAATCTGGCAATATATATATATGAGAGCTATATCTAAATCTTAGCCGATATCCATGAAATTCACCAGTAATGTCGAGAGTCAAGATAAAATCCTTCCTCCCAAATTTTGAGAGAATCGATTAACAAAAGACCATTTTATTCCAATATTACTGAAAATCGGACGATTATATATATATGGGACCTATACCTAAATCTGAACCGATTTCGAGCAAACTTCTCAGATACTGTGACAGTCGTCGAGGAAAGCGTTGTACGAAGTTTTCGGAGGATTGGTCAATAAATGCGCTTGCAGTGGCTCTGGGAGTGAAAATCTGGCGATATATATATATATGAGAGCTATATCTAAATCTGAACCGATTTCCATGAAATTCACCAGTAATGTCGAGAGTCATAAAAAAATCCTTCCTGGCAAATTTCGAGAGAATCGGTTAACAAATGACCATTTTATTCCAATATTACTGAAAATCGGACGATTATATATATGGGACCTATACCTAAATCTGAACCGATTTCGAGCAAACTTCTCAGATACTGTGACAGTCGTCGAGGAAAGCATTGTACGAAGTTTTCGGAAGATTGGTCAATAAATGCGCTTGCAGTGGCTCTGGGAGTGAAAATCTGGCGATATATATATATATATATATATATATATATATATATATATATATATATATATATATATATATGTATATATATATATATATATATATATATATATATATATATATATATATATATATATATATATATGAGAGCTATATCTAAATCTTAGCCGATCACCAGTAATGTCGAGAGTCAAGATAAAATCCTTCCTCCCAAATTTTGAGAGAATCGATTTACAAAAGACCATTTTATTCCAATATTACTGCAAATCGGACGATTATATATATGGGAGCTATTCCTTAATCTGAACCGATTTCGAGCAAACTTCTCAGATACTGTCACAGTCGTCGAAGAAAGTGTTGTGCGAAGTTTTCGGAAGATTGGTCAAACAATGCGCTTGCAGTGGCTCTGGGAGTTAAAATCTGGCTATATATATATATGAGAGCTACATCTAAATCTTAGCCGATTTCCATGAAATTCACCAATAATGTCGAGAGTCATAAAAAAATGCTTCCTGGCAAATTTCGAGAGAATCGGTTAACAAATGACCATTTTATTCCAATATTACTGCAAATCGGACGATTATATATATGGGACCTATACCTAAATCTGAACCGATTTCGAGCAAACTTCTCAGATACTGTGACAGTCGTCGAGGTAAGCGTTGTGCGAAGTTTTGGGAAGATTGGTCAATAAATGCGCTTGCAGTGGCTCTAGGAGTAAAAATCTGGCGATATATATATATATATATGAGAGCTATATCTAAATCTGAACCGATTTCCATGAAATTCACCAGTAATGTCCAGAATCATAAAAAAAATCTTTCCTGGCAAATTTCGAGAGAATCGGTTAACAAATGGCCATTTGATTGCATTATTACTGAAAATCGGACGAACATATATATGAGAGCTATATCCAAATCTGAACCGATTTTTTCCAATTTCAATAAGCTTTGTCTCTAGACCAAAAAACATGCCTGTATCACATTTGAAGACGATCGGATGAAAACTGCGACCTGTACTTTGCACACAAATTAACATGGACAGATAGAAGGACAGACAGACGGACATAGCTAAATCGAATCAGAAGGTGATTCTGAGTCGATCGGTATACTCATCAATGGGTCTGTCTCTCTTCCTTTTGGGTGTTACAAACAATTTCACTAAGTTATAATACCTGTACCATAGTAGTGGTGTAGGGTATAAATAGCTGAACTGTAACCCGAGTAGCTTTAATATCAGCCATATATTGCCATTGTACATAAATAATTGCTGTTTGGGAATCTTTGGGTGTGAAACCGCCCCTATGATGTCTAATTTGAGCTCTACTCCCAAATACCTTCCGATTGAGCCCCATATATTTTTACCAACCATGGCAATATGGGGATTTGGGGTTGTATTGGGGGTGAGGTGGCCACGCACACATTTGGCTCTGAATTAAGAAAAATCCATTATCTGTAGTCCTGCAAAGGGGGTGTCAACTTTTCTTCTTATACCCACCACCATAGGATAGGGGTATACTAACTTCGTCATTCCGCTCATAACTCATGGAAATAATAGTCTTAGACCCCATGAAGTTTATATATTTTTGATCGCCGAGACATTTTAAGTCGATCTAGCTATGTCCGTTCGTCCGTTTTTGGAAAGCCCGCTAATTTTCGAAGGAGTAAAGCTAGGCTCTGGAAAATTTGCACAAATACTAGCTCCGTTTTTGGAAAGCCCGCTAATTTTCGAAGGAGTAAAGCTAGGCTCTGGAAAATTTGCACAAATACTTGCTATAACTGTAGCAGGCCACCGCAGTACAGCAGTTAGCACATCCGCCTATGACGCTGAATGCCTGGGTTCGAATCCTGGCGAGACCATCAGAAAAAATTTCCACCAGTGGTTTTCCCTTCCTAATGCTGACAACATTTGTGAGGTACTATGCCATACAAAAATTCTCTCCAAAGAAGTGTCGCACTG
The DNA here is from genome assembly GCF_963082655.1 of Stomoxys calcitrans. NCBI lineage: Eukaryota > Metazoa > Arthropoda > Insecta > Diptera > Muscidae > Stomoxys > Stomoxys calcitrans. The sequence goes on along the minus strand of NC_081556.1, from coordinate 135,185,033 downwards.
TGGCACGCCGTTCGGGCTCGGCTATAAAAAGAAGTCCCCTAATCATTGAGCTTAAACTTGTATCGCACTACACTCATTGATATGTGAGAAGTTTGCCTCTGTTCCTTAGTGGAATGATCATGGGCAAAATTTACATTTTTGCAATTTTACTTTCTATAACTGTAGGTCCGGTTGCAACTAGAAATGGGCTATTTAGGTCCATATTTTGAGAGAGCTCCCAATTAAACCAATCTCCCGATTTTACTTCTTGAGCCTCTAGAGGGCGTGATTCTTTTCTTAGTTGGCGGCAATTTTGCATACTATATTTTCCTATCATTCAAAGCCTCATATAGCTCTTATATAAACCCATCCCCCGATTTTACTTCTTGAACATCTAAGGGGCGTCATTCCTATCCGATTTCACTGAAATGTTGCACAAGGACTTTATTATGACTTCTAACATACGTGCCATGTATGGTTCGAATCAATAAAATACCAGATATAGCTCCCCCATATACCGATCTCCCGATGATATTTCTTAAATCCCTAAAGGTCGTAATTCATATCCGATCGGAGCTCTCAGGGACATGCTGAAGACAGTAGAGGCGGCTAGGCAAATGAACCACTACTCCAGGCCGATTTTAATCTTGGCCGGGAAGCTATTGGAGCGACTTATAAAGCCACGGCTCCAGGAGGCAATCATATAGGGAAGTTGACTCTAAATGAGACTACATGGCTTCCGGGCGGGAATATCCGCAATCGGAGCTCTCAGGGACATGCTGAAGATAGTAGAGGCGGGTAGGCAAATGAACCACTACTCCAGGCCGATTTTAATCTTGGCCAGACAGGATGTGAAGAACGCATTTAATAGCCTCAGATGCTCCGCCATCCTCCAAGCGCTCAGAGAGGACTCCCGTATGTACCGATTCCAATGCGATTTGGCTGAAATTTTGACTTCTAAAATACGTGACATGTATGGATGGTCTGAATCTATGAAAGCCCAGATATAGATTCCACGTATACCGATCTCCCGATACCCGACCCCCAAAGGGCGGAGTTCTTATCCGATTTATGTCATGTCATTTTAAGTCGATCTAGCCATGTCCGTCCGTCCGTTCGTCTGTCTGTCGAAGGCACGCTAACTTTCGAAGGAGTAAATCTAGCCGCTTGAAATTTAGCACAAATACTTTTTTTTAATGTAGATCGGTTGGTATTGTAATTGGACCATATCGGTCCATGTTTTGATATAGCTGCCATATAAACCGATCTGGGGTCTTGACTTCTTGAGCCTCTAGATGGCGCAATTCTTATCCGATTTGCCTGAAATTTTGCACGTAATGTTTTGGTATCACTTCCAACAACTGCGCCATATATGCTGCAAATCGGTCCATGTTTTGATATAGGTGCCATATAAACCGATCTAGGGTCTTGACTTCTTAAGCCTCTAGAGGGCGAAATTCTCGTTAGATTTGATTGAAATTTTGCAGGTGGTGTTTTGGTATCACTTGCAACAACTGTGATAAGTATGATTCAAATCAGATCATAATCTGGTATAGCTGTCATATAAACCGATCTTGGATCTTGACTTCTTGAGCCACTAGAGGGCGCAATTCTCATCCGATTTGGCTGAAATTTTGCATGAGGTGTTTTATTATGACTTCCAACAATTGTACCAAGTACGGTCCAAATCGGTCTATAACCTGATATAGCTCCAATATAAACCGATCTCCCGATTTGACTTCTTGAGCCCCTGGAAGCCTCAGTTTTCATCCGATTTGGCTGAAATTTTGCATACAGTGTTTTGCTATGACTTCCAACAACTGTGCCAAGTACGGTTTAAATCGGTTTGTAACCTGATATAGCTCCCATATAAACCGATCTCCCGATTTGACTTCTTGAGCCTCTGGAAGCCTCAGTTTTCATCCGATTTGGCTGAAATTTGGCATGCGGTGCTCTGTTATGACTTCCAACAACTGTACCAAGTACGGGTAAATTCGGTCCATAACCTGATATAGCTCCCATATAAACCGATCTCCCTATTTGACTTCTTGAGCCTCTAGAAGCCTCAGTTTTCATCCGATATGGCTGAAATTTTGCATACAGTGTTTTGCTATGACTTCCAACAACGGTGCCAAGTACGGTTTAAATCGGTTTGTAACCTGATATAGCTCCCATATAAACCGATCTCCCGATTTGACTTCTTGAGCCTCTGGAAGCCTCAGTTTTCATCCGATTTGGCTGAAATTTGGCATGCGGTGCTCTGTTATGACTTCCAACAACTGTGCCAAGTACGGTCCAAATCGGTCTATAACCTGATATAGCTCCCATACAAACCGATCTCCCGATTTGACTTCTTGAGTCTCTAGAAGCCTCAGTTTTCATCCGATTTTACTGAAATTTTGGACGTAGTGTTTTGTTATGACTTCCAGCATCTGTGCCAAGTACGAGTAAATTCGGTCCATAACCTGATATAGCTCCCATATAAACCGATCTCCCGATTTGACTTCTTGAGCCTCTAGAAGCCTCAGTTTTCATCCGATTTGGCTGAAATTTTGCATGCGGTGCTCTGTTATGACTTCCAACAACTGTACCAAGTACGGGTAAATTCGGTCCAAAACCTGATATAGCTCCCATATAAACCGATCTCCCGATTTGACTTCTTGAGCCTCTGGAAGCCTCAGTTTTCATCCGATTTGGCTGAAATTTGGCATGCGGTGCTCTGTTATGACTTCCAACAACTGTGCCAAGTACGGTTTAAATCGGTTCGTAACCTGATATAGCTCCCATGTAAACCGATCTCCCGTTTTGACTTCTTGAGCCCCTGGACGCCTCAGTTTTCATTCGATTTGGCTGAAATTTTGGATATAGCGTTTTGCTATGACTTCCAACAACTGTGCCAAGTACGGTTTAAATCGGTTCGTAACCTGATATAGCTCCCATATAAACCGATCTCCCAATTTGACTTCTTGAGCCTCTGGAAGCCTCAGTTTTCAACCGATTTGGCTGAAATTTTGCATGCGGTGCTCTGTTATGACTTCCAACAATTGTGCCAAGTACGGTTTAAATCGGTATGTAACCTGATATAGCTCCCATATAAACCGATCTCCCGATTTGACTTCTTGAGCCCCTGGACGCCTCAATTTTCATCCGATTTGGCTGAAATTTTGTACATAGTGTGCTGTTAAGTCAATTGTGCCAAGTACGGTCCAAATCGGTCAAGAACTTGATATAGCTCCCATGTTATCCGATCTCTCGATCGCCCTTGTTCGGTTCCTAGAGCTTTAATGTGTGCTGGTTCGACACAAGTTTGGTATGCCCTTCAACTAAATTTATTTTGTATAAATCTTTAGCATAATCCATAGTGGTGGGTTCCCAAGATTCGGCCCGGCCGAACTTAGCACGCTTTTACTTGTTTTTTTCTTGTTTTCAATCTACTCTAATATAAGTCCTTAGTCTTTGTGAAATGAGTAAACGCGTTCTTGTTTGTACTTTACGAAGGAAAGTTATACTTTTGACGGATAACATCAATGGAAAGTTTACGCTTTAATCAAAATTTTACCCTGCCTTGCAGTTATTGTCCTTGTGCTACCAAGGGGAAAAAAGAATGTGGTCTTAGCAGGTTCAAGTATGACGCACGATATGTCATAGTGGGTATGTTTGTTATATGCTCAGGTAGTTATTTTTTGTTTTATGAAGCATTTTAAACTTAAGTGCTTTAATTTATTAATAATTATTTTTTTTTATTGCAATCACGACAAGAAAAGGGAAATGAAAAAGTGTGATAAGTTTTGCCAAGAGAAAGTTAACTGTGTATGCAGAAAAAAACGCAACATTTTAGATTTTTCCCTTGGTCAAAATCCTTTGGGCGATAAAAAGTTGCCACTACTTTGAATAGCCAAGTCCTGCTGGCTCCTTGTCTTAGGGAGATTCACTCGGCTTGAAGGAGGGAGAAACGCTTTGCGCTAATGTGCGAGAATAACTATTGAGTGCCAAGTCAAGGCTCGGCAGATGACCCATCAATTCGATGTTTTGACCTGTAAAAAGGACGCTGGTTTGTGCCGATGTGTTCGAGCACACATTGTCATGGTGATGGTTTCGCCGAAACCTTCAGGCAAACTATTTGTGGTGATTTAGTATTTGTCCACTACTACCCCAGGGAGATGTTCTCCGATCAACCCGATGTTTAGAATCAACCCGACCATATTTTGAGCGTGTAAGTTGACTTGTACTAGGTTTGACCTTCTCCTTAAACACTCATCAAAAAAACCAAAATTTTTTAAATTGCGTTAAATTGATTTATTTTTTTTTTATTTTACTCAGATTTTTTTCCCTTAGACTTCATATTGGGTGAGTTTCTCAATTATTTTAGACACATCTGCAAAATCATTGGCATATAAAATTTTTATTGGATGGGGTGCCAACATGATATGAAAGTTTACGATAGTTTTGAGTAGTTTATTTTTTTTATCAATTAAACTAAAAATAACTCAACTGTTGAATGTAATTTTTTTGAACACAAAATACTTTTGAATGTATTTTGTGATAAACACGAAATACTTTTGTATTTTTTTTTTTGTAAAGGTATTCATTGGCCCGTATGACCAAATGTGTAACAACCAATCCAATTGATTCGAAATAATAGACAGTATACGAAAAATTCCAATTATATATATATATAAATCTATTTGTGCTTGTTTGTAGGTTTGTTTGTGTGTTCCTTTTAGTCTCAGAAACGGCTGAACCGATTTTCTTGAAATTTTCACTGATGGAGCATAATGGTTACTAAATTTTTTGATATCTAAAGGTGAAAATAGGTTACTAAATTTTTGGATATCTGAAGGGGGAACGGACCCTCCCCCTTACCCTAATTTTCTGAAACGCCAGATCGCGGAGATGGGTGGTGCGATTTAAGCGAAATTTTGTGTGCTCTCTTATAGTAATTCACAAACAAAAATTTGGTATACAAATTTCGGATATGATACCTAGGGGGCTGCCCCACCCCTGAAGGTGAAAATAGGTTACTACATATTTTGATATCTGAAGGGGAGCAGACCCTCCCCCTTACCCTAATTTCCTGAAACGCCAGATCTCGGAGATGGGTGGTGCGATTTAAACCAAATATTGTGTGCTTTCTTATAGTAACGCTCAAACAAAAATTTGGTATCTAAATTTCGGATAGGATACCCAGGGGGGCCGCCCCACCCCTGAAGGTGAAAATAGGTTACTACATATTTTGATATCTGAAGGGGAGCAGACCCTCCCTCTTACCCTAATTTTATGAAACGCCAGATCTCAGAGATGGGTGGTGCGATTTGTGCGAAATTTTGTGTGTTCTCTTACAGTAACGCACAAACAAAAATTTGGTATCCAAATTTCGGATAGGATATCTAGGGGGGCCGCCCCAACCCCAAAACCCACCAAATACATATATGCACCAATCACGACAATATGGGACTCAAATGAAAGGTATTTAAGGTTAGAAAACGTATCTGATATCCAATTGTCGGACCAAGTGTTTGGGGGACCACCCCAACCCCCCAAAACACCCCTAAATCGGACATATTTACCAACCATGGTAATATACGACTCAAATGAAAGTTATTTGCGAGTAGAATACAAATCTAATATCCAAATGTGGGGGTCCACCCCTTCTCCAAAACACCCCCCAAACAGGACTTATTTACTGACCATAGGAATATGGGGCTTAAATAAAAGGTATTTAAGTGTAGAAAACGAATCTGATATCCAAATATAAGACTAAGTGTTTGGGGGGCCGCCTCCCCCCAAAAACATCCTCCAAAGAAGACAAATTTACTACCATAGCAATATGGGGCTCTAATAGAAGGTCTTGGGAAATATAGCTGCCATATAAACCGATCTCTCGATTTAGGGTCTTAGGCCCATAAAAGGTAAATTTACTGTCCGATGTCGCCAAAATATGGGACAGTAAGTTATGTTGGGCTGTTCGACATTTTTTTTCAATTTGGCCCAGATCGGCCCAGATTTGGATATAGTTGCCATATAGACCGAACTTCCGATTTAAAGTTTTGGGCCCATAAAAGGCGCATTTATTGTCCGATGTCGCCGAAATTTGGGACAGTGAGTTGTGTTGGGCTCTTTGATATTTTTCTGCAACTTGGCCCAAATCAGTCCAGACTTGGATATAGCTGTCATATAGACCGATCTCTCGATTTAGAGTTTTGGGCCCATAAAAGTCACATTTATCATCCGATTTTGCTGAAATTTGGTACAGTGAGTTGTGTAAGGCCCTCCGACATCCTTCTTTAATTTGGTTCAGGTTGGTCCAGATTTGGATATAGCTGCCATACAGATCGATCTCTCGATTCAAGGTTTTGGGCCCATAAAAGGCGCATTTGTTGTCCGATGTCCCCGAAATTTGGGACAGTGAGGTGTGTTAGGCTCTTCGACATATTTCTGCAACGTGGCCCAAATCGGTCCAGACTTGGATATAGCTGCCGTATAGACCGGTTGATGCCACGGTAGCGCAGAGGTTAGCATGTGCGCCTATGACGCTGAACGCCTGGGTTCGAATTCTGGCGAGACCATCAGAAAAAAATTTCAGTGGTGGTTTTCCCCTCCTAGTGTTGGCAACATTTGTGAGGTACTGTGCCATGTAAACCTTCTCTCCAAAGAGGTGTCGCACTGCGGCACGCCTTTCGGAATTGGCTATAAAAAGGAGGCTCCTTATCTTTGAATTTAACATTGAATCGGACGGCACTCATTGATATGTGAGAAGTTTGGCCCTGTTCCTCAGTGGAATGTTCATGGGCAAAATTTGCATTTGCATATAGACCGATATCTCAATTTAAAGTATTCACCGCATATAAGGCGCATTTATAATCCGATTTCGCGGAAATTTCAGCTAGTGCCTTATGTAAGGCTTTTCGACATCCGTGTCATATATGGTTCTGATCAGTTTATTTTCAGATATAGCTACTAAAAAGACCAACATTTTTTCTAATCGGATAGAAAAATAAAGCTTTTATGGGCTTCAGACCCTTTATCGGGAGATCGGTCTATATGGCATCTATATCTAAATATAGTCCGATCTGAACCAAATTTAGGTGGGATATAGGGATGCTCAAAGCACTCTTCAAATTTCAGGGAAATCGTGTAATAAATAAAGCTTTTATGGGCATCAGACCCTTTATCGGCAGATCGGTCTGTATGACAGCTATATCTAAATACAGTCTGAGGTAATCCATATTTAGGTCAGATGTCGGGAGGCTTAAAATAACCCACTGTTTAAAATTTCAGCGAAATCGGGTAATAAATAAAGCTTTTATGGATTTCAGACCCTTTATCGGCATGTGTTAGATATCGGCAGGATAATAAAGAAAGTTTTTAAAAGCTCCAGACCCTTTATCGGCAGACCGGTCTATATGGCAGCTTTATCTAAATATGGTCCGATTTGGCCTGTTCAATAACTTAACCAGCGTGCATCATAATGACATATCTCTGCCAATTTTTCAGCTCAATATCTCAATTTTTAGAGGCTGTAGAGTGATTACAACAGACGGACGGACAGACACACGGACATCGTTAAATCGTCTTAGAATTTTACAACGATCCGAATTTTTGGGTCGAAAATTGATCTTTCTATGTGTTGGAAACGGATCGACTCAATAATTAAACCCCCTGTTCTACAGTGGTGGGTATAAAAAAAAGTTTCTTTATATACGACCCAATATACATGATGCATTACCAATTAGTTTCAAATCAATGTGAAAGTTTCATTTTATTTTCCAAATTCCAACAACAACTTGTTTGTTTCATTCAAAGCTTTAACGAATTTATTTACAACTAAAGTGCATTTTTTGATATGCCAACATGTATTATTGGATATTTTTCTATTATGGTTTAATGTTTTTATACCCTTCACCATAGGATGGGGGTATACTAATTGAGTCATTCTGTTTGTAACACCTTGAAATATGCGTCTGAGACCCCATAAAGAATATATATATTCTTGATCGTTATGTCATTTTAAGTCGATCTAGCGATGTCTGTCCATCTGTCTGTCTGTCCGTCCGTCTGTCCGTTTGTCTGTCCATCCGTCTGGCCGTCCGTCCGTCTGTCTTTCGAAAGCACTCTAACTTTCGAAGGAGATAAGCCAGCCGCTTGAAATTTTGCACAAATACTTTTTATTAGTCTATGTCGGTTGGGATTGTAAATGGGCCAAATCGGTCCATGTTTTGATATAGCTGCCATATGAACCGATCTTGGGTCTTGACTTCTTAAGCCTCTAGAGGGCGCAATTCTCGTCCGATCTGAATAAACTTTTGCACGTGGTATTTTGGTATCACTTCCAACAATTGTGCTAAGTATGGTTCAAATCGGTCCATGTTTTGATATAGCTGCCATATGATCTGATCTTGGGTCTGAACTTCTTCAGGTTCTTGAGGTCGCAATTCTCGTCCGATCTGAATGAAATTTTGCACAAGGTGTTTTGTTATGACTTCCAATAACTGTGCTAAGTATGGCGCAAATCGGTTCATAACCTGATATGGCTGACATATAAACCGATCTTGGATCTTGACTTCTTGAGCCTCTAGAGGGCGCAATTCTCATCCGATTTGGCTGAAATTTTGCACAAGGTGTTTTGTTATGACTTCCAATGACTGTGCTAAGTATGGCGCAAATCGGTTCATAACCTGATATAGCTGCCCTATGAACCGATCTTAGGTCTTGACTTCTTGAGCCTCTAGAGGGCGCAATTATCATCCGATTTGGCTAAAATTTTGCACGTGGTGTTTTGGTATCACTTTCAATAACTGTGTTATGTGTGATTCAAATCGGTTCATAGTCTGGTATAGCTGTCATATAAACCGATCTTGGGTCTTGACTTCTTGAGCCAATAGAGCGCGCAATTCTCATCCGATTTGAATGAAATTTTGCACAAGGTGTTTTGTTATGACTTCCAATAACTGTGCAAAGTATGGCGCAAATCGGTTCATAACCTGATATAGCTGCCCTATAAACCGATCTTGGGTCTTGACTTCTCGAGCCTCTAGAGGGCGCAGTTCTCATCCGATTTGGCTGAAATTTTGCACAAGGTGTTTTGTTATGACTTCCAATGACTGTGCTAAGTATGGCGCAAATCGGTTCATATCCTGATATAGCTGCCCTATGAACTTGGGTCTTGACTTCATGAGCTTCTAGGGGGCCCAATTGTCCTCCGATTTGGCAAAAAATTTGTAGGGCGGCTTCTCTCATGACCTTAAACATACGTGTTTGATATGGTCTGAATCGATCAATAGCTTGATACAGCTCCCAATAAACCTATCTCCCAATTTTGCTTCTTAGGCCCCTACAAGGCGCTATTCTTCTCCGAATGAACTGAAATATTACACAATGACTTCTACAATGTTCAGCATTCATTTATGGTTCGAATCGGACTATAACTTGATATAGCTCCAATGCCATAACAGTTCTTATTCAATATTCTTTGTCTTTGCCTGAAAAAGAGATGCCGCGCATAGAACTCGACAAATGCGATCCATGGTGGAGGGTATGTAAGATTCGGCCTGGCCGAACTTAGCACGCTCTTACTTGTTAGAGTTGTTTTTGTTTCTATTTCTATTCTATTGCCTATAAATCCGATTTAAATATTTATGTGATGCATTTGAATATTCCATGACAATGGCCCAGATGCATTTTTGTGTTGTTTATTGCAAAATAAAAGTCTATTTTCTAATAAATTCTATTGGAATGTAAATCACTTTGGAGATGATTAAATGCATAGTCTATAGCCCTTTGTCTGTATCCCGCTTAGTGATCAAATATTTAAGGAAATTGTTTTTGATTTCATGCATGAAAGGTATTGATTGCTAAAAGTTTTTGTTAGAAAATAATATCACTACTTATGTAATTTTTTCCATAAATTTCAAATACCAATGTCATTGCCAATATATGCCATTGCTTATTGATGAGAACTTTTTTCCGTTTTTTTACCGGAAAAAAGATTAAGGTGAACGTTTACTAATTGTTTTGAAGCACCTGATAAAAATTGATAAGTACAACTGATTTGTTGTTATCTTGGTCGATAAGTAATCAATTAATGATAAAGCCAATACCGTTAAAGTTGTTACCTAACACTGATAAAGTTTTTTATCAAAATGACCGACATTTAAATTAATGACTCAAACTTTTTAATGAAATTATTTCGCAAATACTTCTTGTTGATGTAGGTCAGCTGGGAGTATAAATGGGCTAAATCGATTCATATTAAAATGAAACTCGTAAAATAAACCGATTTTCAATGTTTCACTGAAGCAAAATATTTCAAATTCATAGTATAGTTGATTTTTATACACTCCACCATAGGATGGGAGTATACTAATTTAGTCATTCTGTTTGTAACTACTCGAAATATTCGTCTGAGACCCCATAAAGTATATATATTCTTGATCTTCGTTATATTTTATGTCGATCTAGCCATGTCCGTCCGTCTATCCGTCCTTCCGTCTGTCTGTCAAAAGCACGCTGACTTTCGAAGGAGTAAAGCTAGCCGCATCAAATTTTGAACAAATACTTCTTTTTAGCATAGGTCAGTTGGTATTGTAAATTGGTCATATCGGTCCATATTTTGATATAGCTGCCATATAAACCGATCTTGGGTCTTGAATTCTTTAGCCTCTAGAGGGCGCAATTCTTATACGATTAGAATGAAACTTTGCACGACGTGTTTTGTTATGACATCCAGCCACTGTGCCAAGTATGGTTCAAACCGGTCCATAACCTGATATATCTGCCATATAAACCGATCTTGGGTCTTGACTTCTTGAGCCTCTAGAGGGCGCAATTCTTAACCGATTAGAATGAAATTTCGCACGACGTGTTTTGTTATGATATCCAACAACTGTGCCAAGCATGGTTCAAATCGGTTAATAACCAGATATAGCTGCCATATAAACCGATCTTTGGTCTTGACTTCTTGATCCTCTAGAGGGCGCAATTCTTTTCCGATTGGAATAAAATGTTACACGACCTGTTTTGTTATGATATCCAACATCTGTACCTACTATGGTTCAAATCTGTCCATGTCCTGTTATAGCTGTCATATAAACCGATCTTGGGTCTTGAATTCTTGATCCTCTAGAGGGCGCAATTTTCATCCGATTTGGAAGAAATTTAGTACGACGGATCCTCTCATGACCATCAACGTACGTGTTTATTATGGTCTGAGTCGCACTATAGCCTGAAACAGCTCCCATATAAATCGATCTCTCTATTTTACTTCTTGAGCCCCCAAAGGGCGCAATTCTAATTCGAATTGGCTGACATTTTACACAGGTCTCCAACATATAATTTAATCGTGGTCCGATCTGGACCATATCTTGATATCGTTCTAATAGTAGAGCAAATCATTTCTTTTATCCTTTTTTTGCCGAAGAAGAGATGGCGGGAAAAGAACTCTACAAATCCGATCCATGGTGGGGGGTATATAAGATTCGGCCCGGCCGAACTTAGCGCTCAATTCGCTCACACTCAAGTCCTTCCAATTCCTTTTTCTTTCTGCGGAATAGACGTTTCTCCTCTCTCCTTTTCTCCCGATACCTCTCCTTCATCTTCATAACAGAATACTATGTACAAAATTTCAATCAAATCTGATACAAATTGCGGCTTGTAAGGGCTCAAGAAGTCAAATCGGGAGATCGGATTATATGGGAGCTATATCAGGTTCTTGACCGATTTGTACCGTACTTGGCACAGATGTTGGAAGTCATAACAGAACACTATTTGCAAAATTTCAGCCAAATCGGACAAAAACTGTGGCTTCCATGGGCTCAAGAAATCAAATTGAGATATCGGTTTATATGGGAGCTATATCTAAATCTGAACCGGTGCGATCCATTTGCTATCCCCAACGATCTAAGGCAATATAAAGTATCTGTGAAAAATTTCAAGCGCCTAGGTCCACGTATTCGACCGCTTTCATGATTTCGACAGACGGGCGGACGGACATGGCTAGTTCGACTCAGAATGTTGAGCCGATCAAGAATATATATACTATACAGTGTCCTAGATCACTATTTCGAGGTCTTACAAACTAGATTAGTATGCTCCCATCCTATGGTGGTGGGTATAAAAATGGAAAAATAGTACTGGTAACGGGAGAAAAAGTACATTTAGTACCGCAACTGGTACCATTTGGTACTTTCTGTACGAATGGAGCTAATTCTGAAATTTTACATGCAGGTGCAACTAGGAAAAATATATTGGATGACTATAATCTTCTTACAATTCGTACATTTTGATATCAATATTGGTGGCATTTGGTACTTTCTGTTTAGATGGAGCTAGAGGTCTGAAATTTGGCATGTAGGTACAACTTAGAAGTATATGATGGGTGGCTAAAAGATCTATTCACCATTCCCACATTTTGGTATGTAGGCATATAGGTGCAATTAAGAAATATATGATGGGTGTCTAAATGATCTATTAAAAATTCATACATTTTGGTACCAAAATTGGTACCATTTGGTACTTTCTTCACAAAGAAGGTGGTTTACAGCCTCACCTTTACTATAATTATTGGGCGTCCAGAAGATTTTCGCCCATTTAAAAGGGGGGTATCAAAAACGGAGGTAGCGAAGCGGATCACCGAGATGCTTGTATATATCAATGACCTGGAAAACTGCCTTTGGGATATAAATGCAAGTTTCAAGAGATTTAAAATGTAAGGCAGATAAACATCTTCAATGTATACGCCAGAGGCCAACATTCAATTCAAAAGCACATAAAAACAAAATTTAAAATTAGCAAATGCAATAGGAACAAATATTAAAAGATGTTGTTTGAACCATAGGCTTTTATTCTGCTTTTATTGCTCAATTAGTTTGAAATAAACACTGAGATTAGCATAAATTCGCTATTCGGCTAAACTAGCACACAATTTGTAGCAACTGCATGGGTCATTATTATTCACTTGTTATACCCTCCACCACAAGATAGGGGTATACCAACATCTTCATTCAGTTTGAAACACCTCAAATCTTAGATCCCATCAAATCTAAATATTCTTGATCGTCATGATACATTAACCATAAGCCATTAACGACAAATGGGTGGAAAAATATCCAAGAATGGAGCTGGCTTGGAAAAATTCTAATTCGAGTTTAGAAAGAGGTATCCTAATGAAATTTGGATTAGCGTAAAGTGAACGAATGAAATTTTCCCCGTCATATAACATCATGTTTTGGGGAAGAATTGGCTTATTGGAAATCGGCAAGTTGTATAGCCTTCACCGTATTCGTGAAGATAACTTAGCCAGGACACAAACCTAACATTTTAACAGAGCTATGTTAAGTGATTAACAGAGCACTGTGAACTAGAATCCGTAGTCCCTATACCCAAATTATATTTCAGCTTGGAGAAATTTGGCCCCAAAAGTTATATTTGAATTTAACATAATGGCCCACCTACCTATGACCAGTCCAGCACAGTGGGCCATTATGTTAAATTCTAATATAATTTTACTATTGAATATGGGGACTACTGATTCTAGTAGCTCCTGGTAGGGGCTAATTCTGCTATTAGTTTGTATCACCTATCTATGACCAGTCCAGCACAGTGGGCCTTTTTGTTAAAATTAAATAGCTCTGCTGATACTCTTTTATTGCCAAAAACAAGATGGAATAGGATTAAGACCCCATTACCCCAGGCTATTGGAACGGGGACTGAAAATATAATAGCAACGCACTCAGGGCGCCAACTCGTTTTGAAAATGTAACCGTTGATGAGCAACTTGTTGCTTTTAGGGGTAGATGTTCTTTTTGACCGTTTTATGCCAACAAAGCCATTAAAATATGGATTGAAGTTTTGGCTATTGGTAGACTCAAAGTCAGGCTATGTATGGAAAATACAAATATACCTTGGTAAAGCTCGAAATAACTTGCCAGAAAAAAACCAAGGAGAATGTGTGGTATTAGAATTGTCTGAAGGCTTGAAAGGACAAAATGTATCAGCCGATAATTTTTATACCCGCCACCGAAGGATGGGGGTATATTCCGACCCTATAACATATATATATATATATATTCTTGATCAGCGTAAAAATCTAAGACGATCTAGCCATGTCCGTCCGTCCTTAAAAATAGAGATATTGCACTGAAACATTCCACAGATTCTTTTTTTTGTTCGTAAGCAGGTTAAGTTCGAAAATGGGCTATATCGGACTATATCTTGATATAGACCGATTCGCCGATTTAGGGTCTTAGGCCCATAAAGGCCACATTTATAAACCGATTTTGCTGAAATTTGGGAAATACTTCTTCAATTTCGTCGAGATCGGTCCAGATTTGGATATTGTTGCCATATAGACCGATCTCTCGATTTAAGTTCTAGCGCCCATAAAAGGCGCATTGATTGTGCGATTTTGCCAAAATAAGGGACAGTGAGTTGTATTAGGCCCTTCGACATCCTTCTTCAATTTGGCTCAGATCGGTCCAGATTTGGATATAGCTATCTTATAGACCGATCCGCCGATTTAGGGTCTTAGGCCCATAAAAGTCACATTTATAAACCGATTTTGCTGAAATTTGGGACAATGAGTTGTATTAGGTCCTTCGACATACTTCTTCAATTTCGTCGAGATCGATCAAGATTTGCATATAGCTGGCATATAGACCGATCTCTCGTTTTAAGGTTTTGGGCCCATAAAAGGCGTATTTATTGTGCGATTTTGCTGAAATTTGGGATAGTGAGTTGTGTTACGCCTCTCGACATCTTTCTGCAAAATGACACAGATCGGTTTAGATTTGGATATAGCTGCCATATAGACCGATCTCTCGATTTAAGGCCTTGCGTCCATAAAAGGCGAAATTATTGTCCGAGTCTGCCGCAATTTAGGACAGTGAGTTGTGTGAGAACCTTCGATATCCTTTTCCAATTTGGTTCATATCGGTTCAGATTTGAATATAGCTGCCATATAGACCGATCTCTCGATTTAAGGTTTTGGGCCCATTAAAGGCGCATTTATTGTTCGATTTTGCCAAAATTAGGGACAGTGAGTTGTATTAGGCCCTTCGACATCCTTCTTCAATTTGGCCCAGATCGGTCCAGATTTGGATATAGCTATCTTTTAGACCGATCCGCCGATTTAGGGTCTTAGGCCCATAAAAGTCAAATTTATAAACCGATTTTGCTGAAATGGGACAATGAGTTGTATTAGGCCCTTCGACATACTTCTTCAATTTCGTCGAGATCGGTCCAGATTTGAATATTGTTGCCATATAGACCGATCTCTCGATGTAAGTTCTAGCGCCCATAAAATGCGCATTGATTGTTCGATTTTGCCAAAATTAGGGACAGTGAGTTGTATAAGGCCCTTCGACATCCGTTTTTAATTTGGCCCATATCGGTTCAGATTTGAATGTAGCTGGCATATAGACCGATCTCTCGTTTTAAGGTTTTGGGTCCATAAAAGACGCATTTATTGTGCGATGTCGCCAAATTTTGAGACAGTGAGTTAAGTTAAGCCCCTCGACATACTTCTCCAATTTGGCCTAGATCGATGAAGATTTGCATATAGCTGCCATATAGACCGATCTCTCGTTTTAAGGTTTTGGGCCCATAAAAGGCGCATTTATTGTCCGATTTTGCTGAAATTTGGAATAGTGAGTTGTGTTACGCCTCTCGACATCTTTCTGCGAAATGACACAGATCGGTTTAGATTTGGATATAGCTGCTATATAGACCGATCTCTCGATTTAAGGCCTTGTGTCCATAAAAGGCCAATTTATTGTCCGAGTCTGGCGAAATTTGGGACAGTGAGTTGTGTGAGAACCTTCGATATCCTTTTTCAATTTGGCTTATATCGGTTCAGATTTGAATATAGCTGCCATATAGACCGATCTCTCGATTTAAGGTTTTGGGCCCATTAAAGGCGCATTTATTGTCCGATTTCGCCGAAATTTGGGACAGTGAGTTGTGTTAGCCCCTTCGTTAGCCCTATTCAATTTTCGGCCAGATCGGTTCAGATTTGCATATAAACCTATCTCTCGATTTATAGTCTTGACCCCATAAAAGGCGAATTTATAATCCGATTTCGCTTAAATTCGACACAGTGACTTATGTTAGGATTTTCGACATTCGTGTCGTATATGGTTCAGATAGGACTATATTTGGATAAGGCTGCCAATATTTTGTTTTACAAAATTGAACTATGACTTATACTTAATAGACCACTCAACATCCGTGCCGAATTTGTTACAAATCGGACTTTATCAAGATAGAGTTGCTGTGGGGGCATAAATTTTGCATTTTTCACCGGATTATGACGAAAGGTGGTTTACATATATACTCGAGGTGGTGGGTATCCAAGGTTTGGTCCGGCCGAACTTAACGCCTTTTTATTTGTTCTCGTTTAGGTTTTGTAGATACTGTTGATCAAATGATTAGCTCCTACTCCTTAAAACGCAAAACAAACCGATGGCCAACTGTTGTATTTGCAAATATGCATTGTGGTACTCGGAAGCGTGGAAATTGTGCTTGCTGCTAATCAAAGTGCGACGTAAAATGCTTCGGAACACTATGTGCAACATTTCAGCCAAATAGGACAAAAATTACGGCTTCTAGGGCTCAAGAAGTCAAAATTCACATCGTTTGGATGCCGGGCCACAATGGAGTAAGGGGACGATTTGACGATTTGTCGGTGAAGACCTGAGGACTTCCGTCAATAAACTTCGTTAACCCGAAGCCTTTCGGGTTGGCGCAGTCCGAGTTAAGAGAGTGGGCGACAAATGCGCATGCAACCATGTGGAACAGCGAAACGGTCGCTAGGACGGCGCAAATCCTATGGGGGTATCCAGATCGTGAAAAGACGAGGCTATTACTGAAAGGAAGTATGAAGGAGTTCAGTATAGCTATTGGTACCATAACGGGACACATAGGACTACGAGCTCACTTATGTATGCGGGAAAGATGATGAAATGTTGGAGCATTTCCTTTGTCAGTGCCCGGCTTTCGGGTCCAACAGATACCGGCACTTAGGTGGGGACACTATACCAGACATGAACCAACTTAGGGGAGTGGTATTAAAAACAATTAAGGATTTTGTAAGTAGCACGGAATTCCTAACTTAAAATTTTCTTTTTAGAGGTTACTTTATAGTTTTTAGAGCGCACAACAAGCCGATTACTGGCTGGGGCGGATTAATATCTGCACCCTCTTTTCAACCTACCTTAACGATTTTTTTACTTATTTATTTTTGTTTTTTGTTTCTTTTTAGGTAAGTTTGAAAATTTTTCCATTTAAAATTATTTCTATGCATAGTGGTGAGTATGCTGGGAGACATCTATAAATGTGACACCATTTTATTGTCAGCGTTGAAGATTTTAGCGCAGTTTCGAAGTAAATTATAGCACCGACTTTAAATGCTTAAAAAAGAGAAACTTCACTTCATATCTTAAGTTAGTTTTTAATACATCGTTTAATTTTTATTTCCATATAATTGGCCCAAAACATTTCGGTTATTGGAAAACCCCGATTTCAAACAACCCATTAATTTTATTTACCTCATAAAAACAAACTGGAATTGAAACTTTAAAAGTTTTTCTAGCATTTAGTTTCATTAATCCAAACTGTCATGTGTGGAGAAATTAGTTTTAATGATAAACTTATATGTCTTTCTCGTGTCCTACCCAATTTTCTGCTGCTTGAATGCAATGGATTGGAAAAGTTGATGTCATTTGCCATATATACGTTTAAAATTAAAAGCTTTTAATCTTGGCACATACATCTAAGCGAATTTGTGCATCAATTTCACCCCACTTCAACACACTGAGTCACCGCCAAGGCATGCAGCAAGGAGTGACGAAAGCTGGGGGGGCTGCTAAATTATTCGACTCTGATGGACGGGTTTATAATGAAACTTTACCAATTTATGTTTGGCCCAATGGTTGGCATGCGACGGTAGTAATGTGCCGCATAATAAACTATGACTGCATCACACAGCGCGTCAAGGATCATCATTGAGGCAACATCAGCGTCAGATGCAGGCTCAAAATCAGCATCCTCATCATCGTCATGGAATGCTACAACGTCATTGTGTTGTGATTTTGAACCACATTTCACCCGGCAAAGGATTTGGAATCAAATCAGGCACTCTATTCTTGTGTATCGCCACTCATATCGTTGGAAACAATCAAATTTGAAATAAAAACGAGAAAAAACACGAAATAAATAAAACTGAATTGCACTCAATCACGCTCCTGAGATGCATTGAGTGGACCAGAAATGGGAGATGCCAAAAAAGAAATCCAACGAGAAACGTAATAAAATGAAAATAATTGAACTTTGCTTTGTGTCATTTATTCAGTATTGAATTCAACGCTGGTGATTGCAGTTAAGGGAAGGTAGCATGACTCAGGCCCACTACCAAAACAAACAGCAAAAACCAGTGTTGCCTCTTATTTTAAATTTATTTAAAAAAAAATAATAAAATATTATAATACACAATTAAATAAAATAAATACAAAAGTTGTTGATCACCCTCCACCATAGATCGCTCTTGTCGAGTTCTTTTCCCTGTATCTCTTTTTAGAATAACCTAGGATAAAAGGAAAGAATTACTATGCCAATTGAATTGAAGGTTGGAGACCACAGTAGAAGTCATTGCGTAAAATGTCAGCCAAATCGAATAATAATTGCGCCCCCTAGAGACTCAAGAAATCAAGATTACAGACGGTTTATATGGCAGCTATATCAGGTTATAGACCGACTTGAAACATATTTGTCACAATTGTTGGGCGTAATTCCCTTTAGGGGCTCAAGAAGTAAAATAGGAAGTTCGGTATATTGGGGACCTGCATAAGGCTATAGACCGATTTAGACCATATTTGACACGTATGTTGGAGATCGAAGCCGTTGTACAAAATTTCAGCCAAAAAATTGCGCCGCACAG
Source organism: Stomoxys calcitrans (assembly GCF_963082655.1). Taxonomy (NCBI): domain Eukaryota; kingdom Metazoa; phylum Arthropoda; class Insecta; order Diptera; family Muscidae; genus Stomoxys; species Stomoxys calcitrans. Next base: position 135,166,126 of record NC_081556.1, on the reverse strand, counting down.
CGATTCAAGAAGTCAAGATCCCAGAACGGTTTATATGGCAGCTATATCAGGTTGTAGACTGACTTGAACCAAATTTGGCACAGTTGTTGGAAGTTATAATAAAACGCGTCGTGCAAAATTTCAGACAAATCGGATAAGAATTGCGCCCTCTAAAGGCTCTAGAAATCAAGACCCCAGATCGGTTTATATGACAGCTATATCAGATTATGATCCGATTTGAATCATACTTAGCACAGTTGTTGGAAGTCATAACGAAACGCGTCGTGCAAAATTTCAGACAAATCAAATAAGAATTGCGCCCTCTAAAGGCCCAAGAAGTCAAGACCCCAAATCGGTTTATATGACAGCCATATCAGGTTATGGACCGATTTGAATCATACTTAGCAGAGTTGTTGAAAGTCATAACAAAAAACGTCGTACAAATATTCAGCCAAATCGGATAGGAATTAGGCCCTCTAGAGGCTCTAGAAGTCACGACCCCAGATCGGTTTATATGGTATATCAGATTATAAACCGATTTTAATCATACTTAGCACAGTTGTTGGAAGTCATAACGAAACACGTCGTACAAATTTTCAGCCAAATCGGATGGGAATTAGGCTCTCTAGAGGCCCAAGAAGTCAAGACCCCAGATCGGTTTATATGACAGCTATATCAGATTATGATCCGATTTGAATCATACTTAGCACAGTTGTTGGAAATCATAACAAATTTTTATTTTATTTTATTTTATTTTATTTTGTTTTGTTTTGTTTTATTTTATTGTATTTTATTTTATTTTATTTTATTTTATTTTATTTTATTTTATTTTATTTTATTTTATTTTATTTTATTTTATTTTATTTTATTTTATTTTATTTTATTTTATTTTATTTTATTTTATTTTATTTTATTTTATTTTATTTTATTTTATTTTATTTTATTTTATTTTATTTTATTTTATTTTATTTTATTTTATTTTATTTTATTTTATTTTATTTTATTTTATTTTAGTTCATTTTATTTTATTTTATTTTATTTTATTTTTTTTATTTCATTTTTTTATTTTATTTTATTTTATTTTATTTTGTTTTGTTTTATTTTATTTTGTTTTGTTTTATTTTACTTTATTTTATTTTAATTTATTTCATTTTATTTTTATTTTATTTTATTTTATTTTATTTTATTTTATTTTATTTTATTTTATTTTATTTTATTTTATTTTATTTTATTTTATTTTATTTTATTTTATTTTTGTTTATTTTATTTTATTTTATTTTATTTTAAATTTTATTTTATTTTTTATTTTATTTTATTATTTATTTTATTTTATTTTATTTCTTTTAATTTTAAGTTTTTTTCTAAATTTATGAATAATATCAGTATTTTTTTTTACCATGGCAACCCTTACCTAAACCAACACCATGCCAAATATCTGCATCATCCACTCTTGCAGTCTGTTGTTGTTTTGTATCGCAGTCTATGATATTGTTTAAATATTTAACAGCAAACAGACAGCAGACTACCACCAACATCCAATAGACATTCGAGCAACAGCGATAACTTTGGCAATGCGAGGCGAATCACTGATTGCATTTCCACACTGTGCTGTGCGACCACAATAAGGTCTGGATTGAGTACATAACTATTCCTGGTGTTATCATTAAATCACATCTCTAACAGTCACAAATCGCTTAAAGTGCTAGAGTTTTGTGCTATGATTCCTTCCTTCAGATTTCAAGTCTGGCAACCAATTGGCAATTGACGAAAATGGTACACTGACATGCACTTACAAAATGATAGTTTTGGGATTTTCAAACATTGATGTAAATCTGCAACGGGAAATGGTCGTATTTAAGTGTTGCATTCGAATTGTATGGTTAAACACTAGAAGAAATTAGGTTAGGCTAGCTACATTAAACAAAAAATTACTTTAAATACAAAAACAAAATAAATCGTATTCAAGTAGATGTGGACAATAGGGTTAAGTCCAAAAGCTATGTACTTTTAAACTTTGACAGATTTATAAGCTGCTTTTTTGTTTACATGGCTTAATTATTAAACCAAAAGGCTTGTCTGTATAGACATGAGCTTTAACATAGCCCCACAAAAGATAGTCTAAAGGCATTAAATCGCACGATCTGGGCAGTCAATTGACCGGTCCCGAACGTGAATTAAAATTTTGACCGAACTCGCCTCTTAATAAGTCCATTGCAACGCGCGCTGTGTGACTTGTGGCACCGTCTTGTTAAAACCACATGCCATGCAAGTCAAGCTCTTGCATTTTGGGCCAAAAAACGTTGAATATCATCTCACGTTAGCACTTACCATTCACAGTTACGTTACGGTTCGCATCACCTTTAAAGAAGTACGGTCCAATGATGCCACCAGCCCATAAACCGCACCAAACTGTGACTTTTTGTGGATGCATTAGTAGCTCTTGCAATGATTCTGGTTGATTTTCACTCCAAAATTGACAATTCTGCTTATTTACATACACATTGAGCCAGAAATGAGCTGACCATAAAATGGAAGAGGCACTCGATGAACTTTCTTAGATTAGTTTAGGTAAGAGTGGCAATCCTTTACAGACTCACTTAGACAATTTTAAGCCCATTGTGATATCACAGTAGCGACAGACCAAGGCTTCTGGCGGGAATCGAACCCACGACCCCTGCACTGGTAATCCAAGCACGCTTCCAACTCAGCTACCGAGGCGCCCATGAACTTTCTTACTTTCTTAACAGAGCACTCATTTTGATAATCAAGTTTAATAATTTGCAAGCGTTGTACGTTTGTACCAAACTGAAGGTGTGAACCAAAACACGAAACGTGCGCCAGCTGTTTAAGCCAGTGTTGCCAAAAAGATAATAGCTTAAAATCATCCTTTATTTCGCAACTATATGTAATTATGGTCCGATATTCACCATATTCGAGTCGGATATTTGGGACCTAAGTACGAACATCTCAATGATTCAAATTTCAGCAAAATCGTAAAAAAACGTCGGCTCTAGTGGGCTTAAGACCCCTAATCGCCAGATCGGTCTGTATGACAGCTATATCCAAATATAATCCGATTAGGCCCAGTCAAGATGCAAGATTTCAACTTAATATCTCAATTTTTATACCCTCCACCATGGGATGGGGGTATACATATTTCGTCATTCGGTTTATAACACCTCGAAATAGGCGTCTTAGACCCCATAAAGTATATAAGTTCTTGATCGTCATGACATTTTAAGTCGTTTTAGCCATGTCCGCCCACCAGTCCGTCCGGCTGTCGAAAGAATGCAACCTTTCGAATAAGTAAAGCTAGGCGCTAGAAATTTTGCAGGCCACCGTAGCGTAGAGGTTAGCATGTCCGCCTATGGCACTGAACGCCTGGGCTCGAATCTTGGCGAGACCATCACAACAAAATTTTCTACGGTGGTTTTCCCCTCCTAATGCTGTCAACATTTGTGAGGTACTACGCCATGTAAAACATCTCTCCAAAGAGGTGTCGCACTGCGGCACGCCATTCGGACTTGGCTAACAAATAGGAGGCTCCTTATCATTGAGCTTAAACTTGAATCGGACTGCACTCATTGATATGTGAGAAGTTTGCCCCTGTTCCTTAGTGGAATGTTTATGGGCAAAATTTGCATTTACTTTTTATTAGTGTAGATCGGTTAGGATTGTAAATGGCCCAAGGCGATCCATGTTTTGATAGGGCTGCCATATAAATCGATCTTTGGTCTTGACTTCTTGAGCTTCTAGAGGGCGCAATTTGTATCCGATTAAGATTAAATTGTGCGCATAACAACTGCGCTAATTTTGGTTGAAATCGGTCCATAACCTGGTATAGCTGTTATATAAACCGAACTGGGGTCTTGATTTCTGGAGCCTTTAGAGGGCGCAATTCCCATCAGATTTAACTGAAAATTTTCATGACGTGTTTCATTATGACTTTTAACAACAGTGCTTAGCATGGTTCAAATCGGTCCATAACCGGATATAACCGCCATATAACCCGGCCTTGAATGTTGAATTCTTGAGCCACTAGAGGGCGCAATTCTTATCCGATTTAACAGAGAATTTTCATGACGTATTTCATTATGACTTCTAACAACTGTGCTAAGCATGGTTCAAATCGGTCCATAACCCGATATAGCCGCCATATAAGCCGACCTTGAATCTTGACTTTTTGAGCCACTATAGGGCGCAATTCTTATCCGATTTGGCTTAAATTTTTCATTAAGTGTTTTGTTACGACTTCCAACAACTGTGCTATGTATGGTTGAAATCGGTCCATAACCAGATGGAGCTGACCTATAAACTGATCTGGGGTCTTGACTTCTTGAGCCACTAGAGGGAGCAATTCGTATCCGATTTGACTGAAATTTTGCATGACGTGTGTCGTTATGACTTCCAACAAATGTGGCAAATATGGTTCAAATCGATCCATAACCTGATATAGCTGCCATATAAACCGATCTTGTATCTTGACTCATTCAGTCTCTAGAGGGCGCAATTATTTTCCGTATTATTATCTTTAATATACGTGTCAAATATGATCTGAATCGGTTATAGCCTGACACACCATCCCTATACACATTTAGCTTTTTTCCCCATTAGCCCTAAAGGGCGTAAATTCCTATTCGATTCGGCTGAAATTTTACACAATGACTTCTTTTATGATATAGCTCCAAAAGCATAGCAATTCTTTTCTTTTATCCTTTGTTTGCCTAAAAAGAGATACCGAGAAAAGAACTCGACAAATGCGATCCATGGTGGAGGTATATAAAATTCGGCCCGGCCGAACTTAGCTCTCGCTTTTACTTGTCGTCTCGACATCCTGAGTCCGTCAAAATCGGTCAAGAACCTAATATAGCTCCTTGAGCCCCTGGAAGCCTCAATTTTCATCCGATTTGGCTGAAATTTTGCACATGATGATCTGTTATGACTCTCAATAATTGTGGCAAGTACGGTCCAAATCGGTCAAGAACATGATATAGCTTCCATATAAACCGATCTCCCGATTTCATTTCTTGAGCCCCTGGAAATCTCAATTCTCATCCGATTTGGCTGAAATTTTGCACATGGTGATCTGTTAGGACTTTCGACAGCTGCGCCAAGTACGGTCCAAATCGGTCAAGAACATGATATAGCTCCCATTTGAACCGATCTCCCGATTTCATTTCTTGAGCCCCTGGAAGTCTCAATTTTTATCCGATTTGGCTGAAATTTTGCACATGGTGATCTGTTATGACTCTCCATAATTTTTTCATGTACCGTTCAAATCGATCAAGAACCTGATCAAGTTTCCATATTAACCGATCTTCCGATTTGACTTCTTGAGCTACTGGAAGCCTCAATTTTCATTCGATTTGGCTGAAATTTCGCATGTGGCGTTCTGTTATGACTTCCAACATCTATGCCAAGTACGGCCTAAATCGGTGTTCTGGTATGACTCAACAATTGTGCCATGTACCATTCAAATCGGTCAAGAACCTGAAAAAGTATCCATATAAACAATTTCTCTTTCTTACTTCCTTTCCGTAACAGCCTCGTCTTCTCATGATCAGGATCCCCCATAGGATTTTCGCCATCCTATCGACCGTTTCGCTGTTTCACATGGTTGCATAACCATATGTAGGCGCTAGTTGTCATTGCCGTCACTATGATATCTTCAAAATGTATCATCATTTGTGCTACATGCCATATCACCGAGTAGCTACATTAAACCATGACATGCAACACTCTTCAGTTTTTGGTTTTTTTTTTCTTATTTTCCATTTCAATTGCATTGAGTGCAAAATCACTACAGATGTAATCATATTAAATTTTATTTTCATTTTAATTTCTCATTGCGATTTTGTTTTGCATAATCATTGCTGTCTCTGTCGGCCAAATCTCCACAATCCGAGGAAATCGTGGCCGATTGCCTTATGTTTAAATACAAGTGGCCAATAGTGCTGCTGATGCTATGGGGCAGGCATTCACATAGCAATTGATGGCATGAACGACAGACGACGGATGGATGAATCGCTTGGCATAGTGTGGCATGGGATGGATGGCATCAGTTAATTTGCAAAATTGCTGCTGCAACAAATCTCATTTTCTGCCATGAATGAAGCAAATCATCGTCATCAGCGCAACAACGAGCAAAGCGATAGCCCAGCATCTCAACCTCAGAGCCCATTCCATGTCCGTCCTTGGGTGCAGTAGTGGCACGCGCTGCACTTTCATAGCCGAAATTCATTCAGCTTCCAAAATCATTGCTGTCAGTCAGCAACTCAGTAACTCGTTGCCCCAGTACTCGTGCCACACACAAATTTGAGGGTTGCCATACAAACTTAATATTTTTCTAGAGAGATTTCGCTTTAAAAGTCGATATCGGATGAAAGATATATATGGGAGCTATATCTAAATCTGGACCGATTTTGACGAAATTTTCCACACACATGAAGACATCAAATAAATCACTTAGTGACAAATTTTGTAAAGATCGGACCAAAATTGTAGCTTCTACAGCCTTAAAAGGTCATATCGGATAAAAGATATATAGGGGAGCTATATCTTAATCTGAACCGATTTTTGTCACAATCAATAGCGTATGTCCTTGGGCCAAAAAAGTGACATGTTTGCCCATTTTATGACAATCGGAGTATAAATGCGGCGTGTGCATTGATCACAAGAATACATGGATAGACAGACAGGCAGACAGACGGACGGACATAGCTTAATCGAACCAGGAAGTGGTTCTAAGCCGATCGGTATACTTAACAATGGGTCTAGCTCTTCTCCTTCTTAGCGTTGCAAACAAATGCACAAACTTATGATAGCCTATACCACAGTGATGGTGTAGGGTATAGAAAATTTATAAAAATTTTCCAATATTTTCCAAATGTTGCCAATTTGCATGTTTATTTTATTATTTTATTATTTTATTTTATTTTATTTTATTTTATTTTATTATATTTTATTTTATTTTATTTTATTTTATTTTATTTTATTTTATTTTATTTTATTTTTTTTTTTTTTATTTTATTTTATTTTATTTTATTTTATTTTATTTTACTTTATTTTATTTTTTTATTTTACTTTATTTCATTTTATTTTAATTTTGTTTTATTTTATTTTATTTTATTTTATTTTATTTTATTTTTTTTTTTTTATTTTTTTTATTTTTTTTTCTATTTTATATTATTTTACTTTATTTCATTTTATTTTAATTTAATTTTATTTTATTTTATTTTATTTTATTTTATTTTATTTTATTTTATTTTATTTTATTTTATTTTATTTTATTTTATTTTATTTTATTTTATTTTATTTTATTTTATTTTATTTTATTTTATTTTATTTTATTTTATTTTATTTTATTTTATTTTATTTTATTTTATTTTATTTTATTTTATTTTATTTTATTTTATTTTATTTTATTTTATTTTATTTTATTTTATTTTATTTTATTTTATTTTATTTTATTTTATTTTACTTAATTTTACTTAATTTAATTTAATTTTATTTTATTTTATTTTATTTTATTTTATTTTATTTTATTTTATTTCATTTTATTTTTTTTTTATTGTATTGTATTGTATTTTATTTTATTTTATTTTATTTTATTTTATTTCATTTTATTTTACTTAATATAATTTAATTTAATTTTATTTTATTTTTCTGTTATTTTATTTAATTTTATTTATTTTAATTGTATTTTATTTTATTTTATTTTATATTATTTAATTTTGTTTTATTTTATTTTATTTTATTTTATTTTATTTTAATATATTTTATTTTTTTTTTATTTTCCTGAAAAATTTTTAAAATTTTATTTGTTTTTTGTTAAAAATTTTCGCCTACCTTGCATATGGTCAAGCTACTTGCATGCCTAATATGGGCATAAGTTAAACTACCACGCAGGATCCCTGTGTACGTATTATCAATGTCTATGCGGCAACTACACTTACGAAGTTTTCTATACAATTATGGTATTGGTCGTTGTGTGGACCAGATGAGAGCAAAGCATAGTATTGTGGTTCTTAGCATGATGATGTTTACCATCTGATACCTATTGGGGGTGCTTTAGAAGGATAGCTGACCGCCCTGGTGGTTCACCTTCTCAATCACTCATTTAGTGTTTGGCTGTGCCCATTCCATTCGTATTAGTAGCCAACCATACTTGCATCCTTTACACTCGCCTGGCTTGTCGTTTGTGTGTGTTTTAATACTGCAATTGCTTTTTTAAATCGATCAATCAATCAAATAAACACAACAATCATACAGACAGACGGACGGATAGACATACATACTAAATCCTCACAATAGGTGGCACCAGTACCAAACTGAAACTCTAAACCCAAAAATAACATAATGCCTGCCTTGTGCTGCCAATGATGTTGCTGCAGCTTTTCCCAAATACCCAAAGAAACAACAAAAAATCAAAAATAAATAAAAACATTTCCTGTGCATTTTCATTTTTTGTTTTTAGTGTAAGATACTCTTGGAGGAAAATAACGAGGGGAGTTTCCAAAAAATAATAAATGCGGCTTTTATGGGCATAAGACCCTAAATCGGCGGATCGGTCTATGTGGGGGATATATCAAGTAATAAGCTGGTCCATATATATTACGAAAAATCTTTCTCTCAAAAACTTCAAGCACTGCCTCATCTGCTTTCACAAGTCGGCATAATAGTATGGCAGTCGGAAACGGATTTCAGTTGTTGGGTCCCCAATATAGTCCCCAGGACTCACTCAGTCTTAAACTTTTAAGTGTCTCGCAATCGAACTAAAGTGTAGTCTTTTGTATCCAATCCGAAGCCGTCTGGGTTTTCCATCCTCGCCTCCGGCTTTCTCATACTTGATCCAAATGTCTGTGGGGCGGATGTCTACATGGAATAGTCTCCAGTACCCTAGTAGGTGTGGTCCTCCTCGCCCCGCCTATGCCAGCACAACATGTGCTCTGAACTTGTATTAGTGCTCATGTTGCACCTTTTTCTCGTTCGCCGTCCACCATACAACTGAGGAGTAAGTTAGTATTGGTTTAACCACACCTCTTTTAAAAACAGTGAACCATCCTCGGGGTTATGTTACACGTATCAAAACCACCACAGTGGACCATCCTCGAGGTCATGTTACACTTCGAGTCAGTGACGATATTTCGATGAGGCATAACGTATCAAAACCATGGGAGATTTGACGCAAGTCATAGAACAGACGAAAGTGTAAATACCAATTTGAAATCCACCTCAAAGGAATGCGAATGCATCCACCAGAGGTGGACTTAGCTTTCAGTGGTGACAAGGTGGGTGTAACTTTAAACTGGACATAACACATAAGCGATGACTTAAGTGCATGCAGCAATGCTTTGCCTATCTTAAAAAAAAAAACAAGTAAGAGCGTGCTACATTCGGCCGGGCCGAATCTCTAGAGTTCTTTTCGCGATATGTCTTTTTTGGCAAACAAAAATAATGGATAATAATTGTTATGATATTGGAGATTTTGGGCAATATTTTGGTCCATTCGGGAGAAGACGTTGTAAAAAATTGCAGAAACGAGAATAGCGCCCTCTAGAGGCTTAACAAGTCAATGTCCCAGATCGGTTTATATGGTTGCTATATCAGGTTATAAACCGATTTGAACCATACTTAACGCAGGTGTTGGAAGTCATAACGACACACGTCATACAAAATTTCAGCCAAATCGGATAAGAATTGCGCCCTCTAGTGGCTCAAGAAGCCAAGACGCAAGATCGGTTTATATGGTAGCTATATCAGGTTATAAACCGATTTGAACCATATTAAGCGCAGTTATTGGAAGTCATAACAAAATACCTAATGCAGTATTTCAGCCAAATCGGGTAAGAATTGCGCTCCTAGTGGCTCAAGAAGTCATGATCCAAGATCGGTTTATATGGTAGCTATATCAGGTTATAAACCGATTAAAACCACACTTATCACAGTTGTTGGAAGTCATAACAAAATACTTAATGCAAAATTTCAGCCAAATCGGATAAGAATTGCGCCCTCCTGAGGCTTAACAAGTCAAGACCCCAGATCGGTATATATGACAGCTATATCAGGTTATAGAACGATTTGAACCATACTAAGCGCAGTTATTGGAAGTCATAACAAAATACCTAATGCAGTATTTCAGCCAAATCGGGTAAGAATTGCGCTCCTAGTGGCTCAAGAAGTCATGATCCAAGATCGGTTTATATGGTAGCTATATCAGGTTATAAACCGATTAAAACCACACTTATCACAGTTGTTGGAAGTCATAACAAAATACTTAATGCAAAATTTCAGCCAAATCGGATAAGAATTGCGACCTCTAGAGGCTTAACAAGTCAAGATCCCATATCGGTATATATAGCAGCTATATCAGGTTATAGAACGATTTGAACCATATTAAGCGCAGTTGTTGGAAGTCATAACAAAACACTTCGTGAAAAATTTCAGCCAAATCGGGTAAGAATTGCGCCCTCTAGTGTCTAAAAAAGTCAAGACCCCAGATCGGTATATATGGCAGCTATGCCAGGTAATAAACCAATTTGAACCATACCAAGCACAGTTGTCAGAAGCGATACCAAAACACCACGTGCCAAATTTCAGCCAAATCGGATGAGAATTGCGCCCTCTAGTGTCTTAAAGAAGTCAAGGCCCCAGATCGGTTTATATGGCAGCGATATCAAAACATGGACCAATTTGGCCCATTTACAATCCCAACTGACCTACACTAATAAGAAGTATTTGTGCAAAATTTCAAGCGGCTAGCTTTACTCCTTCAAAATTTTGCGTGCTTTCGACAGAAGGACGGACGGACAGACAGACAGACAGACGGACAGACGGACGGAAATGGCTAGATCGACTTAAAATATCATGACGATCAAGAATATATATACGTTATGGGGTCTTCGACGCTTATTTCGAGATGCTACAAACGGAATGACGGATTAGTATAACCCCCATCCTATGGTGGAGGGTATAAAAATTACAGCCAATAGTCATTAATGATTTAAGCAGAGTTTTGCCTTTTATTACATTCTTAATTTATATTGGGTTACCCAAAAAGTAATTGCGGATTTTTTCGGGTTGCCCAAAAAGTAATTGCGGATTTTTCCTATAGTCGCCGTTGACAAATTTTTTCACAGCTTGTGACTCTGTAATTGCATTCTTTCTTCTGTCAGTTATCAGCTGTTACTTTTAGCTTGCTTTAGAAAAAAAGTGTAAAAAAAGTATATTTGATTAAAGTTCATTCTAAGTTTTATTAAAAATGCATTTACTTTCTTTTAAAAAATCCGCAATTACTTTTTGGGCACCCCAATACTATTTTGTCTTTTTTGTCTTTTTTTTCAAATTCCTGCAACTTTTACTAATCCCCACCTATTAATTCTTCATCTTGGCTGAAAGCCAAAATAAACCGATAAAAGACCTCTACAACTTTGAGCCATGAACCAAGAAGGAAGTCAACACCACCGATAATGTACTACTCGGCAATACTTTGGCTCCTAGCACGCTGCGCTTTTTTGTTGTACTCTACCTTTGCAGCAGAGCACCTTGCCACAAACATATCTATCAATTTACCATAGCCTGCCACATAGAGGAGCATTTGTGTTATAGAAATTATAGGAAATCATGCCACATGCTTTTGGCTGTTGCCAAAATGTATAATTTTTCGAGCTTTCCTGCTCGTTTTTCTAGGTTTCTTTCAAATGCCTTGGACCATTGTTAAAAATGGGTATTTTCTTTGAAAAATATATCTTATCTTGGGTTTTTATTGAAACTGTGGGTGTTTTTGCCACATCTTCCTTGGGGTGTCTGTTTAGAGCTCAACTCCATGGTTAATGGTGCAGCAAAGCCACTAGTTGTGCAGGATATCTTTTACCTTTTGGTCCCTGCGGTTTTTTTTCCACAGTTTCTACTTCTGAAGTGTTTCTTTTTTTTCGAAGATAAATGATTGCTTAGAAGAAAATGTGGTTTTTATGCTAAGCTATTTCGTCTTGAATATTGGCAATGCATTGACTTTTGTTTTGGAGAAGTAAAACTAAACAAATGAAGTAAGAGTTTTGTTAAAACTTTATGCCAAGATTTAAAACAAGAATTAGAGACCCTTACGGGATTATTTTTTATAAGTCGCATTACTGACTGGCATCCCTATATATGGCACACGACTCAGAGATGTCGCCTTCAATCCTTAAGATGCTGGTCGAAGCCGCTTCTGTAGGGAAGAGAGTGATGCTTATGCACATCACCAGATATGAGGAAATTCGGATGTCAATGAAAGGGGTGAGCTGCTTATCGAATATGTTATGAGTTGCAATCTGGCGATTTGTACCGACCAGGAATAGGCAGGAGATACTTGATATTACCTTTGTATCGGAAAATATTGGGTTGCCCAAAAAGTAATTGCGGATTTTTCACATAGTCGGCGTTGACAAATTTTTTCCCAGCTTGTGACTCTGTAATTGCATTCTTTCTTCTGTCAGTTATCAGCTGTTACTTTTAGCTTGCTTTAGAAAAAAAGTGTAAAAATAGTATATTTGATTAAAGTTCATTCTAAGTTTTATTAAAAATGCATTTACTTTGTTTTAAAAAATCCGCAATTACTTTTTGGGCAACCCAATAAATGCATACGATATGTTTCTATCAATCTCTCACGAGTCTTCAGCATAAAGGTTGACAGACTAATAGTTATAGTTATGCTGATGATGGGGCTACTGCGGTTGGGAGAATGTTTCCCAGCACTCTAAGGGTATATCCCTTCAGGAAGCTCTGCGTGTAACAGCAAAGCGGGCTACCGAAAGTGGACAAGGTATAAATCAGTGCGAGACAGGAGAAGTTCTTTCCAGCAGGAGATACAAGTTACCTACAGTGGCAACTGTCTCCTTTGGAAGAAAGTTTGCTGGATAGGGCGTTTTGCTGGACAGGAACTTGAACTTCAAATCCAACATTTTGGAAAGGGCAAGAAAGACAACTCTTGCCCTTTACACCTACAAGAGAGCCATTGGAAAAAGTTGGGGATATAGACCGCGTATCATGCATTGGGTATATATTGCAGTTGTAAGATCTATAATGATATATGGTGTTGAAATCTGGTGGACAGCGTCTCAAAAGTCCACCTATTGTTCAATATTCAACCGGATCGAAAAAATGGCTTGTTTGTGCATTACAGCCGCACTCAGAACGACACCATCTGATGCACTGAATTTAATGCTACATTTAATGCCTCTGGACATTGTGGCTAGACAAATTGGTACGACCACTGCCTAGGGGCTAAGGGAGCTTTCTCTTTGGCCATGTGGCCAATACGGTCACTGTATTATACTTGATAGGATTACACCCTGTCTGAGCCGCCTTTTGATAAAAAACAGACTGTACCACTATTCCTGATAGAACCGGATTGGAAATACGATACCGCTTGTAACAGAAGTATCATAGACTTCTATACGGATGGTTCCCAACTTAACGACCAGGTGGGTGGGCTTTGGGGTGTACTCTAAAAATCTAGAACTGGTCATATCGAAGAGATTACCCGACCCCTGCAGTATGTATCAGATGGAGATTCTTGCAAATAAGGAAGTGGTGGAATGGCTAGGATATAATGTCCTTACGACGATTGGCATAAATAACTGCTCAGGTAGCCATTAAATCCCTAGATAACATATTTCTGAACACAAAACCCGCCCTCGAGGCTAAGTTTTCAGGACTAGGCCTGAAGGACAACGAATGATAGATGGTCACAAAGAAGGGGTTGTGACATTCCAAAACTTTGTGGCCTAATGTAGACTTGAAGAGTCCAGGGAAACTGAAATCTGTGGGTATGCCATTAGCGACATTTAAGCTAAGTTTTCAGGATTAGACCCGAAAGGCAACGAATGATTGATGGTCACAAAGAGGAGGCTGGGAGCATTCCAAAACTATTTGGCCTTATCTAGACTTGAAGAGTCCAGGGAAACTCAAATCTGTGGGTATGCCATGAGCGATATTTAAGCTAAGTTTTGAGGATCAGACCCAAAGGGAGACGAATGATAGATGGTCACAAAGAGGGGGCTGTGAGCATTCCAAAACTTTGTGGCCTTATTTAGACTTCCAGGAAAACTGAAATCTGTGGGTATGCCATTAGCGATATTTAAGCTATGTTTTCAGGACCAGGCCCGAAGGACAACGAATGATAGATGGTCACAAAGAGGAGGCTGTGAGCATTCCAAAACTTTGTGGCCTTATTTAGACTTGAAGAGGTCTGCCGCTTTGCTGTCACTGGCTAGAACAGACGTCTCAGTCATTTTGTCCGTCATGATAGGTCACTTGTCTAATCGGAAAATATGCTGACAGACTAAAGGTTACCATTAACGACTTTTGAGGTTACCATTAACGACTTTTTTGAGCTTCTAGAGGGCGCAATTCTTATCCGATCTGGCCGAAACAACTGTTTCAAGTATGGTCTCAATCAGTCCATATGCTAATATAGCCGCCATTTAAACCGATATCCCGATTAGACTTTTTGGGCTTCTAGAGGGCTCAATTCTTATGCAATATGTTTGAAAATTTGCACATGTCGTTTTGGTATGACTTTTAACAACTGTTCCAAGTATGGTCTTAAGCGGTATATAACCTCATATAGCTACCATATTAACCGATCTTTTTCCCAGTTTCACTTTTTGAGCCTCTGGAAGGGGCATTATTACTCGATTTGTCTGAAATTTTGGAAGTGGGTTTTTCTATAACATTTCTATGTTTGTGTTTGTAGCATCCAGAGGGAAGAGAGATGGAACCATTGGTTAGTATACCGATGGACTCAGAATCACTCTGATTCGATTTAGCTATGTCCGTCTGTCTGCCCATGTTAATTTGTGTACAAAGTACAGGTCACAATTTTCATCCGACCGTCTTCAAATTTGGTACAGGCAAGTTTTTCGGCCTAGAGACGAAGCCTAATGAAATTGGGAAACATTGGTTCAGATTTGGATATAGCTCCCATATATATGTTCGTCTGATTTGCAGTAATAATGCAATAAAAAATGGTCATTTGTTAACCCATTCTCTTGAAATCTTGTAGGAAGGATTTTCTCTTGACTCTCAACACTTCTGATGAATTTCATTGAAATCGGTTCAGATTTGGATATAGCTCCCATATATATGTTCGTCTGATTTGCAATAATAATGCAATAAAATGGTAATTTGTTAAACTCCACTTTTCAAAATAAGGCAGAAAGGATTTTCTCTTAACTGTCGACATTACTGGTGAATTTCATAGAAATCGGTTCAGATTTAGATATAGCTCCCATATATATATGTCGCCCGATTTCAACTTCTAGAGTCACGGCAAGCGCATTTATTGACCTATCTTGCCAAAATTTCGCATATCGCTTTCTGCAACGACTACCACAATATCTGAGAAGTTTGCTGGAAATCGGTTAAGATTTAGAAATAGCTCCCATATATATGTTCGTCCGATTTTGAGAAATATTGCCATATTGTGCTCATTTGTTAACCGATTCTTTCGAAATTAGGCAGGAAGGGCTTTTTTATGACTCTCGACATTACTGGTGAATTTCATAGAAATCGGTTCAGATTTCGATATAGCTGCCATATATTTATATATATTGCCCGATTTTCACTCCTAGAGCCACTGCAGGCGGATTAATTGGCCTATCTTCGCTTTTTAATGTAGGAAGCTTTATAAGATTTAATCGGTACTCATACGAAGGTAATGAACTTCTGTCCCAACCATTTCGATGGAGACAAAATAGTAGAAAATTGTAGTACGGATCCCATACCACTGAACCGTACTCGAGATTACTTCTAACTAGCGTCGTTAAGTTCTTTACTCCAGCGTTTCATGAAGCCAAGAGCACTACGTGCTTTGTTTACAACCATTGAGATGTGTTGACGGAAGTTTAAGCGTTGATCTAGAAGAAATCCAGGGTCTCTAAAGCTATAGACTACTTCAAGTTGATTGGAACCCAAAAAGTAGTTAGTTTTAAGAGAGGTTATTCTTGAAAATGATATGTGTTTGCATTTGGAAATATTAAAAGTTCCATAAAGTTCTGGTTGCACCATTCGTAAAGAGTATCAAGGTCATACTGAAGATAACACTGTTTATCAGAGTCTCTCGTTGATCTGAAGATCTTAACATCATCTGCATACATCAAAATATTCGAGTGCTTTAAAGTAAAAGGGAGATCGTTTGTGAACAAACGAAACAGCACAGGGCCAAGGTGACTACCCTGTGAAACACCTGAAGAGACAACAATTGATTTGGAAACTGCAGTACCAAATTTAACTCTTTGAGTACGTCCAGTCAGATATGATCTGATCCACTTTAGTAAAGATGGACTGAAACCAATAAGATCTATTTTTCTTAACAGAAGGTTGTGGTTGACTTTATCAAATGCTTGACTAAAATCGGTATATATAGTATCCATTTGGTAGCGTTGCCTAAAGCCATCGTTGACCAAACAAGTAAATTCTAAAATATTTGTTATCGTCGATTTCGATTTCCGGATTCCATGTTGATAGGGAGACAATATAGAAGAGACTTGATGTGAAATAGTGTCAGTCAGAATTTTCTCTAATAGCTTCGGAATAGCATTCAAAATTGAAATGCCCCTGTAATTAGATACCTCATTGCGATTTCCGGCTTTAAATAACGGTCTTATATAAGATTGCTTCCACAATATCCATGCTTTAATGAACTGTTGAAAAGTGTACAAAGGGGATACGAAAGTTCGAGAGCGCAATGCTTTAAAATGTTCGATGGAATTCCATCTGGACCGGGATTAAAAGTTATCTTCAGTGACCTTAAATTTTCAAGTACTACGTTTTCGCCAATCTCAGACATGTCTATAAAAGCTGAATTGTTGATTGTGTATGGATATGTTCCACATAAATCATAATAATTATCTGAGTAGGTGGTGCTAAAAAAGTCAGCAAAGATGTCGGTAATGCCTGAATCGTTATCAGCTACTTTAGCTTTATATCTAAGAAAATTCGGTAAACTATTACAACGGCGCTTTGAATTCACAAATTTGTAGAAGGATTTAGGATTTAATTTCAATTAATTTCTGATTTTATTCAAATAACTACCATACGCCAATTTGTTTTCTTTATTATATTCGCATCTTGTTAATGAATACATTGAAAAGTCAGACGTTGACCCTGAGCGTTTAAACCTTTAATATAATTTATTCTTCTTGTTTTGCAGCCTAGAAAGATTTGTTGTATTCCATGGAGGACCAGATGCGTTGCAAAAAGTAGTTTTAGGGACAGATTGAGAAATAAAGTCAAGTAGCACAGTATAAAAAGTTGAAATCATATCATTGCTATCTTTAGATCTGAAAATTTCATTCCAATGAGCAGATGAGAGTAGGGAGTTCAGTTTGATGTAATCAGTTTTAGCAAAACAGAACACTTTTTCAATTGCTACATCTCTTTTAACTTTAGAAGTGGGATAGGGTATAAGTAATTTGAGTGTCGGATGAAAACTATCCTCAGGACTTGCAACCGGATCATTAGAACTTAAACATAGCTCAGATGGTTGCTTAACGAAAACAAGATCGAGTAATTTAGAAAATGAATTGTATATGTAATTAATTTGAAAAAGACCAAAATTTAACAATACGCCGATGCATTCATTAGAATTGCCATTTGGTATCACGGGTGTTAAATCACTTGACTCGGGCGAATGAATCCAGTTAATTTGAGGAAGATTAAAATAACCAAGGGCAATCAATGTGTCTCTTGGTTGAGACGACTGAAATGCTGATTGGATTGCAGATACGTGTTCTAAACAAATATCTTCACATGAAGAGGGTGGGACGTAAGAACGTGAAATAAATATTAAAACATTTTTCAAAAATATTTTTACGGCTACAAATTCAATATCCAAGGAAGATTCCACTATTATTTCTTCAGGTTAAACATATTTGCCCGAAATTTGATAGGGATTGTTTAATAACCCATCTGAAAACATCCGCCAAATTGGTTCAGAATTGGATATAGCTCCCACATTGTGCTAAAAGGATAGGTGTAGGGTGTTATACAGTCGGCACCGGCCGACTTTTGCCCATCCTTACTGGTTCTATTTGAAAAAGTCATTCAAAGAACTTGACCTATGTTATCCATGGTGGAGTGTATATAAGTTTCGGCTCGGCCGAACTTTCACGCTTTTACTTGTTTTATTTATTTATTTAAATGCTTGCATTAAATATTTAAATTCTTGCTCTCATTAAAATTTTTTTGTGAAAAGGCAAACATCAGTGATGTGATGTAAAACCACATCATGTCCTTGGACAATGATAAAAGTCTCATAACGTGTGTGACATAATTCGTTAATGCCTGACTCGTAGACTGATTGAGTTGTTATGGAAGATATTTGATGTATTCATTAAATTGAGATTAATTATTATTTTACATTAACACATATGGAGGACATAATTAATTTGTCATTAAATTTTTAACTTCATTCATGCAGATTTCATTACGCATAAAGTGAAAGGGAGTTTACAACCCATATCTTCATGACGAGATTTGAATCATAGCATTTGATGAATGCTGTACGTTTGCTTATCCGTCAATTAAAAAAAATCAGAAAAATTAGTAAATATTTTATGCCCAAAAAGTAATTGCGGATTTTTCATATAGTCGGCGTTGACAAATTTTTTCCCAGCTTGTGACTCTGTAATTGCATTCTTTCTTCTGACAGTTATCAGCTGTTACTTTTAGCTTGCTTTAGAAGAAAAGTGTAAAAAAAGTATATTTGATTAAAGTTCTTTCTAAGTTTTATTAAAAATGCATTTACTTTCTTTTAAAAAATCCGAAATTACTTTTTGGGCAACCCAATAAAATGGTGTGGAACGCGCATGTTTATTAATAAAATTTTTTTCACTCATAACTAAGCAGTAGGCAAAAGTTAATTGAATTAACTTCATTGTTTTCTTTGTTTAATTAAAATATTTTCAATAAAGAAGTTTAATATCCCATATATTATGTTAAAACAAACTAAAGCTTTGTTTATTTATTTATTTTTTTCCCCCGTTGAGGGGTAGCATAAACATTGCATTTAATTCTTTACAATAATTTATGCATGGTTTTTTATGTGCGCAAAGCTCAGCGTATAAAAACTAAACAAAAATATTTATGAGCATACATTAGCTTATGGCCAAACATTGTACACAAATTACAACAATTTGTAATAATTGCCACATAAAACAAGCAGAGTGTCAACCCAACACAACTTTCAAGTATGAAATGAACAAAAGATAATCAAATAAAGAGGCCTAAAGTTTGGCCGGGCCGAATTTTGGATACCCACCACCTCGGGTATATATGTAAACCACCTTTCGTCAAAATCTGATGAAAATGCATACCTTATGCCTCATAGCAGCTTTATCGAAATATGTTACGATTTGGACCAAATACTAATCGGTACAAGTCATTGTTTAATTGTGTATAACGAAATATTGGTCTTTTTAGAAGCTACCACTAAAAATAAACCGATCAGAACCATATGCGACAAAGATGTCGAAAAGCCTAACACAACGAACTGTCCCAAATCTCGGCGAAATCCGACAATAAATGCCCCTTTTACGAGCCCAAAACCATAAATCGAGAGATCGGTCTATATCGCAGCTACATTCAAATCTGCACCGAGCTGGGCCAAATTGACAAAAGACGTCGAAGAGCCTAACACAACTCACTGTCCCAAACTTCGGCGATATCGAACAATAAATGCATCTTTTATGGGCCCAGAACCTAAAACTGAGAGATCGGTCTATATGGCAGCTACATTCAAATCTGAACCGATCTGAGCCAAATTGAAGAAGGACGTCGAAGAGCCTAACGCAACTCACTGTTTAAAATTTCGGCAAAATCAGACAAAAAATGCGCCTTTTATGGCCCCAAAGCCTTAAATCGGCGGATCGGTCTATTTGACTGCTATATTCAAATCTGGACCTATCTAGGCCAAATTAAAGAAGGATATCGAAGGGCCTAACTTAACTCACTGTCCCAAATTTCAGCAAAATTGAATAATAAATGCGCCTTTTATGGGCTCAAAACCTTAAATCGAGAGATCGGTCCATAAGGCAGCTATATTCAAATCTGGACCGATCTATGCCAAATTGTAAAAACATGTCGAGGGGCCTAAATTTCGGCGACACTGGACAATAAATGCGCCTTTTATGGGCCCAGAACCTAAAACCGAGAGATCGGTCCATATGGCAGCTATATTCAACCGATCTGACCCAAATTGAAGAAGGACGTCGAATAGCCAAGCCAACTCACTGTTTAAAATTTCGGCAAAATCGGACAATAAATGCGCCTTTTATGGCCCCAAAGCCTTAAATCGAGGGATCGGTCTATATGGCAACTATATCCTAATCTGGACCGATCTGAGCCAAATTAAAGAAGAATATCGAAGGCCCCAACTAAACTCACTGTCCCAAATTTCAGTAAAATCGGTTAATAAATGCGCCTTTTATGGGCTCAAAACCTTAAATCGAGAGATCGGTCCATAAGGCAGCTATATTCAAACCTGGACCTATCTAGGCCAAATTGACGAAAGACGTCGAAGAGCCTAACACAACTCACTGTCCCAAATTTCAGCAAAATCGGATAATAAATGCGCCTTTTATGGGCTCAAAACCTTAAATCGAGGTATCGGTCTATATGGCAACTATATCCAAATCTGGACCGATCTGAGCCAAATTAAAGAAGAATATCGAAGGCCCCAACTGAACTCACTGTCCCAAATTTCAGCAAAATCGGATAATAAATGCGCCTTTTATGGGCTCAAAACCTTAAATCGAGAGACCGGTCTATATGGCAGCTATATCCAAACCTCGACCGATCTGAGCCAAATTGAGGAAGGACGTCGAAGAGCTTAACGCAGCTCACTGTTTAAAATTTCGGCAAAATCGGACAATAAATGCGCCTTTTATGGGCCCAAGACCTCAAATCGAGAGATCGCTCTATATGGCAGCTATATCCAAACCTCAACCTCTGAGCAAAATTTAAGAAGTATGTCGAAGAGCCTAACACAACTCACTGTCGCAAATTTCGGGGCCTTTTATGGCCCCAAAGCCTTAAATCGAGGGATCGGTTATATAGCTATATCCAAATCTGGACCGATCTGGGCCAAATTGAAGAAAGATGTCGAAGAGCCTAACACAACTCACTGTCTCAAATTTCAGCAAAATTAGTTTCTAAATGTGGCTTTTATGGGCCTAGGACCCCAAATCGCCGGATCGGTCTATATGGGGGCTATATCAAGATATAGTCCGATAAAGTCCATCTTCGAACTTAACCTGCTTATAAACAAAAAAAAAAAAAAAAAAGAATCTGTGCAAAGTTTCAGCTCAATATCATTATTTTTAAAGACTCATTGATGTGTGAGAAGTTTGCCCCTTCTCGGTTGATGGAACAATTTTTAGTCTAGTCTCAAATGCTTTTCTTTTGAGTCCTATATTACCGTATTGGAAAATATTTCCGGTTTAGAATGCGATTGTCAGTAAAAAATTGCTGTTTGTGGGGTATTTTGAGAAAGGGGTAGACCCCCCCCAAAAATTGGTTCCGAAAGTGGGTATCAATTCTTGCTCTGCCCCACAATACCTTTCATTTTCAAGACCCACATTGACATGGTAAGTAAATATGCTCGATTTAGGGGTGTTTTTAGAGGTGGGGTGGTCCCCCAAACACTAAGCTCTATTCTCATATATCTCATATATGATTTATTTGAACCGCATATTACTATTGCCCTCAAAATTGGTTATCAAATATTTAGCTCCACTCTCTTTAGGACCCAAATTGTCTTGGTGAGTAAATACGTCCTATTTGGGGGTTATTATGGTGGTGGGACTAGACAGTTTGCCCCTAATGTTGATATCAGATACATGGTCTACTCCCAATTATCTTTCATTTAAGCCCCATATTTTCATAGTCGGCAAAAATGACCGGCCTGGGGGGTGTTTTGGGCGATGGGCGGCCTTTCAGTTAGTTGGCTTTGAAAATATATGTCGGATTCGTGTTCCACTCTTAAAACCCTCTTATTTGAGTCTCATATTGCAATAGTCAGAAAATACTTCCTATTTGGGTGGTGTTGTGGGGGTGGGGGCCCCATAGACACTTCTCCCGAATATTAATATCAAAATCTGTGCTTTACTCCCAAAGACCTTTCATTTGAGCCCCACATTGCTATGGTCGTAAATTTGTCCCCTTTGGGGGATGTTTTTGGTAAGAGGCGGCCCCCCAAACACTTGGTCTCATATTTGGATATCAGATTTGTATTCTACATTCAAATACCTTTTATCTAGGCCCCATATTCCCATGGTCAGTAAATAAGTCCAGTTTGGGGGATGTTTTGGGGATGGGGTAGATCCCCAGAAACTTGGTCCCACATTTGGATATCAGATTCTTATTCTACTCACAAATACCTTTCATTTGAGTCCCATTTGCCATGGTCGGTAAATATGTTCGATTTAGGGGTGTTTTGGGCTTGGGGTCGTCTCCCTAGCACTTGGTCCGACAATTGGATGTCAGATACGTTTTCTTATTCTAAATACCTTTCATTTAAGTCCCATATTGTCGTGATTGGCCCAACAATATGTTTGGTAGGTTTTAGGGTGGGGCAGCCCCCCTAGGTACCCCTTCCGAAATTTGGATACCAAATTTTTATTTTTAGGGTACTATAGTAGGGAGCACATAAAATTTCGCTTAAATCGCACCACCCATCTCCAAGATCTGGCGTTTCTGAAAATTATGGTAAGGGGGAGGGTCCGACCCCCCCTTCAGATATCAAAAAATATACATATATACAAAATGTTATCGAAATTTTCCTCAACACTTAAGCCACCTTAATTAATCCATTATTTACCCGCCTATGGCTTTTATTTTGTTTTGCTTCAAAGTCATGTAAACATTATCGAACAACGAACTTGATCAAATAACAAACCTAATTTAATGGTTAATATTTATTAACGAACATGTTTGACATACCGACAGACTAATATAAAAAAAAATCATGCATGAGATATAAATAAATTCACTTTGACTACATGCTAGCGATCACTTGTGCGAGCGCCTGTCGATGCAAATGTGTGTGTGTGCTAAGCAATATAAAGCATATTTCATTTAATATGGGATTGCGGCAACCCAGCACAACATTTCGTTTGAAAAAATGGGATGAGAAAACAAATGTAATGGAAACAAGTAAGAGCAAGCAAAGTTCGGCCGGGCCGAATTTAATATATATACCCCCCACCATGGATCACATTTGTCGACTTCTTTGCTCTGTATCTCTTTTTAGGCAAACAAAGAATAATGGATATATCAAGTCATAGTCCAATGAAAAACCATAAATAAATTGAAAGACCAACGTAGAAGACATTGGGTAATATTTCAGTGCCTTCGTATAAGAAATGCGCCTTGTAGGGGCTCAAGAAGCATAATCGGGAGATATCGATTTATATGGGAGCTGTATCTGGCTATAGATCGATTCAGACCATATTGCCCACGTATATTGAAGGTCATGGAGGCGTAAGCAGTCAAGTTCACTGGTTCTTCCCCAGAGATTTCTCAGGTTATGTACCGACTTGACCCATACTTAGCATAGTTTTTTGGAGTCGTCACAAAACACTTCAGGCAAAATTTCAACCAAATTGGTTGAGAGTAGCGCCCTCTAGTGGAGTAAAAAGTCTAGATCCAAGGTCGGTTTATATGGCAACTATATACAGTTGTTGGAAGTCATAACAAAACACCTCATGCCAAATGGAATGAGAATTGCGCCCTGTAGTGGCTCAAGAAGCCAAGATCCTAGATAGATTTATATAGCAGCTACGTCAGCTTATAGACCGATTTGAACCATACTTCGCATAGTAGTTGGAAGTCATAACAAAACACCTCATGCACAAGTTCAGCCAAATCGGATGAGAGTAGCGCCCTCTAGTGGTTCAAAAATGCAAGATTGAAGGCCGGTTTATAAGGCAGCTACAACAAGTTATAAATCGATTTGAACTATACTCAGCACAGTTGTTGAAAGTCATAACAAAACACTTCATGCAAAATTTCAGCCCAATCGGATGAGAATTGCGCCCTGAAGTGGCTCAAGAAGCCAAGATCCTAGATAGGTTTATATGGCAGATACATCAGGTTATAGACCGATTTGAACCATACTTCGCATTGTAGTTGGAAGTCATAACAGAACTATTCGATTTCAGACAAATCGGATAAGAATTGATAGCGCCCTCTAGTGGCTCAAGAGGTCAAGATACAATATAGATTTATATGGCAGCTATATACGGTTATAGACCGATTTGAACCATACTCAGCACAGTTATTGGAAGTCATAACAAAACACCTCATGCAAAATTTCAGCCAAATCGGATGAGAGGAGCGTCCTCTAGTGGTTCAAAAATGCAAGATTGAATGCCGGTTTATATCGCAGCTATATCAGGTTATAAATCGATTTGAACTATACTTAGCACAGTTGTTGGAAATGATAACAAAACACCTCATGCTAAATTTCAGCCAAATCGGATGAGAATTGCGCCTTCTAGTGGTTCAAGAAGTCGTACTCCTAGATAGGTTTATATGGCAGATACACCAGGTTATAAACCGATTGGAACCTTACTCAGCACAGTTGATGAAAGTCATTACAAAACATCTCATGCTAAATTTCAGCCAAATCGGATGAGAATTGCGCCCTCTAGTGGCTCAAGAAGTCAAGATCGGTTTATACGGCAGCTATATGAGGTTATGATCCTATTTGAACCATGCTTAGCACACTTGTTATAGGTTATAGCAAAACATTCCATGCAAAATTTCATCCGCATCGGATAAGAACTGCGCCCTCTGGCGACTCAAGTAGTCAAGTCTCAAGATCGGTTTATATTCCATCTACACCAGGTTGTAGACCGATTACGACCAGACTTCGCACGGTTATTGGAAGTGACACCAAAACACCACGCGTAAAATTTAATTCAAATCGGACGATTATTGCGCCCTCTAGAGGTTCAAGAAGTCCAGACCCAAGATCGGTTTATATGACAGCTATAAAAGATTATAAGCCGATTTGAACCATACTTGCCACAATAGTTGGATATCATATCAGAACATGTCGTGCAAAATTTCATTCCAATCGGACAACAATTGCGCCCTCTAGAGGCTCAAGAAGTCAAGACCCAAGATCGGTTTATATGGCAGCTATATCAAGTTATTGACCTATTTGAACCTAATTTCACACAGCTGGTGGAAGTTAAAGCAAAACATGTCGTGCAAAATTTCATTCCAATCGGATAAGAATTGCGCCCTCTAGAGGCTCAAGAAGTCAAGACCCAAGATCGGTTTATATGGCAGTAATATCAGGTTATGGACCGATTTGAACCATACTAGCCACAGTTGTTGGAGATCATATCAGAACACGTCGTTCAAAATTTCATTCCAATCGGATAAGAATTGCGTTCTCTAGAGGCTCAAGAAGTCAAGACCCAAGATCGGTTTATATGGCAGTTATATCAGGTTATGAACCGATTTGAACCATACTAAGCACAGTTCTTGCAAATCATAGCAAAGCACCACGTGTAAAATTTCAGTCAAATCGGTTAAGAATTGCGCCCTCTAGAGGCTCAAGAAGTCAAGACCCGAGATCGATTTGTATGGCAGCTATATGAGGTTATGGACCGATTTCAACCGCACTCAGCACAGTTGTTGGAAGTCATAATGGACTACCTCATGCGAAATTTCAACCAAATCGTATAAGAATTGTGCCCTCTAGCGGCTGAAGAAGTCAAGATCCCAGATCGGTTTATATAGGGTGATTTTTTTGAGGTTAGGATTTTCATGCATTAGTATTTGACAGATCACGTGGGATTTCAGACATGGTGTCAAAGAGAAAGATGCTCAGTATGCTTTGACATTTCATCATGAATAGACTTACTAACGAGCAACGCTTGCAAATCATTGAATTTTATTACCAAAATCAGTGTTCGGTTCGAAATGTGTTCATTCACCGTAACGTTGCGTTCAACAGCATCTTTGAAAAAATACGGTCCAATGATTCCACCAGCGTACAAACCACACCAAACAGTGCATTTTTCGGGATGCATGGGCAGTTCTTGAACGGCTTCTGGTTGCTCTTCACTCCAAATGCGGCAATTTTGCTTATTTACGTAGCCATTCAACCAGAAATGAGCCTCATCGCTGAACGGTGAATGAACACATTTCGAACCGAACACTGATTTTGGTAATAAAACTCAATGATTTGCAAGCGTTGCTCGTTAGTAAGTCTATTCATGATGAAATGTCAAAGTATACTGAGCATCTTTCTCTTTGACACCATGTCTGAAATCCCACGTGATCTGTCAAATACTAATGCATGAAAATCCTAACCTCAAAAAAATCACCCTTTATGTCAGCTATATCAAAACGTGGACCAATATAGCCCATTTACAATTCCAACCGAGCTACACTAATAAGAAGAATTTGTGCAAAATTTCAAGCGCCTAGCTTTACTGCTTCGAGAGTTAGAGTGCTTTCGACAGACAGACGGACGGACATGGCTAGTTCGACTTAAAATATCATGACGATCAAGAATTTACATATTGAGTTGCCCAAAAAGTAATTGCGGATTTTTTAAAAGAAAGTAAATGCATTTTTAATAAAACTTAGAATGAACTTTAATCAAATATACTTTTTGTACACTTTTTTTCTAAAGCAAGCTAAAAGTAACAGTTGGTAACTGACAGAAGAAAGAATGCAACTACAGAGTCACAAGCTGTGAAAAAATTTGTCAACGCCGACTATGTGAAAAATCTGCAATTACTTTTTGGGCAACCCAATACTTTATCGGGTCTTAGATGAATATTTCGAGGTGTTACAAACAGAATGACGAAATTAGCATACCCCCATCCTATGGTGTAGTGTATAAAAATTACAAAAAATATATTTTGTTCTTAATATATAATTTTTTTTTTTTAATTTTAGTTAATGATGTGTAATAGGCCTTTCGTTTTAAAGTGGATTAAAAAAAAACAAAACAAATATTTAAGCATTTTTTCTCACTACATCCCCCGTTTCGCTCAATTGAATAAAAGTTCAATTGGGCATGAAATTCATGCCTTTATGAAACGTAAGGCATGAATTTCATGATTTTGTAATGCCAGAATGATGTGCAGATGCCGTATTCTGTAGGATATAACAAACTGCCTTCGAAAGTCTTACTCCTACGTCTATGAGAAAGAAATGTCGTGATTTGGATATTTTTCGGTAGATAATTGTCAAGAATGCTGTGTGGTAGACTAAAGATTCCCATATGAATGCCACTACTCAGTTGAGACTTTTTGTAAAGTTAAATTGAATCTTTTATTGAAATTGTGTGTTTCTCCAATGTTTTGTTCAAATGGCTCAAATATCGTCTTAGGTTTTGCCTCAACATTCGGTTGATATGACATTGGGTGTTTGTAATTTGACTTCCCTATGAGTGATGTGTGTTTGTGTTTTGTATCATGAGGGCTATGTTTATTTATTCTTTTATTTAATTTTGTTTTACTTTTGTTTCGTTGGTCTTTTGTCGAAATTGTCAGTTGACCATTTTCGAAAATTATTTATTACAATCGTAAATCTTCTGCCGTATTGAGCTGTCTGTTGCTGTGACTGCAGTAGGAGTTTTGGTGGTTTGGTGGTCTTGGGAGGAGACTTCATTTTGTGCTAGGTTGGAGAGGTAGGTTATGCCTAGCATGTGTGTATAAAGTGTTTGCTATGACTTTGTTTACAGGTCATCATCATCATCATCGTCACCATTATCTTCCTCATGTCATATTCAGCATGTGAGTTGTTTAGCCCTAGCCCCCAACCCAACGTTCTGCTCCCACTTCATATATGCTGCCTTTGTTTGTTTATTCTTTCCCAAATATTTTCTATAGATTACATCACGAACAGGGGAAAATGGAAAAATCTACTGTCTAAGAGTCGTTTTTTTATGATCAATCATAAAAACTTCAATTTGTTTTCAATTAGTCCCTGCTGCATGGCATGGTTAGCATGTCTATGAGAGTGCGTGAGAGAGAGAGAGAGACAATAGAGACAGCAAATAGTCTGGGTATACAAGTAGAAGGATTTAAATGTCCCAAAATGACATACATGGCAAGAGAATCAAACGATGGTGATGCGATATGTAGTTGCCTTTAAACACCGAGTAAACAAACCATAAATACTCGCAGTGTAGGGAAAAGTTTTCCTCTTTTTTGTTTGTTTGTTGTTTTATTACTTGGGATATTTTTTTGTTTAACGAGAAATCAAATAAGAAAATAAAACATAAAACCTGAAAATTATATGGTAAACTTTTTCTTCCACCATTGCGTGTGGGTGGTGGTAAAAGCATTTTATATTTGGGAGCACTTGCTAATTGGTTGTCATAAACGGAGTTCCAAGTAAGTTTGGTGTTTTTTATACCCTCCACCATAAGATGGGGGGTATACTAATTTCGTCATTCTGTTTGTAACTACTCGAAATATTCGTCTGAGACCCCATAAAGTATATATATTCTTGATCGTCGCGACATTTTATGTCGATCTAGCCATGTCCGTCCGTCTGTCCGTCCGTCCGTCTGTCTGTCGAAAGCACGCTAACTTCCGAAGGAGTAAAGCTAGCCGCTTGAAATTTTGCACGAATACTTCTTATTAGTGTAGGTCGGTTGGTATTGTAAATGGGCCATATCGGTCCATGTTTTGATATAGCTGCCATATAAACCGATCTTGGGTCTTGACTTCTTGAGCCTCTAGAGTGCGCAATTCTTATCCGATCGGAATGAAATTTTACACGACGTGTTTTGCTATGATATCCAACAACTGTACCAAGTATAGTTCAAAACGGTCCATAACCTGATATAGCTGCCATATAAACCGATCATGGGTCTTGACTTCTTCAGCCTCTAGAGTGCGCAATTCTTATCCGATTGAAATGAAATTTTGCACGACGTGTTTTGTTATGATATCCAACACCTGTGCCAAGTATGGTTCAAATCGGTCCATAACCTGATATAGCTGCCATATAAACCGATCTTGGGTTTTGACTTCTTGAGCCTCTAGAGTGCGCAATTCTTATCCGATTGAAATGAAATTTTGCACGACATGTTTTGTTATTATATCCAACAACTTTGCTAAGTATGGTTCAAATCGGTCCATAACCTGATATAGCTGCCATATAAACCGATCTTGGGTCTTGACTTCTTGAGCCTCTAGAGGGCACAATTCTTATCCGATTTGAATGAATTTTTGCACGAAGTATTTCGTTACGATATCCAACAACTGTGCCAAGTATGGTTGAAATCGGTCCATAACCTGATATAGCTGTCATATAAACAGATCTGGGGATTTGACTCCTTGAGCTTCTAGAGGGCGCAATTCCTATCCGATTTGGCTGAAATTTTGCATGACGTATTTTATTTTTACTTTCAACAACTGTGTTAAATAAGGTTCAAATCGGTTCATAACCTGATATAGCTGCCATATAAACCGATCTGGGATCTTGACTTCTTGACCCCTAGAGGTCGCAATTATTATCCGATATGCCTGAAATTTTGTACGATGGATCCTCTAATGAACAAACGTGTTTATTATGGTCTAAATCGGTCTATAGCCCGATACAGATCCCATATAAATCGTTCTCCCTATTTTACTTCGTGAGCCCCAATGGGCCCAATTCTTATACGAATTGGCTGAAATTTTACACAGGTCTCCAACATATAATTTAATTGTGGTCCGAACCGGACCATATCTTAATATCGTTTTAATAGCAGAGCAACTCTTTTCTTATATCCATTTTTGCCTAAGAAGAGATGCCGGGAAAAGAACTCGACAAATGCGATCCATGGTGGAGGGTATATAAGATTCGGCCCGGCCGAACTTAGCACGCTTTTACTTGTTTTTTTTTTTTTTGTGGGATGCGGCCAGTAGGTGGAGTATTTGGAAATTCCAACTTATATGACTTTTTTATGGCTTCCACGAATTTAGTATCAAGTCACGAAGATCTGATGCAAGAAAAGAATTTAATTTCATATTGATTTTCATACGATGGACACATTAAGCTATGAATATGGTCACCTTGGAGACTTTTAATTAAAATGCCATTAAAAGTTTTCAGCGGTTGTCGGCCTGTATATATTTTTTATGTTCTCCGTCATAGTAAGCCCCCCTTACTTAGCTCAATAGCCCGTTTGTAATACCAGGATATGAAGACATAAGAGCCATGCTAAGGTAATCTAGCTAATGGGTTGCCCAAAAAGTAATTGCGAATTTTTCATATAGTCGGCGTTGACAAATTTTTGCACAGCTTGTGACTCTGTAATTGCATTCTTTCTTCCGTCAGTTATCAGCTGTTACTTTTAGCTTGCTTTAGAAAAAGTGTTAAAAAAAAGTATATTTGATTAAAGTTCATTCTAAGTTTTATTAAAAATGCATTTACTTTCTTTTAAAAAATCCGCAATTACTTTTTGGGCAACCCAATATGTAGTGCCTCGAAATAAAGACGCAAGAACCATGGCGGATTTCCATGGCATGCTAAAGTTGGTCTGTCCGTCTGTAGGTTAAAAGCATTCTAACCTTCGAACGGGTAGTTGTTCTACCTGAACCAAATTTTGCACTTGGGACTGGTTGTTGTTGTTGTCGTAGCAGTGTGTTGTCCACAGAGGCGGCAGCCCTTCCCAATGAAGGAATACGTCGATACAATCCGGTACGTACAAACGGATTATATGGGATTGTGGGATTGGTTGTTGTTGTTGAAGCCACATACTCATCTAGCTCCTATAGGTGAGCAAGCTCGCTCTGGTCCAAAAGAACGATGGCCGCGGGAACATCATGGCCATTGTTTATTTAAAGGCGCCAACAACTCGCCTTTTCATATCGAGCATCAGTATTTATGCAAGAGCCGGCGCTAACCTGCCTCTCACTGAGACTCTCTGCTCTCGACTGCAATTGCAGCTACTCCGTATGGAGCTTTCCACTATCCGCAACCTGTGGATGCGCCTTAAAGCTTGCAGCTAAGCTTTAAGTTCTAACAATGAACACCACACAGATCGGAGCTCAAAGTTGCAGTCTGTGTGGTGCAACCCGTGCTGGGGTGGGATTGGTAATAGGCCCAGGTAAGGTTAGGTTAGGTTGAAAAGAGGGTGCAGATATTAATCCGCCCCATGCCATTATGGACATACACCTAAGCCAGTAGTCGGCTTGTTGTGCGCTCTAAAAACTAAAAAGTAACCTCTAAAAAGAAAATTTTAAGTTATGAATTCCGTGCTACTTACAAAATCCTTACTTATTTTCAATGCCACTCCCCTAAGTTGGTTCATGTCTGATATTGTGTCTCCACCTAAGTACTGGTATCTGTTGGACGCGATAGCCAAGCAATGATAAAGGAAATGCTTCAACGTCTCGGCATCTTCCCCGCATGCCCTACACATGCTATCACTTGCCGCACCGATTTTACATAAGTGAGCTTGTAGTCCTATGTGTGCCGTTATGATACCAATAGCTATACTGACCTCCTTCTTGCTTCCTTTCAGTAATAGCCTCGTCTTCTCACTATCTGGATCCCCCCACATAGGATTTGCGCCGTCCTACCGACCGTTTCGCTGTTCGCCAATGTTGCATGCGCATTTGTCGCCCACTCCCTTAACTATCGTCGACTAGCGTCGACCCGAAAAGTTTCGGGTTAACCAAGTTTATTGACGGCAGTCGCGTCTGGCCTTCACCTCCAAATCGTCTGCCCTTTCATTTCCCCTTACTCCGGATTTTGCCATCCTCAGAGAAGGCGTTAATCTCCTTCTTGCTCTGCAAGATTGTGACCTTACCGTCCTGATTGTTATTGGCCCTTATGGCAATTTTACTGTCGGTAAAGATGTTCAGGCTCGAGGTCCTCGCGTTAGCACCACACCACTTCACGCATTCCTTGATCGCCCGGATCTCCGCCTGCAGGAACGTATTATGGTCAGGCAGTCTAAAACAGATCTCTGTCCCTGGGTTTTCAATGTAAACTCCCAGGCCCATTCTGTCCTCTAGCTTTGATCCATCCGTGTAACATGAACTTCCAGATGGCAATACTAGGGTTCCGTCAATCTAAGACTGTGCCGATGGCAGCAGTGCGTCGCACTCGACTCAAGGCTCATCTCATTTGGTCATTCGGTTTGTAAATCTTCGAAAAATACCTCTGAGACCCATTAAAGGGATTGAGCCGCTGGAGGGCGCAATTATTATCCGATTTGTAGCTTGGGCCTTTAAAATGACCAATTCTTACCAAATTTGGCGCACAGTGCCTTCTACTGTCACGTTTAACCTTCGGAATTAGTATGGTCCGAATCGGTCTATAACCTGATATAGCTGCCTGATAAAGCGATCTCACGAATGTACTTCTTGAGCTCCTAGAGTGCGAAATTCTTTCCGATTTGTCTGAAATTTTGCACAATGACTACCACCATAAGTTGCAACATTCGAGCCAAGTATGGTTTGAATGGGTCCATAACATGAGATAGCTCCCATGAGATAGCTAAACCGATTTACCGAATATAATTCTTAGGGCTCTAGAATGCCTAATTCTAGTCCGATTTCACTGAAGTTTCGACCCCGAACCGATGAGATTGTGGACTTTATGAGTCGGAAGAGCATATTGGTCGCAGCGATCCAGGAGACAAAGCTGTCCAACAGCTGCAGCTTGCACAGTTGTCACGGTTAAAATGTGCTGCGTAAGGATCGCTCAAGGAATGGAGGTAAGGGATTGGCCTTCGTAATACACCATTGCGTGCAATAAAGACCTATCTCGCCTGCGCATGGCGCTAATGACCCCTACATGGGGATAGCAGTCAGGTCCGGTACTGCCGAGATTGAGCCGACAACCCCGACATAAGTGGGTTGCTATCTGGCCATAATCGTCTGGTTCTAGGGGACTTTAATGCGCATCACACGTCATGGCATTCTCCCCTAGATAACCACCAGCGTGACATAGCTTTGGCAGATCAGATTGAAAGCTCCTCGTTTTGCACGCTGAATGAGGATACCCCCTCAAGGATTACGAGGAGGTGCAGCAGCTCGATAGACATCGCCATTGCATCCCCTGATCTCCTGAGTGACGTATCCTGGCAAGCCGGACCACCTCCCCATAATTCTCACCATCGACCGACCACCTGACTTCATAAACTCTGAGTGCCGGACGTTTATCAATCATAATTAGTATACCAATCGCCGCTTCAGTGAACTGCCAACCCCCTCTGATGTGCTAGTGGCCGAGAAAAAATTCCGAGACATCATTAACGCAGCAGCCGCTCGCTTTATACCAGCCGGTCGAATACCCCTGCACAGGGGTACAATTTCCCGGCGCAAGTAGTGGTACTCGCAGACGAGCGTGATGGGATTCGTGCTATAGACCCCGCTAACCCCACAATCAGCGAGTTGAATCTGGAAATAAACGGGGTAGTCAACGAACATAATCGGAATTTGTGGCTGGAACACTTGGAGCAATGTAACTTAGGCAACGGTGTAGGCAAGCTGTGGTCTACTCCCCGGTAGACGGAATAGACGGAAAACGGAATGACAGGACCTCAGTCACTTTTGGCGAAATAACCATGACTGATCCGAAGAGATGCGCCAGTTTGTTCAACCCGAGAGAGACAGGGCAAGGGGCAGAGCCATTCGCCATATTCGTGTTCGCCGAGCCGATGAACAGCCATCACAATTCACCGTGGGCGAAATTACGAATGTCATCCGTGGCGCCAAATCATCTAAGGCGTTGGGCCTCAACGGAATCTCTACATTGATGTTGAAGAATCTGGATTCACCTGGAGTTGAGTACCTTACCACTGTTCTCAACCTGTCTTTGAACACTCTTATAGTTCCCGATGTCTGGAAAATGGGCAGAGTGATCCCGCTACTGAAGCCTCACAAGTGGCAAAGACGCTTGAGGCATTACTCCTCCCGAGCCTCATAGGAGAATTTCCATTCGCCGAGCATCAACATGGATTTCGAGGACTGCATAGCACAACAACAGCTTTGCATGCCATCACCGCACAAATTTGCCGTGGCTTCAATCAGCCCAGGCCATGTGATAGAACGGTCCTCGTGGCACTGGACCTATCGAGGGCATTCGACACCAGCCAGCCATGCCAAATTATTTGAGGACATCGCCAACACATCCCTCCAGCCAGGCCTGAAACGATGTGTCGCGAATTATCTGTGTGGTCGCCAGGCATTTCTGAAATTTAGGGATAAGAAGTCGAAGCACCGTTGAGTGAAACAGGGAGTTCCCCAGGGTGGTGTGATATCTCCGGCACTGTTTAGCCTCTACCAATCCTCCATTCCACCCCCTCCAGACGGCATAGAGATCGTATCATATGCGGACGATTGCACGATCATGGGATCAGGCCCCCAACCCATTGATGACATCTGCGATAAGTTGAACTTCTACCTCAACGAACTTGCCTCATATTTCGCTGCAAGAAATCTGAAGATATCCACCACCAAATCTTCCGCCACATTGTTCACTGCAAATAAATGGAGAAATGATTCCGACCATCAAGTGTCCCATAATACTTGGCGTCACATTTGACAGCTCTTACATATTCTCCCCACATGCCACAGCAATCTGCGATAAAGTCAAAAGTAGAAACAAGGTCCTCAAGTCACTTGCTGGCAGCACTTGGGGTGCAGACAAAGATACCTTGTTGACGACGTACAAAGCAATTGGCTGGTCGTTCGTAAGTTATGCAGCGCCAGTGTGGTCTCGTCAACTTTGTGACACGCAGTGGAATAATATTCAGATCTGTCAGAATGCCGCCCTCCTCAGTTCTCATGTAGACGACCTCCATCAGGAGACAAAGATCCTACCAGTGCGAAGACATAACTACATACTGTCTAAGCAATACCTTTTGGGCTGTTATCACGGAGACCATCCTAATCATCATCTTGTGGATAGATATCCACCGCCCTAAAGCCTTCAGCTAGATCTACATGATCTAGAGCGGGAGGTTCAGCGCTACAAGAGAGAACCTCTAGATCAAGCGGCATATCAAGCAGGTCTAAACAACATTCATGCAGACGCGGTAGCAGATACGGTAATTGGCTACCGAGTGAATGTAGCCCTTGGAGAAAGACAGTCTCCCATTGCACCTGTAGAAATCGACCTCCCCCGGCAAACCAGAGTAGTTCAGGCCCAATTACCTTCTGGCAGATGCAGCCGCCTCAATTCCTACAGAGCTAGGATTGATGCCGACATGCAAGATGTATGTCCCGATTGTAACCAGGGACCGCACGATACACGTCACCTGTTAAACTGCCCAGCCAGACCCACTCGACTCTCGACAAACCAAGGCTTCTGGCGGGATTCGAACCCACGACCCCTGCACTGGTTATCCAAGCACGCTACCAATTCTGCACGCTACCCCTTTTGCCTCCTCATGCTGGCAACATTTGTGAACTACTTCTCTACCAAAAGGTATCCTACTGCGGCACGCCATTCGAACTCGGCTGTCATTGAGCTAAAAACTTGAATCGGACTGCACCCATTGATATGTGAGAAGTTTGCATACTGAATGTATGCTATAACATACATTGCGCCTATAGAGGGCGCAATTTTAAATCCAATTGGGCTAAATTCGATTGGGTCTGTGCATTGATATTGCTTCTTCATAAATCGGACACCTGATTTTTACTTTTTATTTTATTTTTTACTTTTTATTTTATTTTATTTCATTTTATTTTATTTTATTTTATTTTATTTTATTTTATTTTATTTTATTTTATTTTATTTTATTTTATTTTATTTTATTTTATTTTCTTTTTTATTTTATTTTATTTTATTTTATTTTATTTCACTTTATTTTATTTTATTTTATTGTATTGTATTGTATTGTATTGTATTTTATTTTATTTTATTTTATTTTATTTTATTTTATTTTATTTTATTTTATTTTATTTTATTTTATTTTATTTTATTTTATTTTATTTTATTTTATTTTATTTTATTTTATTTTATTTTATTTTATTTTATTTTATTTTATTTTATTTTATTTTATTTTATTTTATTTTATTTTATTTTATT